>NC_066345.1:4049059-4383083 GCF_024516045.1 Bombus affinis
GAGCATCAATTAAGCAACGCGATACAGAACGATTACTGGAATCTGCCCATCCTGATTCCCCCGTGAGGCATTAGTCTGCAAGCTTCCCTAACTTCAGACGTATTACACGAACAGCGTCAAGGCTCATAAGCTTCACACAAATGTCTCGATTTATCTAATTGATCGATCGCAGCGACGCGGTCGCTGTTACGAGACGGCTGCTACCGGACCTCTTCGTTTCGCTTGTAAAGTAAATTGCGGACGCTTCAGGGGATTTCTTTGCGGCAGGGATCTTGCTGGATTTTCTTCCGCAAAGAACACTATCTTCTTAATGCCACCGATGCTGCTTGCTTATATATTTTTGGCTGTTTCGTGGCACGAGATTAAGTTCATCTTGAAGTTTCTTGCTGGAAAGTAGGACAATGGTTCACGAGGATAGACATTTGCGAGAAAAAATTAATTAACTTTTGTTAGAATGCAGGAAATGTAAAAATGTCTGGGCATTTGTGCTTCGCTCGAAATATTAGTTTGTCCGAATACGAATCTGGAAGCTTCGATATAGAGGATTAACCGATAATAATATTATTTGTTGAGGTTATTAGATGTATGAACAGAGAAACGCGTGGATGAATTGTAAAGTAGAAAATATATTTTAATACAGAAGTGTAAGTACAAGTAGTACAAGTAGTACTCGCACGCAAGCAGTGTTACCCTATAACTGAAAACCCCGAAGCCATCGCCCCAACCCCCGTCGCCTGTCTACTGTCTATGGTCTGCATCGTCAAAGTTAATTGTCTATACGCTGTCGATGGCTCCAGTGCTTGAGAAAACTAAAAAGACCAAATGTAGAGTTTTCTTAGAAGTGGTGACCACTTCAACATTATTAAATAGGTGTGCGCATTTTATATAAACTATTTATAAATCGTAGATTTTTTCTTTCAAATTATCTTTGCAAAGAGAGTTATGCAATATCAGATGTAATTAAGACTGTTTAGAGTAATTTGTATTAATTGGTTATGCGAGCTTAAAACGTTTAATAGTTATTCTTTGCGTTTAAACATCTTTTTGTTTGTTTTGAATTTATATCTTGAAAAGTATAAAAACTAGACGATGCAAATACGATGCTGACAATAATTGAGCAGGAAGCGACGGCAGTGGCAAGTAGTATAGCGCAGTCTATAGTCAGACATTCTATGTAAAAGCCTGGACACTGTAGTTTCAGCTACAATTGCAGTAATATCTTTCTGAATTTAATTGAAGAAGATATTTGCATGTAGTGGAAAAACTCGTTTACGTAAGTGAAAATAGGCAGTATCATTATGATAAGCTTTACTAGGTATTATTAAAACTACGATGAATATTATGCATATACTTTATTTTTTAATCTACTTTTCAGAAGATTGTAAAAGATGAGAGGAGTTTTAAGATTAATAATTGCATTTTGAATATACAGGATGATCTGAAAATCAGTCGTCACGATTTTTCCAGCACTTCAGATAATCAAACGATTCCGGCGGATAAATGTTTCGAACAAAAGTTAAATCAACTTTCGATCGGCTACAAATTCCAGTGTTAAGAACTTGAAAGAAATTCCACTTCGATGAAAAGTTAAGGTGATCTCTATTTTTTTATTTTTCGATGCATTTTTTTAATTCTCTGCGAGAAAGTATTAAGGTACTTAGGTGGAAGAATGACCAGTTTAAATGGTATTTTAGCTTTAATGTCGTAAAGCTTGTCGTATGAAAGACAGGAAAAGATGTACTTTTCCGTTTTTACGTTTTCCTCGTTTTTCGTACGACAAGCTTCAGTTTAACCTAAAGTTTACTTGAAAAATCGTAGCGACTGATTTCTACACCACTCTGTATAATAAATTTCCTCGTATCGAATTCCTTCGATCGTAAAACTAAACGATGCTTCCTAAAAGACACAGCTATTCGTTCAAATAGAATTAGTCGCACATCGTACTTAATCAAGTCGAGCGAAATAAAAGTTCGCTAATTAGCAGACATTGCGCGGAGGTTGGTGGTTGGCCAGTCACTTGTGTCATTCTTCACGGTCACGAAATTCGAAGCTGACCGTGGACGGTTTCGAGGCCGCAAAGTAATTACGTTTACCCTCGTGAAGGTGAGGTGAGTAAAGAGGATCCGCTAAATTGTGCATCGGTTTATCTGGTCGTGTTCACCGTTGAATTTTTTCATCCTAAGCACTTTCGAGACTAACTAAATAGAAAAAAAAAGAGCAAAACTAGCGCGCCAACGAACAAATTATACAATATATACATAATAGTTATATTATATATAATATATTCGATATTTTATATGATTCGCTTTTCTAGCTAAATAAGTATGAGAAAAATATAAATATATTATATATCGTTCATGTTGAAGTAACTACTTCAAGAAAAACTCTACATCTTTATTTATGTATATCCGTAACCTGGTGACTGCTATTACGCAGAAATATTCTAAATAAGGAGCGGTGCATATTGTTGTACCCTTGAGTATACATTATGTTTTGGATTGCAAAGTCTAGGAACAAAGGAACTAATAAAGAAATTTCTATTTATGTTCCCTGTAGCCTCTAGCCAAAGCTATAAGCTTAACTTTTTTGGTAATGTCCTTTTGCTATAAATATATGAACGTACATCCTATCATTCTATTGTCTAGTAACAGTAAGAGAATAAGGATCTGAATTAGCATAAACTTATACTTATACCTTTAATTATTTCAATATACTTTACTATTACAAATTCATGCACTCGTTCTTCAATTAGTCAACCTCAACCTCAACAGATCGTATCACAGAGACGCGACAAGGTTGTAAAAAATAGAAAAAGGACCAAAGAAAAATCTGCAGGAGAATCAGTAATACAATATAGGTAAGATAGACAAAAGACTTTGTTGGGATAAAAACAAACCTATCACTACACGTGACAGCTGTGTGCTATGAAAGCAGCTAACTGGAATGTAAATTAGAAATGAGAGGAAAAAGTAAAGCTGAGAATTATCTATGTGATCAAATCAGAAAATTATGTGACTAGATAAAGACAAAACTAGGAAAGCCAGGGGTAGAATAAAGGTGGGTAGCGTTTCTGAAGTGTCATCCTTGCCAAATCGTGCCAAAACTCTAACTGCGATTGTTTAATCAAAGAAAAAATGAACTTGAACTTGAACAACTTCTATGAGGCAAGATCCTTGCTTACTTTTGATAGAGTAGCGACGATTATCGATCAGGATAAAACATTTGTTTGATAAAACAATTTCTTGCTAATTTTCTCTGACGGAGGTTTCCTAATGTTTTCTGTTTCATTTTCTAATTTTTTCTAATGTTGTCGGTTTGAAAGCAATACGTCTGCTAATGTTTTGTTTTATTTGGATACACATAATTGAAGACTTCTTGAAGACAATGTGAAATTTCTCACGAGAGTGAAGAAACTTGACTAAAAATTATTTTCAAAATTTCATTTGTTCTGATCGTCATAAGATTTTAATTACAAAATTTTCTATTTCTCGCACTAATACAGATTCATCAGAAAAAAATTTTATTTGTAGAAAAGCTTGCATATGCCATCTCTTAATGAGATGCCTTCTCTTTGTAGAGAAAATTGAACGTGCTATTAAATTTTGCAAGTGCTGTAAGTACCAATCCCATTTGTCCCCAAATAACTTGCATAGAAACAGAAAATACATTTTTTTCAAAATGTTCCCTTTATTTCTGTCAGAAAAGTATATGTTATAATGCTTTTATATTATAATGAAATTTCTCCTAAATTCTACACTACGGTATTCCCATTGGTTCATTATACGACATTAAACGGGAAAGAAAACATTTTTTTACGTATTTTCGAAACTTTCACTCGAAATCGTATCAATTTTCTAGGGGCAAAAGTTTTAATTACATTTCATCGAAATTATTATTTATTCTTACTACTAACTATTATTTATTTTCTCTGTTGTTGAAGCTACGATACATTTACGAATTATGAAATATTTAACAAATTTCGCAGGACGCCTGAATAAAATTTTTTATAGATTTCTGGGTCATCGAGAAGTGTTTATAAAAAGATGATACTCTCGTTTTTATGCAATTGCAGAAGATCTCCGGGCAAGTGGTTTATAAAAATTTTACGATAGACCGCCGTGACGGGCCTCCTCGAACGATACGAGCAAAGCAGATGGCACTCGTAAAATCGAACTTTCATATTTGATGTGTTGTTTATATGTATTTTAGTGTACGGTTTCCGTTCGTTGGTGGTATTATCAAATTGTAATGAGAACGTGGAAGTGGTATTTTCGCCAGGTCATAGTAAATACCATTAAAATTTGATCATATTTAGTGGCATTAATTCGCGAGCTCACACGTGCGGAACTTGGACGCGATTTAATTGCCACTGTACGCGCTGGTGCATCGATCATTTTTTCCTAAAATATTGAAATTTCGGACAGAATTTTGTGAAACTCGATCGGAACGCTCTGCATCAACGAACGAAATTTTATTTACGACTGCTGAATTAATTTCTCCAAGTTCGATTACGATATGTTCGCGTGAATAAAGAGGAAAATGTTGCATTTTTCCGAAGGTCGACATTACTATTTGTAGTAGAAAATGTGCGTAAATTTGTTGTATCGCCTTGGGATTCGTTAGAAAATAATAATACAAAGTTTTATATCGGTGTACCAAGCGTGTTTATAGGATGGGATTGTTCGAAAGAATTTTAATGTCCAACATTTTGGCAAATGTACAGTGTGATAGCAAAGTTTCTGAAATAATCAAATAGAGATAATAATATATCAACGGCTCATTGAAATTTCGTTATAATTATAATACCGAACGTTTTAAACGCGTTTAAACACGTGATTATTTCTGTAAATATGAAAAATGATGCTGAAAAAATGTTTCAAATTAAAGTTGTTTGACTTCGTGAGAGAAACTTAATGAGATATTTCAATTTCTTGTTTTACATTTTTATTTAAAGAGATTCTAATGGTACTTTTTTTAATGCAGCTATCCACTTTTTTACACACCATTCGATGCACTTTCTAATTCTGTACAAATAAGTAGTCAGGTATTTGGGTCGACAAATGATTAATTAAATGGAAGATGTTTTAAATTTAATGTTTCAAAACGTATCGTACGAAGGACAAGGAAAGCATAAACAAAAAAGCACCGCGTTGTTTTCCCTTCTCTTGCATACGATAAATTTCACAACATCGAGGCTAAAACGTCTTTCAAACTAGTCATTTTTCGTCCCAAATATTCTAGTACTTTTTCACAGAGAATATAAAAGTGCATCGACTAGCTTATCAAAAAAAGTACATAGTTTGATTTAAAAAGTAACATTGCCTTTGAAATATCTCTAAACAAGAATGCAAAAAAAAATCGAAATATCCTTTTCTAAGTTTCCCCATTAAAGTCAAACAATTTTCACCTGAAACATTTTTTCGCGCTTCTGATATTTACAGAAATAATCACGCGTAAACGTTTAAAACGACACGTTATATGGTATTCTTTGAAAGAACAAGCTGAGACTATTCTCTTATTAATCTGTCGATCTCTCGAATAAACATTTCGTGTAAAATCATGCGATACAAGCAATAAATTATCCCAAGGGACAACGTAAATCGGGTACATTGATCACCATTTAAACAGGGCTTAGCCGTAAAGTAAATTTAGTGCCGCGCGTGATAAGGATCAGCACCGTCTACATCTCAATGATATTCGAGTCTGGTTTCCGCTATTCCATTCCGCCTGGCTCACGGAAAAAATATCGATATATCTTAACCGGTGTAACAGATAGCGAAACAATGTCCATGTACCATCTCGACCATCTGAAAGCACGTAGTTCGATTGTCGAAAGAGTCTATACAGCGTATATAATTTTGTTTCATTCTAATATTATTTATTTATTTATTATTGCTTAGTCCATGCCTTTCAGCTTTGGACGAACTTTCGGTTTTACATCTCTTATACCTATTTTGCTACTTATATATCTACCTCCCCTCTTATTCACTCTATTATATTGCACTCCCTTAATTACTCTATCTCTAAAAACTAAAACTGAAAAACTAAAAACTAACAACTAATGACTAAAAAACTATTGCAACTTTGGGCTTCTGCCTCCTTGCTGTGCTTCCTTCCTTGTATTGCCCTTCTCTTCTCTATTATTGCTTTTAGTTCTGTTAAACCTTCTCCAGTCTCATTTAGTGTTTTTTCTATGTCCTTTGGTCCTCCCGTTATTTCACATTCTTCTATTACATGTCTCAGGTCTTCTTCTTTCTTTTAACATAGTCTGCATCTTTTTTCTCTCTCTTCTTTCCAGTATTCCCTTGCTTTGATCTCGTTTTCACATCTGAATCTTGCTAATATTCTTCTGTCCTTCCATTTCATCCTCCCTTCTAAGTACTTTGGTAATTCTTCTTTGGTGATATTTTTGTAATGTATGTTATATTTGGATTCCCTTATCCTTTCCCCCTCTCTTCTGCTTCTCCCTTGCTTCTTTCTTCTATAATTTCGTTTCACTCTAATAATAAATAAAATAATAATTGTGATAGTCGCGTCTCATTATACAAGACCGTGGATATTTACGCATTTACAGGAGATTTAATATAAAA
Source organism: Bombus affinis (assembly GCF_024516045.1). Taxonomy (NCBI): domain Eukaryota; kingdom Metazoa; phylum Arthropoda; class Insecta; order Hymenoptera; family Apidae; genus Bombus; species Bombus affinis. The sequence continues at coordinate 4,055,650 of NC_066345.1, forward strand.
ACTATTTAATAGCAAATATCGAAAATACGGCGTATCTGTCTCAACATTCAGAGCATGAAATAAATGTCTGCCCACGATTCGTTTCTTTAATTGGATTTAAAAAAAATAGGAACTCACATAAGAATCCGCAGTCCGCTGATTACAATGCTAACGAAATTCCTAAAACGAGAAATATTTCGTCTAACACGATATATTCGTGATATAAGTATCCAAATACTTTTGCGCGCCAGTGTGTCTTCTCTGACGTGAAAACGGAGCAAATAAAGTCCAGATACGAATCTCGAGGAAGCTTGGTTGGTCGTCAGATTTGCAGGGCGAGGTCTCCGATCGTGTCACATATGTTCAGAATTCGAGGAAACTGGCGGTAAGTGCTGTTGGAAATGTCGTTAGTCGTTAAAAGCGAATGGAGCATGGCAGAATTACGATCGGCGCCGAGCAAATAAATCATATTGTATTTTCGTGCGGGTGCATCCTTTCGCGCGGGAATGGTCGTTTTCTGGAAACGCGCTGTAAAAGCGGATGGTCGGCATTCGAATTTTATTGCGTGACACGTGTACCTATATTGTATGCATGTTTTGATGTGTTTCATTCTTTTCTTTTTTCCCTTCGTTTTTGTTTTCTCTTTTTTGTTTCATTTTTTCCATTCGGTTTCGAAGCACAGATTCCGCGTGATTTATAAACAGATTTCGTGCCTGCAACGCTACGATCTAGTACAAGTATGCACACACGCGCATATATATATCGTGTTTCAAGATAAATCGTTTCCCCATCTTTTTTTTCTTTTTTTTTTTTGTTTTGATATCGGTAGTACGGAATTGGGATATGTGGAATGCTCTCGAAACGTAGTTGCACATATTATATTTTGAATATTTCTGGTTCCCATTCGCGAATAAGCTAGATTTGCGGTGCACGACAGAAAGCAAAATACGAATTAAACTCGTTTTCAGAAATCTTCTTTTCGCCTTTTATTTTCGAAGACTGTGACGATCGGATTGTTTCGCTTGTGATCATCGTAATGAGTCGTCAGTTTTTTTTTTTTATGGAAGCTATAGTTATCAAAACAGAGAAGAGAAGCGTTGCTGTTAAAGTTTAGGAATTACTAAAAAAAGAAAAAATAAATGAATCACTTTGAACCGTAATAGCATCAATCAGAGTGGAGTTTTCTTAAATCTATGGAGAAACACCACCTCGGGCTTGTACTCAAAGGAATTATTAAGACCCTTGTACTTAAACATAAAGCGGTTTATCATGCTTCAACCGACCAATCAAACGAGGCGGCACAAATACTTGGAGAGAAAATCGTGTGGAAAAATTATATCGGGGCAGCCTGCGGAAGCTTAAAGCGGCTGGCCAAGTGATTAGAAATTTCAGTGTCCAAAGTTTTTCCTCCAGATATTTTCATCTGTGAATATTCCACTCCATTTCCGATTCCGATTGGCGTGTTGCACGGAATTTGTCATAATCATCAGAAAAAGAATTAACCAAATGCTAAGAAATTTTCATAGAGTTTCATAAAGTAAATAGTTTGCGCTAGGTTTTGGAAGAAAGACATGAAAAATTGGAAAGTTTCATTCAGAAAAAAATGTACCTTTTTTTCGCAGATAAATTGAATTTATACTGCTTAAAAAAATATTACTAATAAATGATGAAATAAAAATTTGAAGTTCAATCAGTGAAGAAATTTGCAATAAAGTGAATGAACTTTGTTGGAAATTGATGAGTCAATTAGTTTTTTAGCTGTCGCGCGCCAGCTTGTGAAATTGTTAAACGTGGCAGTTAAAAATGTTGTTAAAAGAGGAGAAAAATTGGAATAAAAAAATTACGTTTGTACTTGAACCTTATGTTTGCATCCCGGAAAAGTCTGGTCCCATATAACTGGTAGTTAGTCTAAACAAAATTTATAAAAATCATAAAAGGTGATTAGAAATTTCAATGTCCAAAGTCTTTCTTCCAGATATTTTCATCCGTGACGATTGCTGCAAATTTTCTCCCGAATTAAACGCATTTTCTTTAAGTTAAACGCAAGAAGAAATTTATATCGCGGCTATTCGGAGATCAAAGATTTGGCTTTCTTTGAAAATAAAAATTTCTAGCGTTCTATCGACGACTGCATGAGCGTAACGATTAACGTAACCAAAATTGTACTGTATAAAATTTTTGAAATATAAACGCGTGGATATTTAACTTTCAAGTTATACGGTATTGTTAAGGCTAAACTAAATTTTTGGCTCGACTATTACCAACATAGTTTCAAAGTAGGAAACTTAGCCTACGGCCCGGAGCTGTGTTATTTTAGGCGTCTTACAAGGGAGGTGACACAAGTTACCAATAGGATTAACCAAGCAGCAATAAACTAAGCTTGCCCTATGCAACTAGAGTAGACTGGACAAAAGAGCTATTAATTGAAAGGAATTTGTAATAATTTATTGAATAATATACGTGCTTGTATAAGTTCCTTGTCTTAAAGTAGAATATCGTATTCGGGTATTTTAGAAGACATATCAATGGTATATTAATTCTTTCAAAATGGTATTTTTTCTAAGGAAAAGATTTTACATGGAACGATAATTTTATTCTACACTAGAATTTTGTTTTCACACAGGCTCACGAAAGTTTCTAATACTTGCAGACATCTTTTATGGATATATCATGTGTGTATGGTTTTTTGAAATGTCAGAAATTTTATTGATACTGTTATGAGACTCGACTACCATGATTTTACTGCTCAGGTTTAAAGTATGTGTGAAAATAAATATAAAAAATACAAGATATTTATGTAGCTATACTATACAATTTCTCAAAAATCATAAAAGTATTTAAATTTAAAAATTAAGTCAATTTTCCATTATATTGAGAAAGTTCGATAAATACTCAGTAGGATCATGTTTGACATCACATTAACATTTAACGTATAACGTTTGTGATGTTATATTTCAGTCTTACCTGTAAAAGGGTTAATAGAATACTCTTATTTGAAACATTTGATTACAAGTTTGTGTAACTTGAGGACCCTTTTTCTACCTTACTACTTACTATACTTACTAATTACTATAGCTCCTCAAAATGATATTTGTCTTCATGGTAATACATAACCAAGGAATGCTGTTGCTAATGATAAAAATAAAATTGATACACCAATAGATCAAATTTGGAATAATTTAAATGAATAATAAAATATATTTCGTGCAATGTGTATGTATATAATAAGAAAGTAGAATGGGACTCCATTTATATGAATTAATCGAATTAATCGTCCTGAATTTATATCTTTTATAATATTTGAAATTCCAAAAAATGCAATTTTAATATTAGGACAATAGTGTATTGATAAAAATAATCCTGAAATAATTTGAATTATTAAAAATATTCCAAGAATTGATCCAAAATTTCATATATAATTAATATTAATTGGGGTAGGTAAATTAAGTTTGTAATAATTAAATTAAGTTTGAAAGTAATTTAGTTCGTACTTTCCCGTAAGAAATCTCCTTGACGATTCCGTTGTAACGTACGTGTTAAAATTTTCTCCGGAAAAAGCGTACGTATTTAGTTGCACAGAATATCATTCTGGCAGCTGGTCGGTTCATTCCGCAACGAAATTCATTTTCTCTGTTCGAAAAGGCGCGACGAAATTTTTCTCGTGGACCAATATCGCAAAACGGGTGGCAGGCGATGCCTAATTTCGAGGTCGGCGAAGGCGTATTAAGGTAATTCGGCCGGGTTAAAAATGAGAGCTACGAAGTCGCAATTTGCGTAGTGGAATTGTACGTACGTGCGCGCGGCTTGGGATAAGGTAATATCTGATTATATAATCCGGCTGCATAATAGACTGAGAGAACAAAGAATAGAGGAAACGCGATGCGCCGCAGAAATGAAGAATCCTTTAATGAGCTGAAGTGCTTTACAAAGAAACGCGTATAATGCCGAGATTTTCACAGTACCGGATCCGCACGAGACGGACGGAAAACTATAATAAACTTTGCTCCCTGCGCGAGGAAAGAGAAAGAATAATAAGTCCGCTTTTAATACTATTTTAACGACTTTCTGAAGCGTGTGCCGCGGTAAAAAGATAAAGTTGTCGGGGAACCTTAAACGTGGACTGACGTGCTTACCTGATGAAGAGACAATTGCGAGACTTTTATGTCAGTCTTCTTCAACTTTTCCAACTTTCTCTGCCGGGACGAACGTATAGTTGGAAACGATCGATTGTTTGCCGATTTTAATATTACCTATTCTGTTTTGAAACTTTTAATCCCTGAATGTCCCTCGTGTTAGTTTCGCGCACTTTTCTTGTGAAAAATTATATTACGCATTTGTGGAACAATTTTTCTGAAACTTTCTGTCTTCTATTTGTTTTCTTTTTTGCGAGAAGTGCGAAATCCCAATAAAATAGTTTTCGAAATGAATTATTTGTCACCCCATTTCATTGACTTTCACCATTGTGTCAAATTCACGCCGAGGGATATATTATTAACATGCAAAACTGAAAGACAAGTGTAGATTAAAAATTGATAAGGACTTTATGAAGTGTTTATTTCTTAAGAACTGATTACGATTGCAGTAATTGATTTTCTGCAGTAGGTATGCTTATAATGTACAGCATTTGTAGACTTATACATACACACACAGACATAGTACATTTTTAAATATTTTTATGCAATTAGTTTAATGTTCTTAAGAAAATTGGAGAATCGAGCATTCTTTTTGTTTTAAAAAATACTATTTGTACTGTAACAATTCAAATTATTTCGATCACCGTAATTGCTTGTCTTCTTTTTATTATTTTTATCATAATATATCTTTGTTCATTCATATCTTAATTCATAAATCATTTCAATTCGTACTTCACCTCGTTTCTTCACGTAGCGAATATCAAAAAAACATCAGGATCTAAGATATTGTTCAGATGGTTTATTTTAGTGCTATTGCACTTATAATTGTTTATTATTGTCATAGAAATGTGATTGCGATCATTTTCATAAATAATCTTTTTAAATCTTTTAACATTCAGAAAATGGACAAGTCAAGTTACAAATAGCTACTAATCACAGGTTTTAAGAATAAAACATTAAATAACAATGAATGAAAAAAACCCCAGTTCCTGTAATTAGTATTTGTACATAATACGTTTAAATCCACATTGTAGGTCAGTAATTCGAACGTTAAACTGATGAAAAATAAACGACGACCTACTAAGAGCTAAACCTGTCGCAAGATCTAATTATCACCTTCGAATGGTTTAAAGTAATAACGCGGCGAAAATGTGAACGACCGAGATACTTTGAAATTTCAAATATCGGAAATATCAACGCGGAAGCTCAAAAATTTGACAAATCTGGGAAATAATTGCTTTAGTGAATTGTTAGGTCGACAGAGAAACGCAGAGTACTGCTGGTAATTGACGTCTCGGTTTAATTATACGGCAAAGGTGTTCTACGCCAGAACGCCATCCATCACTGTTCTCGCGGTGAGGCGCAAACAATGCTCACGGCCACCGTGAAAGAAGCAATTTTTACGGCTACCGAATTGCTGGCTCTGTCGATTGTGATTTACGATGGCAACGTACAGGCACGGAAATAGTCACTTCGTCAAGTTCGTCGCTCCACAGTCCGGCACTTCGTCAGGGTGATGCATCCTGGCCAAAGAGTTCGGTTGACCGACTCCATTCGATTATCCTGATAAAGTCGTTGATAAAGCCGGTCTTTCCCTGAAACCCATGCCGTAGGACAACGAACGCTCTTTACTTAGACGCTGATTAATGCAAGTCAGCTTCGATGGGGACCCGATGAATTATCCTCACGACGAACCGAGTAGTTGGATTACCGATGCGAGAACGATGATCCAATTATCCAGGCTCACTGTGTATTTTCATTACTTCATGCTTTTGTCATTCCACGCTGATAATGTCTATTTTCATCCTTCTCTTACGCTCTGGAAATTAATACGTTTGCGCTACTCCACTGAGCAACGCAAAAGTCGAATGTCTTAGAATTGTACAATTGTTCAAGTTTTTTTTATTATTTAATTTGTGCTTTGTTAATTAATTAAATAATTTGTTCAACTGGATATTTGGTAAATTTTTCTAACTTAATTGCTAAATAACATGTGGATGGCTACCCCAGCGGGATACCATCTTCTGGTCCTCCAAGTTCCTCAAAAATACGAACGCTCTTAGAATACAACACTGCCACCTTGTTGGACCAATTTTAGAATATGAATTATATTTACATTAATATTTTAGAATATATATGTATGTCGGGTTCTCATTATGATTAGGGTTAGAGGTGTGTAACGAATCTTCATTTGGATTAGCCATTGCTGTTATACAATATAGATGATATTTACTGGTACAAATGCGATTATTACGGAATTTGACAAATAACCGTAGTAATTAGGTACTCGAGATGCTAATGACAATGATCTGAGGTTCAATAACGAATCGGGATTCAACGGGATTTCAAATGCGCTTTCTTCCAAAGTCTAAGTCGAACTGAACTTACTGGTCCACAATTCAAGTGTAACTCAACTTACTTGTCCACAGTACAAGTAGAATTCAACTTACTGGTCCACAGTCCAAGTGGCACTGCACTTATACACTCTTCTCTGTATCTTTCTGTACCCCTCGGGTCAACTATATTTTTAAGGAGAGCTATACAACTACTCCATACCTCTGTTAGATAAAAACGTCCATCCGGTGACCGTGGCTACGTTTAGCGACCAGATGTGTCACTTCGAGCCCAAGCCTACTATCTTAAATCTCGAGCAAACATAATCGGATTAAATCATAAACAACTACTTCTAAGTTTTATTATTTAAGTACAGATATAATAAAAAGTCTAGTCTAAAGTATTGGGGATCTTCCCAAAAGTTCCAAAAGAAAAGCCCCGCTGTTCTTTCATCTCCGACATATATATATTCTGTATATCTCACAACCGTAATATCAAGAGCGTTCTATACTAATTTTTAAACCTGGCCGCCAAATATAGTGAACAAGCGGTACCGTTTGATTCTCACTATTATCACAGTGCCTTTAATAGTTCAAATCTTCTCACCGATCAAGAGAAGGATGATATCTGAATGCAATCTTCATTAGCAAAATAGCTAAAGGTATCGTTGGCTATCTGGATATCATGCAGTTGCTCTTCCTCAATGTACCATGAAGAAGCTTGAAAAGTCACGTATTATTTAATATGAGTCAGAGGACGATGCGAATCGAGAGCGACTCATGTTGTTGTTTTGCCTCGGGACGTTGATACCGTCTTGACGTACAAAACGTAAGGATAAACAAACTCTAAGCAAAACAATGTCACCGCTACGTGCAATCGTCAATCGAAGTAGAATTTAAACTTTCCGGCACCTCCCCCGGTCAGTATAAATAAACGAACACGATCGTTAAGACAATCAGTTAGTCAGTATTGTAGGATCTTTACTACAATTAGTTTATTTACAATAAATGGATTAAATAGATGTTGATTAACCCCTTAACTATTAACTATTAACGATTTACGTTCGAGAATTTTGGGGTTAGGTTACGAAAACGTAAACAAGCTCGCGCAGCCTTAGAGCCCGATTATCATACTACGGGCTATGCCCGTAGTTGTAAGGGGTTAAACAGGAAACGATGATTGTTTAACCTGAACTAATCATAATAACGTATTATAATTAAGACAGCCAGATAGTTAATTTGCAACTCTCGTCATCACGGATCCAACGCTCCCTCGACAACGCTAGCAACACTCTCTCGACAATGCAATTCGCACACTCTGACTTCTCAACTCACAATCCCTGGCTTCTCAACTAACACTGACTGTTAATTCGTTTTCGTCCCTTAGCAACCCCTTGTCTTTTGTCTTAGTCCCACCACGCACATGTTCCGCAACCGCTTGTTTATAATTCGCCCGATATCTCTTAGACCTTTCGTCCACGATATTATAGTATCGAGCCTTCTTATAATCAGAGAGTATCGAGCAATCTTATAGCGATTAATTAACCCCTTGGCCTACACGCTATTTGCCGATCGTGCGAGTCATAGTAAGCAAGAAGTTCGGTCGCGTGCCGTGCCATTCATCTGTTCAGCCGTGTGTTCGAACTGGCGCAAGATGTATACTTCTCGTGACATGTATATTTAGAGGTTACAAAAGGAATTGTGAAATAATAAACAACGTTTGAGGACAAATAATGTTTTTAAGGCGTCTAGGGTGTAATCATGATCAATTGATCAGTTAACAAAAACAATTTATTATTTCAAAGTGAATAATGAATCACTAGTAATTTGTAAATTAATACTTAGTTAATTTAATGAAAATTAGTAGTCCAACTGTATGATATCTTTCAAAACAATTAGGTACATGTAACCGCAACTCGACACTTTTTACATTCCCACGTTGTTTCACTCCTTTTCTTATGTTTCGTACATACTTTGCAAGCTCTTGTTGGATTTTTTTTTTCAATAGCGTGGGATCTATATGTTTCGGAAAGTGACCTCAATGTTGCGCCTCTAGCCTCATTGGTATATCACCGCTCAATAATGATCCTTGTCTGTTATAATTTTGCGGTTTATAATATTCCTTCAGCTATTCGAAGTCTATATTTACTGTCTTCATCATCGGAGTCATCTTCAATTATTAATCTTTGTGGACGTTTTCTTACAGGAAATACTCTCCTCACTCACATATTCAAAAGAATCTATCGAATCACAATCAGCAATAATACCACACTTCTCGACACTACCATCGACATTAGATCTTTTTTTTTTTTTTGCTGACATGATGGGTCTAAATGTTCTTTTTTCTTTCTAGAGAATTATATTTGAAAGGTGCGAACGTAACGAAGCCTTGCGCTGAACTAAAGAGATTATCCTGAGGTGATTAGGTCATGATAGTTGTAGTTGCTGGCTATAGATGTCGCTGCTAGGGTACTTGCTGTATTTTCTTCATATTTAAGAATCACGGAAGAAAAATCGGACACGGTTGCCGGGATTTGAACCCGGGTCCCGAACGTCGTTCGACACTAGTTAGTATCGAGTACCGCCACAATCCAATGTCATCAGAAACAAATGATAAAAACAAAACACTGATTAAAACAGAACACTTACATTCCAAGGAAAAATACTCGATGTGAATATATAAATTTCTGACATAAATGACATAAATTTCTCGCCACGAATTAGACTCGTGGTTTTCGCTTATGGCACAAATTCTTTACTATGAGTCAGACTTGTGGGTTCCGTTTATGGTACAAATTCTTTTCCACGAGTCTCACTCGTGGTTATAGGCCAAGTAAATAGTTACAAGTACATTTAATGCAAATAGTTTTAAATACATTTGACTACGCTAAGTATCAACACGTCTCATCGCTATATGCACTAACACGTTTAATCGTCTTCCACACTATAATTGCATAAATCGCATAAATTCTTACCACACGAACATAGATATCTTCGACCAATCTATAGTATCTTCAAGACATTCTCTCGAGCGTTTTCTAGGACAATGTTATGTTGAAACTTTTCTTTCTACTTTTATAACGTGTCTCTGTCTCGTTCTTTTTCTTCTTCTTTCGTACATATGCATCTTCTGCTGCCTTTTACTTTTTCTCTTATGTTGATCTATCAGTTATGTCAAAGGATTTATCCCATGAATGAATGAATAAATATATGTATTTGTGATTTTTCGCGTTTCGATCGTGTTTTTATTGATATGTTATGTTTTATTTTGACGTTTCACTTTATTCGTCTGAAACCTTTCGAGTCTTTGTCTCAGATTTCTCTGGAACATTCACAAGACGTCGGAACAAAGGACGAAGGTACTAACGAAAACACGATTGAAATACGACGAGCCACAAATATGTCATCTAGTGAACGCGAAAGAGAAGAGAAATAGAAGTAATTAGCGAGAAGAGAAAGTGAAGCGATGCGTTTTAACTCTCGGGTTGCCGACGTGGAGTTGCGTAATGGGTCCTTTTGGATCCGGTTAGTGTGCTCTCCGTTTATGTATCACTTTTGTACGCGGTTCTGTGCTTAAATAATATCCAATATTTTCACTTTTAATGAAAAAATATCGTTTCTATGAAAAAATATATAGAAATAGAAATCAATATCTTCTTACACCATTTTCCAATAAATTATAAATATGAATAAATGAGAAGCAAAATATAAATGAACGGTGTTACTTCTACACAGTTATAACGTAACGTAGTCTTCTTTGAAATAAATGTAATGATTTTTACATACGTGACATGTTGACAAATATCATCACATTGGGTCAAGATGGGCCCGTCACAGTCATCCGAGGGCTAAAAACATAATTCCGAATACAACGCGATTATGAAGAAAAATCTGGCTTTACGATCATCTAAGAGTCTTACAACCATATTCTCGTTTTTATGAGGAGAACTGTGACTTCTAGTGTCAGGATTAGTAAATTTCAAACTTTCTCTGGATTTTGAACTTTGAAAAATACGAGTGAATAGTATCGATAATATTAGAGCTTAGCAGAATATTATTAATAATTAATAATATGTTTTAAATTAATAATTAATCATATTCGTCTTTTATTTATTTGATAGTATTTCCACGCGTTTTATAAAATATATGTAATGCGTTTTTTTGCCAGTATCGATTATTACAGGTAATTACATAACGTTAAGGTTAACGAGACGCGTGCATATTCAGATTTTCCAATAGAGTTTTCTGCGAGAACAGAATATGTTCTCTTCTTGGACTGTGAACGTCCACTTCTTCAACTTCGTTAAACTTCTCTCAATTTTGTTGCTTTGAATGCCCACAGTTGGTTTGCTCGTATTACTTCGACTTGAAGATCCTTTGTCAACGATACTGTAAATGCAAAAATTAAAGAATATTATTAACCCTTTGTACTCTTATGTCGAGTGTGACTCGACATCAGTTTTTATTTCAGAAGCTTCTTTGTCGAGTCCCACTTTCAGTTCCACCTTTTTTTGTGAAACGTACGAAAGAAAACCAGGATTGTATCCTTTCTTTTTTATGAATTTTACAATCAATTCTCATTGAGAATTATAAGTAAATTATTCTGGCGTGGTACTATAACGTGAATAATAAATGATTATCGTATCTTTGGTTCTAGCTGAATCTAATGTTTAAATCTAGAGGGTAATGTCTTCTTAGCCTGCGGATCTGATCCGCCGTGACAAGTAATTGAGTAACTAATGGGTTTTGGTGGTTGTTAACTCTTATGTTATATCCATTACTGAATTTGGATATTTTTTCTTGAACTGTGGGTATTTTAAGGTCGCAATGTATTGTTTCGTTGGTAACATACCAAGGTGCATCTATCAAGGATCTTAGAGTTTTTGATTGGAATCGTTGAATGCATTTACTTAATCCAGACTCGCGATATTTTTGTACAATAGCATTTAATTCTTAGAATAGCTTAGTTTTCTGTTTCCTCTCATACTCGCTTTTTTAAAAATTTATTTTTCCCTGTACATTTAGTTCACAGTCGTCATTTTTGATTCGTAATTCAACTTGTAATAATTCGTATTTACTGTAAGCCTGTTTCTATTGTATTCTCTTATGTCCGACGTCTTGAATGGCTTTACACAAGTCTGCAGGTTAATTATTATTTATTAATAATTATAATTATTTTTTTAACTGTGGGTATTTTAAGGTCGCAATGTATTGTTTCGTTGGTAACATACCAAGGTGCATCTATCAAGGATCTTAGAGTTTTTGATTAGAATCGTTGAAGAATTTTTATGTTGGAATTATTTGCTGTTTTCCATAGTTGAATCCCATAGATCCAAACAAGTTTTAATGTGGCTTTATATAGCATTATTTTACTCTGCATGCTTAAGTTGGAACATCTGCCTATGAGCCAGTAGAATTTTTTTTAAGGATTGTATCCTGGAAATTGTTTCAAGATATATCATACACTTAAAAATTATAAAATACAACAATAGTGTGAATAAAACTGGTATTTAAGTGAATTTGTTTCTTTCTTTCTTTATTTACATTGTCTTATTTTTTAGTTAAAGTAAGTCTCAAATAAAACACTTAAAAGCGTTGGGAAATTGAAATAAAATTCGGAGTGCAAAGGGTTAATATATAACAGTATCCTACATGCCAATGGGAATACTGTAATGTAGAATTTAAGAGCAATTGCCATTTGTAAATAATGCAACATTGCCTCTATAAAATACTATAATTGCAAATGCCATTAAGCGATAGACACGCCCAACGCTATCATCAATTTTATAACAATTCTTACTCGGTATGTTATAAAATATATTTTTGTAACAAAAATAAAAAGAATATCCGGAAGAAGTATATTTTCTGTTTCTATACAAGTTACGTAAGAACAAACAGGATTGGTACAATGGTTGAAAATTTAAATGAATGGCACATTCAGTTTTCCTGCAACTAAGAGGCACAATACAGACTTTTCTAGAAAAACAATTCTTTTTGTGATTAATATATTAGTGCAAAAAAAAGAAAATTTTGTGATGCATTTAGATTATCGTACGCTTAAGATCTTATGGTAATTAAAAGAACGAAATTTCGAAAATAATTTTATACCAGAGAAGCTTCATCTCTCTCCTAAGAAATTTTGCGTTTGACGTTTACAGTGCTGTCTGCAACGATCTTCAGATCGTCTCACGTCCCCTAATTATCGCTGCCTCATATAAAAGAGTTTTGCTTCGATGATCTCGTCAAGCCACGAATCTTCCCTGTTCTTGGCTGTGACGCTTCTAATTACTACTAAATACATAAAAAAATAGAAAAAGACAAAAAACGAAAAAGAATAAAAAGGAAGCAGATGTAAAAGATTGCGGCACTTTTTCTCTCTTCAGTCAACTTGGAGCAAGACCGACTTTCGCGTCGAAAAGTGTTCCTAGTTGTCGTCTGTAAACAAGGCAGTGCGTGTAATCGCAACTAAATTATGCCGAGTCCTCTTGCGACGCGGCGTCGCTCAAAACTCTGAAAAGAATCATCAACATTCAGAGTGGCAGCTGAAGCAACTCGTTTCACCACGGTAGCTACTTTCGTCGCGGAAGCTCGGCTAAACCCTTCCATGACGCGAATCACGCCAATCTGTGAGCGCTAGGATACGAACGTGTTTCATGTGTTTGTACATTGTACACGTGTACACTGTTCTACTAAAGTCACGTGTAAAACTCCGGGTTTTAACTCAATGTGATGAGAAATGTCGCCCAGGCTTGACAAATGACGGTGGTAATTTTTGAAATTGTCCAGTGACGTTGAAATTGTATACGAGCACGTGAAACTGTAAGAATGTTGGATTGCGGGTGGATTTCGACCCGTGAAGCGTCGAATGAAACGATAAAAAAAACTATGATACATTTAATAATAGAATAGCGATTATTTATCCTGTTTTAAAATAGCTGTGTTTCGATTTTAAACTTCAACAGATTCTATTTCTACAGATTTTGCAATTTTGTTCTTATTCGAATCCCATGGTCTTTGTTAATATAAATATATTAGACAGTAGCTGCAGCTGCATAAATAATTATGCACATCTATCATATCAAATTTCATATCCAATATTATATGCTAGACAGATTGGCATAATGTATGGCCTGTGATTCTTATGTGAAACGTATTAGAAATTTTCACGTACACCGACAATTCTTACTGGTCGAAAATGTCAGGATATGTATCAGATGTAAATATAAATGTAATATGAAAAATAAGATTATTAAAGATAACGTAAGGCAAATAGACGTTAACAATATAAAAAAATGTAACAAATGTGCTACATGAATATGCATTCTTATTATTAATATCGTTACACGAACGTGTATTGGATAACTATGCAAATTTATATTTTTACGAATACAGTTAAGGAAATGGAAACTATTGGTAGACATTTATTTCACTCGTTTTTTAAAAATAATTTTATAAAAACAAAGTAACAGTTTTGTCGTTAGATCAGTTGAAATTATTTGATATTAGGCTGTATATAATTAATGTTATTAATATTTGTTGTGTCTAATATTATTAATTTAAATGTTCAAAAGGATGACATTAACATATTTAATTTGAATGTCAGTAATATCATAAGTAGTGCTTCGAATATTTTATAGTATATCTTTTGTATATATATGAATTCCGTGAATGTTTGTACCTTTGACTTTCCCATAAATACACAAACGCACGTAATCTATGAGTAACCTTTGTTTGCTTTTTTAAGACTACCAGTAACAGTAATAGGTGATAATAAATATAATTTTATTAGAAGGTGTGTACTTTATATTAACAGTTGAAACGTGATCGCAATAAAATGTAACACCATCATGTTACAGAACGATTACTTCGTAGCCTAATAGGCAATTTCGAGGAACGCAGATTGGACGATGTGGTTCCGTAATATGGCCATCTCATTCTCCTGGCTTAAGACGATTAGATTTCTCGATCTTTACTATTGTAGAAGAGCTACGTTTACTAGTGGAATAAATCCGATAAGAGATAGCAGTTAGTACCACGCGTGCAAAAGGCCCCTTGCATTTAAATCATGGACTCTTGTATCTCTGTCGAGGAACTTAGATCGAGTAATCTACTACCAGTTATTTTATGATGAACATATTTCAATCTGGATAATTCTTAGTTTACATATAAAACGTGATCCTTGGGGAAATTCGTTACATTCTTCCAAGTCACGAAAACATCATCTTCATACAGAGTTTACAACTTCGACGACTAACTAAAAGTATGATTAGTATGAAAAGTATGATAAAAGTATAACGAAATTAAAAGTATAAAATACGCGTTTAAATGAAGTTATCAGAATTTTAACTTACGTTATAATGATTCTAGCCATATGTTAACGTAACGAGTGTTTGTCATATTGCTATTTACTTGCTTACTCGTAATATTTAATATCCAATTATCTCGAAAATCTTTTCACCAATAATGTTAGGTTGTCCGTAAAGCTTTTTTCGTTTCATAAGGTGATAATAGATGAACAACAATTTTTGTTTTATATTATTTTATTGAATTAGGATGATCCATTTCGTTCTATTTCTATTATTATGTTCGTGCACGATTCAATAAACTAATTAATTAATAATACCCACTAATTTATATTATTATACTAATATAAAACAAAAAACATTGTACGTCTATTATTTCCTTATAAAACGAAAGAAACTTTTCGGACAACCACGAATATTAAATTGTGTCTCTCATTTCTTTTTCGAAATCAGAAAACCCTGAAAAGAGTAAGTTTCCCGTAATAATAATCGATTGCACTTAACGCGGTTGTCCAGCCGAAAATTTGGTGTAGTAAGTTTGGCGAAGTTTGATTGTTTCGCTCTTGCAGAGAAGCATACAGGCGGCTAGAGTAATCTCGTGTTTGGCTGGCAACAGTAACGTTAATAATTTATGCAATCAACGCACAGCTTTATTAAACATGTCCGTTTTGCGTGCTAGTTACTTACGGTACGATGAAACGTGCTTCGCTCGTGCTCACTGTCGCCAGAAACTCTCTCGACCTGCTGTTGCTCGCTTGCGACCAGGCTAACGCTGTCTCGGAATTAATTCCGGTTAAACCCGATGGTATAATTAACGGGTGCGGCGTTATGAGTCCCGGTATTTGCAATTTGATTTATTTCGCTTATTTGGCCACACCGTTATGTACGTTGTTGCAGAGGGATACGGATATAAAAGGACAAAGATCTTTGGAATTCTGCTTTCAATTATTGCGTAGGATAATATTTAGCAGTGTTTGAATTTCAATTGGGAAAAGTTGTTACCGGTACGACGTATTATCGGAAACGATGAGCAGGAACGAACTTTCTAATATTATACTTATGTATATATTATAATGATTATGTTAAATATAATAATTACGTTAGATGCTTTCTTCTACAGAAATATTGACCGACGACTTACGTGTCTGTTATGTACAGAGTGTGTCAATAAAAAGTACCATCTAAAATAACTCGTTATCTATTGGTTTTATCAAGAAATGTCTTAAATGAATTATGTCGTATTTAACGAGACCAGTCGGGTGGATGGAAATTTGCTTTTTCATAATAATGTCAATGTTTTATAATTAATGTCATTTTAAAATATTTGCTAAACTAATGGTTTTTTAGTATAAATAAGTTGATGCCTTTTTGCTGAGAATGTCCACCTGGATCGACTAATGTTATGAAAAATAAACTTCTGAACCATTTAAAAAACTGAAGATCGCCTTGATATCTGAGAAAACGTAAGATTTAAAAAAATAAAATCCCGTCCATCCGACGAGTCTCTTGAAATTCGACGTAATTCATTTAAACCAACGAATAACGAGTTATTTCAGATAATAATTCTTATTGACTCAGCCTGCATAATAGAATACCCATTCGGGTACAGTTTCACTGTTATTACGCATATAATTTGAATTTCTTCTGGATCTCCAGATCTTATGTTTGGTAGGATCCAATGTGAAATAAAACGTATGTGGAACTGCCAGTGATAATAAAACAAATAACAAACCGAACGATTTAAAGCTGTTCAACAATATGGACGCAACTAAACTTGCAGCGTTGGCTGTATGACCAAATTGCATAGCTGTGTGGAAGACGATGGACATCACTTTGACCATCAGCTGTAACTAAGGTAATTACGGGAAGCAGCGAGATCATGGACAATGCCTCGCAAACATCTTGTTAATTGTTAGACATAGAACAAATAAAGGTGAATACACTTGCTTATAGGAAATGGACTGCACTTGCAAATTCGAAAAGTTTGTCTTGCTATATACAATACAAGATTCAGGCCATTGATATTTCATAAAAAAACTGGAAATTCGTTTGAATTTTTCGTTGTAACATTTATTACATGCGAGACTATTTAATGTGATTCGGTTACGTGTGTTATTCTACATATGTAGCCTAATTGCGTGTAAAATAGTTAAATTTGGTAATCGTATGGTACGTTTTGTTAGCGCTATACTACATTTGTAAAACATGGGAAAACTTGCTAGAATTAAATAGAAATATAATACAAGTATAAGAATCGATAGTTAAAAACAAAGGTCTAAAGTGAATCAGTTTCAACTTACTTATCAATTTTTTCCATTAGAAACAGTACAAAAGCTGATCAGTTGAAAACAAAGAAACGAACTAGCGCGTGAAGCAAGATTGCTTTAAAATTCGCGAGAAGCAGAGAAAATATGATACCAAAGGATACAAGCAAGGAGAATCGATCTTTTTCTCCATTGTATTTTCTCCGTTTTTATAATGTACGTGTAAGTGGATTAATTTCAACTTGTTTCTAGGCCTGTTTTTTCAATTAGTACATTCTTGGGTCGCCTCTTGTTTGACAATATTAGCTGCTTACACCTGGAACCACAACACTCGATAAAACTTCCATGAATCGCGATCTACAAGGGAAAGTGTAGCGGTCCGTTAAATAGACAAACTTTCTCTGCCGACACGCGTAATTTATTCCATTTAAGGATGAAACAAGCTGCGCAACTTGATTTATGTAAAGTGGAGACAGATCGATGAATTCAATGAACTGAATTTCTATTCGATCCAGATTATTCATAGAGGATGTACATTTTTTAAAAAACAGTTTTCAATAAATATTTTTAAATAGAATCAACAAGTATTTTTAAGTACAATAATTTGACGGTGTGCATTTAATTATTCTGAATTTTTTATATCAATTTTCATTGTGACGATGTTACGAATATTCCAAACTTGTTAACTTTTTCAATCTATCCACCATAGTCGTTTTGTACAATTCAATTAACATTAATACTGAAATTTTACGCGTTACTAACAACTACTAATTGCTTTTATCACTCTGCTAAAATTTTGACAATAATACAAGGGAAATTTTTACTTGAATATATGTTTATACCTGTTTACGTTATAACAATACGAATTTCTTTCAAAATGAACGTAAAACAGACTACTAGTGAAAAAAAGTGACCACTCCTTCGATTAAAGTGGATCTAAGCGTAATTACATTACCAAACTTCTCCAACTTGGGTCTCTCGAATAAAACGGTAATTAATCTTTGTTCACATTTTCAGTCATTTTATTACGTTCCACGGCGTTTCTTGGGCGCGCTCTTCGTTAAGGAACGAACCTGTATATTAAGAGAACGGAGGTGATTTCCAACGGATCGATAGTTAGATATAGTATCAACGTGGAAGCTGGAATTCTGCGGTGATAGTAGAAACCCTCCGGCTATAGTAGAAATCCTGCGGCACCGGTCGTAACAGTCGTTACATGTTTAGATTGTCTTGTGCATCATTGCAGATACGGAATGTGTTTGCAATTATAACGAAAACAATTAGGGTGGGATGCCTCGTAACCAGATTTCAATTATACAAACTCTGCCTGCGTGACTTCTGATTATTCGAAGATCTAATTAGAAATACTTCTAGCCGATGTTGAGTGTATGCAACGGTATGCTTCTATCGATTCATCGAATTACATTACCTTCGCATTAGTTAATCGAACTTTAATTGTATTTAATGAATAGAATTTAATTCGGAATGTAATAGTTTTACTCGTCTATCGGTATCGTATTCCTCTGTTAATTTAATTACGTACAATTAGTATTTAATAATTATTTATATTCTTATTTACGGAGATAGGCGAACACCCGGTAAGACGTTAGGTTGTTGCCTAATCACTGTCGCTCTTCGGAAAGAACTTGTTCCAATTATTCGAAAATCATGAAATATTTAATAATTCATTACGTTGCTTCGCGTGCTGTGTATTTTGTTTAGGAAGCTTCATTCAGGCTTGCAATATTTCAGAATACCGGAATATTTGTTATATTAAGTCATCCCATAAGTTCGTGCCGACTTTTGTGTATACATTTCATGTGTCGATTTATAAACATACGGCGATAAGGGACCAATGCACTTGAAAAATGGGAAGAAGTTGTACAACGAGAGGGGGATTACATTTTTTCATGAAACTGAAAGGTATGTAAACAATCTAATACCTAATACTATTACTATTGGGATATATTAATTATTCTGATATTTGATCTTCTTTTTTTGTTAATAAAGGAATTATTAATCTACTATGTTAGACCGTAATAATACATAATAGAATTGTTTTAAAAAAAGTGTGAAAAAACATACGTATTATTTGCTCTATTATTATTTGTAATATTAAAAACGTTTAATAGTTAAAAACAGCCTTTAGTAAAATAAAGCTATAATTGAGGACTTTCTGTGAATGACACTATAAGCGGAAAAATGTCTAAATGCTTTTTATTATTATATATTATGCCAACGGGAATACTGCAATACAGAATTTAAGAGTAATTTCCGTTTGTAAATAATTACCAGTATTCCGACATTGCCTATATATGAAACGATGTAAATGCTATTGAGTGATAAACGTATTGCACACTAAATATTACCAATTTTATAACAAGTTTTACTCGGAAAAATATAAAATACACTTTCTAATAAAAATAAAAAGAAAATCTTGATGAGCATATAGCAACAAACATAATTGGTACAGTGTTTGCAAATTTAAACGAATGGCACATTCAGTTTTCTCTACAATTAAGAGGCACGTACAGCTTTTTCTACAAATACAATTTTTTTTCTAATAAATTTGGACTACACTAGTGCAAAAAATAGAAAACTTTGTCTATACATTTGGTTTATTATATGCTTATAGGCCTGTGATAATCAAAACAAATGAATTTCGAAAATAATTTTCAGTCGGAAAAGCTATTTCTCTCCTAAAAAATTTAATGCTTGATACTTACAGTGTTGTCTGCAAGAAGTTTTCAATTATCGTGTTGGAATGATCTACGAAGGTTAAATACCGTTGTTTCTCTTCGTTTCATAAACATATTCCAAATAATATGGAGGAGAAGATGTAATTATAATGGTGATTAATAGTCCTTTAACAATCAGTCCGATTTGCTAATTAGTAATGTAGAACGATCAGTGTAATGTTAATGAAGTCAGCTCATATCAGAGGCAGATTCGAAAGCAATTATCGAGAGTTGCAACGTGTAAAAACCACGAATGAATTTCACGATTTTGCTTTGATATCTTGTTGATATATTATAGTAAATAAATGTTAAAACGTATCAGTAATGTGATAATTACACACCTGATGGAAAATATGTTAATACATAAATATTGATGCATATCAAAAGGCAAAAGAGTAGACGGTTCGTGTACATAGGATAAAATCATTTATGCCATTTACATTGAAATATTCAGAGTGAAATCGCAATAGGCAAGATTGCTTTTCATACGATTATCATAATATCGTTCTATTAAAAAATTTTTCCACAGGAAGATAATTGATATTTTAGCGATTTTATACCAAATGTAAAGAAACGATAACATTATAATAAGATCTCTGTGATTTTAGGACGGAGAATACTGTAACTATAATACAGTTTCAGAGTAAAAGTAAATGCGCATATATTGGAAGCTACAGAAACCATTAAAATGTGAAAATTAGAGGGAGGAAGAGAGCACAGTACAGTACCGTAATTTCTAGAAACGATATTAGCATATTAGGAAATAAAAACGAAATAGAAAATATTAAAGAAGAAAGAACACAAATGAAATACAGAAAGAAAAGAGTACCTATTAACATATGCAACTCTATGATTTTATTATTTTTTGTGTAAAGAGATTATACCGAAAATTAGTTATTTTTGATATTAAAAAAACGTAGGACGTAAAATGAATTTTTGTGTAATTGAAATATTTCCAAAAAATTTTAGTGAATAATCAAACTTTTCGAATATGTTTGCGAAAATTAATTTCGCTTCCAAATTTGAACGTAAATTGTTGAATTATATTGATATGTATTTTATATTGCTAGCTCTTGGTGAAATCGAAGTGTTGTATGATACGTCAACTGTTTGTTCAGATTCTAAGATCGTATTCAATAATAAATTGATATCTAAATTCATAAATTGTGATAGTGAAGTGCAGAACTTATCGGATGACTTAATACCCTGAAATTAATTACGTAAAAGCTAAATCGTGTCAATATTTATAACATAATAGGAAATATCAAGAAACGCACGAAACAATGTTTAACATATCGTACTTATTCCAAATTCAAGAAACAGATTAAATATCCCCTACAGTATTACCCTTTCAAGTATCTCATCTTATTCTTTTCATTCACAGAATTATTAAAAATAGCAGTACAAAATTATCGTTCACTGCGAGTTTTGTCTAACTTCAAGCATGTTAAGTTGAAATAGATCTATTTTTCCATGCGTTAAATTAGAACGGAGCTGCTTTTCATACGTTAACTCGGAACAGACTTACTTTTCATCTGTTAACTTGCAACGGAGCTACTTCTTACGCGTTAGCTTGCGACAAAGTTACTCGTTATCTGTTAACTTTGAACAGAGCTGCTTTTCGTGTGTCAGCTTGGAACACAGCTTTTGCAACAATACACTGTATAACTAGTGTCCTTTCATCCACTGTGTAACGATACTATCGCGCAATGTTTAAGATTTTGTAAGGTAGAATTAGCAAACCGACAATTTCCCTAGAATTTTTATCGCGATCGGCACACACGAAGTCATTACGACGGGACGACTCGTTTCAGGCAGAAGCGTATTTTCGCGAGCGGGCGCAATAATTTATGCAATTATCGAAGCTATATTGAATGCCGTTGTACGATGTCGAGCGAAGTGCAGCGTGCGGCGGGAACATGCTATTACTACTTACCTCTCATTGCCAGCATGCAAACGTGTAAGCCCTCTTGTCTCCTGTGTACACCAACGCTAATGCAATCGCGAGGGTAACGTAATTAACACGTCAGAATTTATATGCTCTCTTCAGCAAGAATGGTCGCGTGTATGTACGTACAATGTACGTACGCTGAAACGTTTAGTCAGCCCTTAATTGGCAATATGGGATTTCTGTCATCAGCTAAGCTCTTTTTTCCCTCCAGGAATGATAAACTAACAATTAAGTTTATATCGATTTTCGTTCAAGAGATAAATAATTGCTTATCTTCGACAGGATGTAATTTAAAGAGACAGAAAATTGTGAACTGGCAATAATTTTATTATTTAATTGATAATAAATTTTGAAAGTTGATATGTAGCTATTAACACGTTGACTGCCACGGTCATAAATGACCAGCCACGGTTTCTCCTGTTACGCCACGGTGGTCATTGGTGACCGGAGCGCTTGAACTTCTTACAACTGTAAAAATTGTATGAAAATTGACAGTTAGGGCATTTTGAATATAACCGATAGATAGAAGATACTTTGAAATAAAAAGTGGCCCATTGAACAATTAAACATTTTTATTAGAACATCAATAAAAAAAAATGAGAACAAATCTTGCATCTAACGGTGGTACTGTGTTTGCATCCATATCTTTGAGGGGTAATCTACGAATATTATTATAAACACAGCTTAAAAAATAATCGTAAATGCTGCTGTATAATCACATAATTGAAGTTAGAAGTGTGCACATATCTTACTATTATATATAGAATGTGCAAGTATTGTTTACTAACATCTTCTACACGTTTCAACAATATATTCTGGACGTTTTGTTTACGACAAAATAACGAATGCGAATGGTTTGTTGAAATAAACGAAGCCCTGTTATAATACGTTGCTATCAACTGTTATCAAGATGCCACGATGATCACCCGTGTCCACCAATAAGATAAACGGTCCATTGGGGAAGAATGTTGTCTTACATCATCAATTTATTATTATTTTGCCATTACATGCTTTGAATAATAAAAATACTTCCGTGTTGTCCTGAGCGAAACATGTGATTTTGGCGTGGCAGTCAAAGTGTTAAATTGGCATTCGTTGTTGGCGAACCTTGTAGAAATGTCTCATCGTTCGATCTTCGATTGTCTAATAGCCTGTATCTTCGGCCTGTCTAGTCGTTAACGTACGAATACTCGATTGCGCTAGAATTTGATGTATAGTAGCATCATCAATGATGAAATAATCTGAATCGTGTACCGAATTGAATAATTGATCTCTTAATATTGAACAATTTATACCGCGGCTTGAATATAATTGTATATCATGTGTGTTATAATGATTAATATAAACTTGTTATTTAATGTTAATTACGATAGCCTTACATTTCTATTAATATATCGTCGAACGTGTAATATATTTTATTCATGAGACACCTAATGGATATTTGCATATTACAATTCGTTTATGAATGCTGCGAGAAATACATTATTCATTAAACATATACGTAATTGCCAAAGTTTCGAAAATCTCTCCACTGTTTCAATAAATTGCAATGAAGTAAAATGTATAAAACACTTTTACGGAACGATGTACCGTACAATCTAAAACACAGGAAAAGGATAAACCGCATTAGTCGTTAGAGCATCTGTTCCTTTCATAACATTCTGATGCTCGTTAATAAAATCCGCTTGTTGCAGCATCGTTCTCTCTACTCTACCAAATCCTATTCCCTTTGTACTTTCTTCAGGCTCATCATGAATACGTTACTCGGAAATTTGCATACGTTCTAATAGCAGGCTGCAAAACACGGCAATTATTACTTATCCTCTTGATCATCTTGGAAGATGCGTTTACCCGTAAACGATCTATTATTTGTGCAGGTAGAAGCATAGCGGTAAACGCGAAGTTTCGCCCCGGCTTGTGAGATATCTCGAGCAGATATTTTCCTGAGTAATGAAAGTCGCATTGCTGGAGCAGCTGTAACGTCTATAATATACAGAAGCCGCGCAGAGCTTTATTAAAGCTGTCTGTTTCGTAGTAAACTAACTTAAGCTGTGGGTTAATGTGCCGCTGTTAGGAACCGTGGTTTTGATAAGTAAACTCGAGGCCTGCTGCCTCTCCTACGCAATCACGGCATGCGCTCGTTACGTCTAAACGACTCGTTAAAACGTGGAACCGTTCCGTTTCCGGGGAAATATGCGCGTCTCGCCTGTACGAGCTGGAAAATTGAAGTGTCGAAAGAAAAATCACTGAGATTTACGAATTTTCCAGGTCTCTGCGAATTTACGCGAACCTTTTCATCCGCCACGGTTGCTGATATTTCTTTAATTAACATTTAAAAGATACCACAGGTGAAAGTTCGCATCTCTTTTTCGATAAAAATATTGAAAAAATAAAAGCAATGGGTCGAATGTTGGATGTGCACCGATTCTGGTAATTTTTAAATATAAACGAGAAATTAACGCGTTTAAATATGATATACATATTTCAAAAATCATTTGTCCAATCGCGTTTTCACGTGAAAAAATCTTAAAACGTTAAGGCCATCCTTTTCACCGAGCTTGATATCAATAGCTGAAGCCATCGCCTTCATGCCCACTTTGGTCAGAACCTATATCGCTCACAATAGAACGTGGTCCGCCGCTTGAAACGTCAATACGGAATGTGTAGTTTAGAGACCGCTTGATCAACGAGCATTGGTCATTCGATATTTTCACCGGAACATCTCTTTTCTTTCGCGATTTAAAAGAGAAACAACCATAGTGGGGATCAAATCACGTGTTGGTAATTTAACGCTCATTAAATTTGGAATGGAATTAAAAGTCAAACGTAACTCGCTTATTGCTTATAAAAGTTTGATCACCGATCTTTTAAATCTACTTTTAATAGCTGGTAGCAAGGATATTCTTAAGTCGTAGACGATATACATCGTGAAGAGCTAGAATATTTAGTCAGTAGATATATTTTATGGTATGCAGATTAGGAACTACCGTGCACGATGATGAAATAGTCGAATAAAATTTTAACATTTTAACAGCGTTTACCCATTAAAATGGAATAACTATTTTAGAATTGAACCAAACGACTTGAGCTTCTTTAGGAAACTGGAAGGATTAGTTCACTGGATGATGTGTAAAAGAAACTTTGAGAAAATTGAAACTGGTAGCAATGACGATCCATGGCCACTTTGCATAACATTTTTATCCAAGCCTGTAGCGAAAATTTAAAATGTACGTTCTGTATATTTACATACATGCTGAAAATTTCATCAAAATCGGTTGATGAAAAAACAGGCGACACACATGGAAGAATGTAATTTAAATTTTTGAATTTATTACGGTTATATAGACTGAAAGTCGCAAAAATCTATGATTTTTACCATTTTTAACCGCTCGTAGCCCA
This sequence comes from Bombus affinis, assembly GCF_024516045.1. Taxonomy (NCBI): domain Eukaryota; kingdom Metazoa; phylum Arthropoda; class Insecta; order Hymenoptera; family Apidae; genus Bombus; species Bombus affinis. The sequence goes on from NC_066345.1 coordinate 4,080,750, forward strand.
TAGCAACGTTAACCGATTTCTGCGAAATTTTGTATATGACTGACATAAATGTTCAAAGCTTGTTGTTTAAATTTTCACTACAAGCCCAGATAAAAAAAAATGTACAAGATGGTCTCTACCATGTTCATCGTCGTTCCTACCAGTTTCAATCTTCTTAAAATTTCTTTTACGCATCATTCAGTGAACCAGTCGTTCAAGTCGCTTGGCTGAATTTTGAAAAAGTTCTCCATTTTTAAATAGTGCACGAATACTTTTGCGGTTGTCTGCATATAACACGCAGTTAGTAATGTCCATTTCCTATAAAAAGTTGAAGGCATTTTTCATAGTTTTTTGTATCCAAAATAGCAGAAATGCAGAAAATCTTGAAAACTGTCGAGAAGCTAAATTTGGGAAACTCAGAATTCAGTTTCTTTAGAACCTTTTTTACTCTGCTGATCGTTTTTACGTTAAATAGAGTCCATTCTTTCTGGCCTGAACACATTGAAAACAAACACGTTGAAAACAAAATCTGTTGCTACGAACGATTACATGCTTTTAGCAAAGTTCGCAGTCATTTTCATCGGAGGAGAATGTGTGGTACCGAATGATATTTGTAATTGGAAACTGAAACGTATTTTGAAATTTAATGGATTCCCGTCACAATTATTGTTCAAATCGTTCGTCATACGCTTTTATTTTGGAGCACATACATATTATGCGAAGAAACTGAACGATAAAAGTTGATTCTTTTGCTGTAGAATTTGTTCGAGTAATTCTGGTAGTACGTATATACGTGTGCGTTGTTACAACGCAAGTAAATTAGTTCTTCTTTCAGTATATTAAGTACTGTATGTGTTTGCAATTTCTATAAAGAAACCAAGAGCGTATTCAACTTAATTTAGCGTTTAAATGCGCTTTAAATATTATTTCTATAATTAATCTGAAATTATAATTTGAAATTCTATTCTCTTAAGAAATTGAAGAATAATTACTGTATCGAGATACGTCGCTTCGATTATAATGTAAAACTTTTCAAATTACCTTTTAATATTAAACACGATGCAAAATGATCATTTCTTTGTTTTATTATTATCTCGATCGTATGTTTTATTTGTTTAAGTTTGTTACTTTCTTACATTTCTTCGTATATAAATGTTAAACTTATTTTGTATCTTAACTGTGCAGTTCTCATAAACAGCAAATTGACGATATTTATAATACTTTGTGGGTTCTTATGCAATAATCATTCTAATTTAATCATTTCAATAAGTTAGATCGTAATACTGTTGTCGGAATTTTTGATTTTCTTCGTCTTCCAATTGTTTCTTTGTATTCGGTTGATTTTCACACTATCACTTAATGTCAAAATCCGCAATCACTTAATTGTCAACCCAATATTATAGAACTGAAATTCTTCGCTGTTCGCTAAATCGCGTAATAAGAATAAAACAATTTGCAATTTGTAATAAAATTTGTAATACAAATAAAAATCAAAAAAGAAAATATTTATAATCCCTGCTGTTTCGTACAAACAGACATAGAAATGAACTTTCCCATGTTAAATCACAATTACAGATATGAAAATCGAGCGTTAACGTTAAAGTCCCTTTCTTGATAAGATCTGAAAAGAATTTTAAAATCTCGCACTTTCTTCATACTCCTACGCAAGAACGCAACGATCTCTCTGACAAGTATCAGATTAATATTCTGTTAAATAGAGGGACATTTCAACAGGCACTGTAGACACGCGTTTTAGCGAAAAAGAAATTACAAAAGGGTACAACAATGGCTGTTCACATCCTACCCTTCTCTATTTACGAACTTATGCATTGTTCGCTACTTTAATGCTTTTTCTAACGTATACATTCCTTGCACGCGTACCTTTGTCCAGTACCGCGATTCACGTCTGCATTTCAGCCTTCCCGCTTGCCGCAAATTTCACTTTTCACACGCAACAGGGTGTTTCAATTGGCACACATCATACGAGAAAAATGAGCGTCTTGCGCGAAAGCGAATCGCACTTACGATATGCCATTCACAGTTGTGAACCTGAAGTGTCGCTAGATATTTTTTTGGAGTATTTACAACGGTTCGACAAACGATTGGTCGGTTCTTAGTGGATTAACTGATCTTTTCACGACTCGCAAAAGGGTTAATTTGTCAATTTTCTTGGACGAATGACGATACATGGGTCACAGAGATTTTTCAACGGACATCCGTGCGAACTTGATTCCCGATATTTAATACCTAATTATAAAAAAGGATTTTTAATTTACTTTTGTCTTATTTTTCTACTGCCATAATCCGAAGCAGTTTCCTACCGAAAATGAACTGACTAGACAAAGTTATCTTTGCGCCATCGAACGCGACAACGCAAGTGATCTATGGTGGGTTGGCAGCTAAGTGATTGCAAATTTTGTCATTAGGTGATATTGACAAACTCCGCAATCACTTAGTTGCCAACCAAGTATTCTTCCCTAACAGGGCAGCGTTATAAACGTGAAGTGTTGTTCGATACACCGGATCAATGCTGGCGAACCTTAGCTTCGGACCTTAGGAAACTACCTTTAGATAGTATCTCTTCATCCTCTTCGTGCTGAAGGTATTTGCTGATACAGCGTTTCATTCTAAGGGTTCAATGACTACAATAGATATTCTCACACCCTTGCTTCCGTTTTGCTGTGTCTATGAAAGTTAACGTTCTAAAATTTGGATAAAAGATCCAATGATTACACATTTTATCGATAAAAGTGTATCCCCAGGGTCTGTTTATTCGTTGTATGCGTTAGAGTATATACGTTCGGTTGCATTATCTTCCTAACGAATATGTTGCTTCTTTAGGTAAAATGATTTTAATCGTAGATAACTGTAGTTTATAATCAAATAGAAAATGGACGTCTATAGATTCACGACTTTTATTCGAAAAATATGCATATAAATAGAGTAAAGAATCGAAAAAGTTACAGGGTAGGTTCTGCTAATTCTAATCACGGAATCATTTTTTATTTAGCTTTTGTATAAAATATGCAAATGTCTGTTCACAGATATGCTTAGAAATTGATTTTCATTTTCAAAGTAACGAAGAATACTTATAGGTTTTAAGAGTTATAGGCTTCATTTGTTTCCGACATGGAACCATTTGTTTAATTAATTCTTTTCTATAAAATATCCAAATCTCTTAATTATAGAGAGAAGTCGACTTGGCCTATTCAATTCTTATTTTCCATCGAATTAAAATGAAAATTATATTACTAGTTCATTGTGGCAACATGTTATATTCATGATATTCAAACTAAATGTTAAATTTTCTAATTTCACGCTAATGTGCGAAACTGTGAAACGAGTTCTGTTTAACTAAAACCATAGGCAAATCTGAAAGGAAAGAGTATGGAAGATCGAGAAGTATATATTGTCCAATCCATCTTGCAGCTGAGCTTCCGCCTACGTGTTGTCTAAATGAAAATGGACTGGTGCTCCATCACGCATAAACTACGTGTCTGAAACTTGCTGTAAACATGCTGTCCCCGAAACTTTAAGTAATTTCCAAACCTTCTGGTCTCAAGGTGCAGTGATGTATGACGTAGGTAACATTGTCGCAAGCTAATCGAGCGGAGTTGATTTTAATTGCTAGTTGATTTTCCTACTCTCCATTATGAAAGCTTGCATTGCTAAAACTTATATTTATTAATAACCATATTGAAGCTAGGAAATTACCGAGAAGATACGTGCACATAAAAATGTGCTAAATGTTGATCACCGTACAGCGTATTCGGACATGTACGCTGGAAATTAATCGCCACGAAGTTAAGGAACTATAAAGTGAATTGTAACTTTTATATTCCTTTTTGTGAAAATTGTACGTGCTAAAATATACAAATAATAAAAGAATCGCTATAATACGCGACTCAATAAATGTAACTTGAATAACTCTTTTTAATCAAAGCGACTATTTCTTTATAATTATTTCAAGAATAATTAATGCAAGAAATGTAAGCGTAACCTGAGTTTTACTCTACGAACCTACTACAGCGATAAATGTGTAGCGACACATGAGTTAGAGGACGCTTCAACTCATGTTATTTTGCCTCGAGACATTGACACCGCCATGAGCGCAAGGAAATGAGTTACAGTCAGTTGTCGATCAGTTATCAACCAGTTATCAACCAATTATCAGTGATCTGATTAATGAGTAATTAGCGATCCTATTTTATGACTTATACACTGTACGAACGTCTCCAATTTGTTATTTTAAATATATTCGACGATTTCAACAACAAGCAATAACATTTAATAAATCTCACGATCAAACATCCTACACAAGTCCTCTACAAATGCAATTTTATCTATTCGTTTTCTAAATGTTGTAACCTAATGATATAAAAAAATCACCTCTATTTCGTAAGTGTAACTCGTTTGGCAACATATAACGTACAGTATACAGTAAGATAATTCTTATACGGAGATTTCAATTTCCAATGAAAAAATACGCTATAAAGCAGCTATTAGGTCATCCCATAAGTTCGTTCCGTTTTTCGAGCGATTATATATGTTAAGATTGTTTACATACCTTTCAGTTTCATGAAAAAATGTAATCCCCCTCTCGTTGTACAACTTCTTCTCATTTTTCGAGCGCATTGGCCCCTTATCACCGTATGTTTATAAATCGACACATGAAATGTATACACAAAAGTCGGCACGAACTTATGGGATGACCTAATACTTTCGTATCTCATTTTCACTGTCTTCTAAGATATTATCGTATATCCCATGCAAACACATTATTAATTATTATTTTACTCCAGTGTGCTTACTTACCTCTTGCAAAACAGCGAGAGAGCTTAAGCGGAGTATGTCAATGACTACGATTGCCTGAAATCGATGAACAGACACGTTCCAGTTGATTGGCTTTCTCCAATGAATGATTTAGTTGCGGATAGAAGTTGAACAGGTGACGACACCCTTGCGAAACATTAATGCGATCCACGTTGTCCAGGTAACTGCGGCTTTAATAGTTGATGCAATTAGCTCGGGCCTTATTAAACATGTCCAGTTAGGAGGGAAGTTAGCTTAGTCATATCGCGATGAAGCACTGCCGTTACAGTGCAGTGACATCGTCGAGTACGTTCTCTTGTGCATGGGTGGTGATGTAGCTGCGATGTTCAGCGTTAACTAATTAACGCGCGGTCATTTACCGATCTCTGTGGAAGATGCGCCTATTCGATAAAACTTTGCTCGAAGCTTTTGTGCTTCTCGTTATTATGGCGTAGCCTTATTATGCCGCTGCAGGTATAACCCTATCGGTAAAATTTATTTTGACAAACTTGGACTGTGTGTTAGGTCTGTGCGAACATTTTCGTTTGCTTTCTTTCGCGAAGAAATGAAATTATCTCTTCTCGCTTTCTGCTATCTTTTCTCAATTTGATTTTTACGTAATGAATTCTTTGGTGTATTCTCTCATTACTATTTTTATTTCATCGTTTGTATTATTATTTTATTTTATATTATGACTATTATTATTCTTTCTTACATTTCTTAGTGAAACATCGATATTTTATTTGAATAACCGTTAGACAAATTCAGCGAATAATTGGCGAAGTGAAACTTCCACAAAAACTTCTAACTGCAGGCCACGATCTGAATGTTTATTTCGTTATGGTATTTGTTAAATATATGTCAGTAGTTAGCATTTGATTTTATCTTAGATTTTAAATGCGAATTAGGAGACGATATTATTTGTAAGGCAAGGTAATAAAAAATTCAGCAATCGCAGTAGAATTAAAAATGTTCATAATCGTCTGTCGAAATCTTGCACTGGAAAACTTCAACACTTGCAGACTTTTGTGTTCAATTTGCATATTGTTATACTCTGTTTACGGTGAAATATAGACTAGCAGCACAAGTGTCCTGCACAGCGACAGAATACTGACGGCTAAACTCCGCTGCGCATAGTGAAAGGGTTTAATATGTGCGGGCGACGTTAATTAGAGTTGTCATATGTTTTGCATTTTCTTTGTTAATATCTGTCCTGCATGTTGCCGAAGAGCACATGCTGTTACAGATACAGGGAGGAAGATTCATTGCGGGTGTTATTTATAGCCAGTTTGATTTACTGTTTAATGTAATTTTAAGGTCCATACACTGTTACGGTAATTTTGTCGAAGTATATTGAAATACTTTGCAAGCTGGTTATGTAGCTAAAATTTTTATCTGCTCACTTCTACGATAGAGTTTAGCTCTAATTAATTAAGATAAGAACCCAAGTAGATGCACTGATGATGGAATTTTAATGTTCTTAGAACATTATTGAGGTATTAATTTGAAACTTGCCGTGTAAAAGAAATAAATCGAAATGCATCTAACCATGCACGCAGGATACATAATACAAAATTATAGCACTGTTTCGAATAATTGACTCAACTTGATACATGTTTTGAAACATTGGCATACATCTCAGCTTATGTAGAATTTTACTTTATTTATTAGTGCAATGTATATTTTTGTTCAACTGCAATTAATTCATCATCATTATTTGGCACTTTACAGTGATTTATTTCAATATTTCTCCCATCCACTTTCCTCGTCTCTCTCACGCTAGTCATTGTTACTTAACGACTACAAACTGATCCAACCAACTGCGTGCATTAATTACCTTACTATCTCGATCTACTTAGCTTCTATCTTAAACTATTAAACTTTCGTCGGTTGCTTAAAGTTTGGAGTTTGCAGTAGCACTGCTGATCGAAAATTCTTGGTGATCGACTCAGCTATCAGGAACTTGAACGGGCCAAATGTTACCAATTGATGTTCGCGAAATGTCGATTCCTAGAATGTTGGACGATACTTTCGATCAATTTGGTTTGGAATAAATTTTACATTCAGCTAATGTATATTATATTCATAACTGTATTTATATGTTATTACAAATGATACAATATATAATTACAGTAAATTATAATAAAAATTATAATTATGCATATTCGAAACGTCGATTCCTAGAATGTTGGATGATACTTTCGATCAATTTGGTTTGGAATAAATTTTACATTCAGCTAATGTATATTATATTCATAACTGTATTTATATGTTATTACAAATGATACAATATATAATTACAGTAAATTATAATAAAAATTATAATTATGCATATTCTAAAGTAGATTTTTTATTTTACCCAATTGTATCAATATGCCCTTACGTATATTATATTCGTATCTGTATTTATATGTTGTTATATATAACATAATATATAATTACAGTAAATTATAATAAAAATTATAATTATGCATATCCTAAAGTAGATTTTTTTATTATACCCAATTGTATTAATATGCCCTTACGTATATTATATTCGTATCTGTATTTGTATGTTGTTATATATAACATAATATATAATTACAGTAAATTATAATAAAAATTATAATTATGCATATCCTAAAGTAGATTTTTTTATTATACCCAACTCTATTAATATACCCGTATGCATATTATATTCTTATCTGTATCTATATGTTATTACATATGATACAATATATAATTACAGTAAATTATAATAAAAATTATAATTATGCATATTATAACATATATTTTTTTATTATACCCAAGTCTATTAATATACCTGTACGCATATTATATTCGTATTTGTGTTTACATGTTGTTATATATAACACAATATATAGTTACAGTAAATTATAATAAAAATTATAATTATGCATATTCTAAAGTAGATTTGTATATTATACACAGTTGTATTAATATACCCGTACGTATGTTATATTCGTCTCTACTGCTAGAAATATTTTTTATTATTATATCCAATCGTATTAACACTCTGGGGACCAGAGGTGCGAATTCGCGTCTTTCATACTTCATGCGGTATCCTATACAAATTTTAACTACTGTTAAATAAAACAGTAAAAAAAGCAATGAATGCTATGAACGAAAAATTATGAAAGTGTTTTTACATTACATGTTTGAACAATACGAAACCGTTATCAGTACGTTAGATATAATATTGGTCGCTTTGAATCTTTTTCAATCGCTCCAAGAACACCCGGGAATTCGGTCTATATGTTTGTCAGAGCAGCCGGTCTCCAGAGTGTTAAGTATGTATATTATATTCGTGTCTGTTGTCAGAAGTAGATTCTTTATTATATTCAATCGTATTAAGTACGTAGGACAATTTGAATTTTTTAAACTAATTTTCGATCAATTTTTCTAAAATTAATATCATAAAATAACTTTTATCGAATAAAGGCAAAGTCATAGAAATGTCTTTCAAAATTACGTCAAAAGTACGTCTGCTTTCCATAACTATCCAGCAGTAAATAAACAAACTTCAATCGGTAGGTTGCATAATCAATACAATGCGCAACATAGCTGTGGAATACGTGAACTGTATGGTGTTGATCAATAGCGCGGAATTATTGCTGAAACGACAGATAAGGCAGTATCTTTGTCAAGGCGATAATGATACCACTAACTAGGCTACAGTGTGTCCTCATTGTGTATAGCCGGTAAACGATAAATACATTCTCTATTCTCCTTTGTAAAGTATCATCAATGTAACAATGACACAGTTTGTCATCTAATGAATTGGTCCCTATTTACAACTGATGTTGTAGCAAACGTGGTTACGTTAAGGGACTGATTCTATAGTTGCTGTGGTACCATTCTCACAGGCAATTGGACGACAAACATTGTTTGTCCCATCGATGCACATCCGCCGTTGTTTATGTTCGGCTATAGGTTGGTCATTTAACGGAATTGAAGGATTACCGTCGAATGACGAAGTCGATGGCTGAAGCAGAGACGCTTTAAAAGCATTGAATATATTAATACATTAAACGCGTTTCGAAATGTTCTCGAGTGAAGTGTTTCTAAATAAATCTTTTGATATTATAATGCGAAGGAATAAAAGTTTCCTGTTCTGTAATTCGCATTAGCATCAGACGTATTTACATCTTCCACTTTGTATTTTTATTCTTGAAACGCTATCGATCGATAGTTTCTTTCGTTCGTCTCAATTGATTTTGTTAAAGTATGCAGAGCATTTGGAGAGATATTACAAAGGACTTTATTCTAATATTCGCATAACTTTGCTCGCCACGCGGGCTACTGGCTGGAAGCCTAGGGCACGAGATTTCACACTGCGCTTCTCTCTTTTGTCTCAACGGAGGCCTAAACCATCATGCTACGCTCACATACGTACCAGGCAGGGGATGCATACTTGTGTGTGTTTTCGCTCTACGTTCTCTCACTTTCGCACGCACAATTCAAATGTACTATATATTCAACAGATTTAATTCGTTCAGTGACGATTCAGTGGTTAATTCAGAAAGTAACACATTTCTTAGATTCGAAGAATTTATATGGTCTTTATAGTTGGAAATGATTATTCATTGTCTGTTAAATTATTAAATTATTATATACTTAATTAAATGATAAAGTTATTTCAATTTCTCAAGATTCTGAAATTTATTTGCAAACAAATATATCTGTACGCCACAAGTTACATCTCTCGTTTTCCTTTCGTAGTATAAGTCATAAATTTAAATGTTTTTACGACACGATGTAACACGAATATAGATTTCCCCTTTTTTCCATGAAAATTATTGCTTTGATAATGCTATCAGACGTGGGATGCTCCGAGTTGTGCAAACGACAGACAGACATTTACTGATTTCATTAGGTATAAGGTATAGGTATATATGTATGTCGCATACATACATAGCACTGACGTCCTGCGGTGCGTGCTATACGCAGACTGATGCCACTGGAATGCATCGACCTCAACGTGCGTTTTGATAGTGAACGCTGCTCAATGCGTCGATGCTATATGTCGTGGTTTCCATTTCGCAATGCCTGGTATTATCGCAGACCGGAATCAAAGCGACCGCAGGCCATCCATCACCGAAATAAAGCTCCATAAATCATGAGAAAACGAAAACTAGCGCTTTTAATGCTGGCCTCGGTTACATTAAACGTTAGACGGGCAAAGATATATTAATCGGTGAACTTAACATCGAACTTTCGGAGCGAGGACATGAATATCAACCGTTGGATTGTACTGGTTAATTTTTGTCGTCGTTAAGAATTTGCAGCGAGAAGAAGAAAGCGTGTGACGTTACTAATAACGAAGAGAGAAAGAGCGGATTTGTGTGATTTGAAGTAGAAGATACATCTGTGTTATTAACGTCGTTGCATAGTAGCTAAATGCAGTTATTAACTATTTCGATATTTTAAGCGTATCATATTATTTACTAGAAGCGACATTGAAGAAGAAGCTTCGTGTTTTTATTAAATTATAAATATGAAACATATAAATATGGAGAGAAAATTAATTGCTGCCAAAAATATGAATTATAAATTTCAATGTATTTTTTTACATTCAGATTACCACTAAAGTCTATTTAATTATTACAACAAAATTATTTCATCAAGTACTCGCCACAGGTACGAAATGGTACAATTTTGTTACCAATTCAATTTCATTTTTTTATATATCCTGGAATTAGATCGTTGTCAAATATTATTTAACTAATAGATGTGTGTTTAATTTCCACGGAGAATAATTATGAAACATTTTACAAACATCAATTGACTGTTAAAGAAAGACGAATTTAACCGCTTAATCATAATTCCACTACATTTTGTACGCTATTAATTACGATGTCGGCATTCGCTTCTTCGAGTATTGTTAAATTATAATTATACATTTGGAACGTAAATCAGCCTGATGTGTCTTTCGACGATATCACGGGATAAATGTGTTCCGGTGCTTCTTGGCCGCCGCGACTCCAATGTAACCATTATATTCAACGTCAGCTAATTTGGTTCTCTGACACGTGTATACAAGCTTTTCGCATACGATTTAATGGCAGACATCGCCTCTTCCACCGACAATATCACCATGTCCGTTTCACCGTGATAACGAGCATTATCGTCAGTTGCATCGTTATACTAACGATGTTGGAGTTTTTTAGACCATGTTACGCCATCGATGAACACCATATATACAGATGAAAGGAATATTGATCGTATACTTTCACGAAATGTATTTAAATAATTCACCAGTCTTTCGTTGCCTATAGAAATAAAGATATTATAATAAAGGTATGCCAAATCATTATCGATGATATTTTCATATTACCAAATTATGTTACAGATCGCCAATATCTTTATAATTAGACTAATAAATAATTAATTAATATATACACACTAATGTACATATAGATATTAATATACATATACATATTCAAAATTACAAAATTACAGAAAGGGAGATATTAAATCAAATCAAGTTGACAGCTACTTTCATCAAATCCATTCGCTTTAGTTGTAACTAACAAGTAATTGAATGAATAATTTAGTTATTGTTATTTCATTTGCTTCAGAATTAAGAATTAAAGCATTCCAGGCGTCCGTGCGATCTGAAACATTCAAAGAATCTCATTTGCAGTCCTTCATGCGCAAAATCTTGTTCAAACATTTTACGAATACCGAATACGTTTCTCCCTTCGGGAATCACGTACGAGAACGAAGGGATTATGGCGAGAAATCGCGACAGAGAACAGCGCTGATCGCGTGGCAACGCCTCGTAACGGAATGCAGCCGGAAGTGAACTGTTTCCTTGCGGTAAATGGCGACGGTGCCGATGTAGACATCCTGTGGATCTCGTGTACGTTCGTGGTCGATGCATCCACGACATCCAGCGTCACGTAATTGATCCGTAGTTATCCGCAAGGTTGGCTAGGTGCATATGTTGGCAAACGTGGATTGCTTCGTATGCGAATCCAATTGTGTGCATGAATTTTGTTTCGCTTACGTACTATGCAATGGTAAGCAGCAGTAGGCGAGTCCTGCTCGGTTCCCGACCTAATTGATCGGATGACGTTGCTAATTGCAGCATCAACTGGTAAGGAAAACAGATGAAGGAAATGCGGTGTTAACGTCGTGAATTTCATATCTGCGTACGTGGTAATTGTGTTCGTTTGAGCGTTTGCGTGACGTAGCGGAGATGACATAGGAAGTTCGTAGAGATGTTCTAAGATAGCTGCTCGTTTTATGAGTATTTTTCAATGATTTTTGGCAACTGTCGAGTAGCTTCACGAAATCTTTCTGGAAAATTTTTTGAAGTAACAATAAGATACTTTAACCCCTTAACCTACAACTACGGGCATAGCCCGTAGTACGATGATCGGGTCAAACGTAAATATTACGAGCATAGCCCGTAGTATGTACTACACAAGTCGCGCGAATGGCCCGAAGGCTACGCGAGTTTGTTTACGTTTTCAGCCCAAAATTCTCGAACGTAAATCGTAGTTTAAGGCGTTAAGTAGATTATTTTTAACAGTAAAAGCCTTCAAATACGTTTTTCAACATCTTGTTGTTAAAAAACAGAATCTTTGTAATTAATAAATTCCGAGTATACTCACGAAAATATTTCAACTGTTACCATAGTTTATGTGTTATACGAAACATGTTTGTTAGCACTGTAACGAGACGCGATCGCCATGATTAATCAAATTTAAAACCGATCAGAAAATGTACATAGAAATCACAGAATATTTATCGCCAACGTATATTTAGTAAGAAATTAGTATACAGCATAAACAGCGATCTTAAGCACGTGCAAATATTAAATGCGACCCGAATGAACATTAAGGTTTATTAATAAAATTAATGAAACTAATTGGTTGTTTAAATAATTTTATGATATCCACGAAATATTATAGTCGCGCTAAATATCTTGTTAATTCTAATAGTCGAACATCTACACCGATGTTATTTAATTGGTTCAGCGCGGAGCGTTTTGCTGTACCAAATTGAGGTTCTCTTTTATAGCGAGATGTAGATAAATGGAACATCATTAACTTGCACGCGAGCCTCATTCATTACATTTCGTCAACACGCGTTAGGAATGGTACTTACAACTAGTTTACAAGTCTTGAATAAACGAGGTGAAAAGCGATACTAACAGGGAAAGCGTGGATCGTCTCATTGTTAGTTTTCCTGTCAGTTTTTGTCATGACTGGATGGTCTCGTGTGGCTGATTAGTTATGCACCGTATTCATTGCATGCGCCACGACAGTTGCCTGTATTTTCAGACTTGTTTTCCTGCAACAGACGAGTACCTACTGCGTTGTGCTGTGTCGTAAAGAATTCTCCACAGTAAAGTATGACATTATGCTCCCGTACTCATTTATATTTCAGTATCATTTCTGTTAAAGCATAGTACATTATACACACCGAGGGCGAACTCATCCGGATAAAATGCCTTTATAATTTACAACTCGAAACGTTGACCAACCATAGACTTACGCTAAACGAGCGATATTTTTAACAGTCATCTTTTTTTTCTACAAATTGTAGAGGAGGATTTCAGGTGCGAAGATGTTGTTGCGCAAAATAAAAATAAGTTTTCGATATTTGATAGAGTATAGAAATGTATAGAGAGGTATACAGATAGATACACTATAGTATAGTATAATATAGTATAGCGTATAATAGAGAATCAATTTATTTAGATAAAAATGCTTTTATAACTTACGATCCTTAAACGTTAACCAATCGCCTAAAAATTACACTAAGGAAACTTCAAATTTGATTTCTTCCGACTTGACCGAAGACTTTCATCTGCTGCTGTAGCAAAAAGAAACGGCCCAATATATAATTTATATAATAGGAAAAATATATAAAATATTCATAATGAATGTGAAGCAAAATTTTTATCAAGCTTTTATTTCTTTACCATTTAATAACATTTAATAGCACTCTAAATTATGCTTATATTTGATTGTATCTATCGATTCTACAAATTTGAATCGTATTGCATCTTTATTTGAATCAGATAAATTTTCTACGTTCTTGGCCTTTCTATTCCGAGGTACACGAAGTTCGTCTGTAATTTATCAGGCCTGAACAGAATCTAGCCATCAATTGCAAATACTTTCGAAGAAATCAAACAATTAATCTTCGACTGGAACTGGAATTATAGTACGGTGACTGTTTTATTTGCCCACTGTTACTGACTGAAGGTTCAATCAATAATCAACACGTTTCTTTTGCCTGCAGGTTTTCCAAGAAGCTCGCGACGTTGCTGGCAATTTGTCTTTTGGCCACACGCACTGGTGAGTGATTCTCTCTGCTTCTCTTCTATGTCTAAACGTTCTATTTTGGCAGAATTCCAATGTTTTAATCTCTGGATCTATTGCGAAAGAATTTGTGCAATCGCATGGAAAGACAATAAATCCTTTCTAAATTTCAATCGTTCGTACATTTTAACTAAATACTTCCAGCTATTTGTAGTCTGAGATTTAATTATCAAGTCGATTCCTAAGTTAATTTTGGAAAAGATCTATTCATTCATCTGATATGATTTTGTATGTGTAAAGAGGAAAAGTGATTAATTGATTTGACACGATCCGAGGTAAAATCTTCTTTTCACCTATGATTTTAACGAAACGATTTATTCAAACGGTTAGATAATTTCGCCTTAGACTTCAATATTCCAAATGTCTGTCAATTCCAATTGTTCGATATTCATTGAACTATATGGAAAGTTTCGGTTGCAATGGAACTGACAAGTTCATATACGTTCTAGGAAAACAACTATTTGTATTTCAATTACTCTTAAATTAAATTCTATATTAAATATATATTAAATTAAATTCTATAAAGTCGTTCCTTGAAGTATATATAGTAAACGATCTTATCAATTAAAACACTATGAAATATATAAGAAAGAATTATAACCTACGCAGGAGGGATAGGATAAATTAAGATATTGTACAATCATAATTAAATACATATTTTTGTCCCTTACTTATCAAGCAACACTGTTTCGATAATCGAATGTTTCGTTATTCGATGTTACAGAAAGCAATCATTCCGTCAGTAGTAGGTATCCTGATAATCGAAATTCTACTATGTATATTTGTTTTTCGTTACCGCGTAATATTGTTCAGATAATGAAACTTGGATGTTCTAATATAATATTGATCATTCTTGAAGCATAAAATACCTAGCAAACATGGCAGTTACTTCAATAAAATACCTAGGAAGAAAATTATTTAATGAACATATTGTTTACCTCAACTATTTAGGTACTATTGAATTGACAACTAAGTTTTAATACCACCTAATGACAAAATCCACAATCACTTAGTTGCCAAACCAATATCTTGAAATAATTGTGATTTTTCTTCCAATCGTTTCATATTGAGCTACCAAACGAAGTAACTTTTCATTTGATATTTTATATTTGAAAGATATGTAGTGTTGGAGGTTTCCAATGTTGGTAATAATCATTTCATCAAAATATACTGTCTGTAAGAAGCTTCTATGTGTATATGTACAGCTTAGGCAACATCTCGATACCACTTTCGGCAAACATGACTGGCCCTTCGCATGCGTACGTATATGTATAATCATACATAGGAAGTTCCTGGTCTTTTCGAGTTGTTGGCACAAAATCCTTCTTACGACCCACTTACAAAATTGTCAGAGCTTTTACCCTTGGCACTTTCCCTCCTTTCTTCAAGATATTTTCACACCCCTTCTAGTTCAGCTTTTGCAACGTCCTGACCTTCTTATCGTATACGCTCTTCACATGAAAATTTTAGATAATATATATTGCTTATTGCTTTGCAATTACGTTAGAGCCGAACTAATAGACAGACAATCCTATTCGAATAATGGAATTTTCCCATAATAGAACAATCATTTTTCTGCTATAAAATTGTATTTCTTCAAACGCAGATTAAAATTAATTGACAGCTTCTTTAAACATTTATGAGTGTGATATCTTTTTCATTACTAAGTCACATAATTTTTTCAATATAAATAACCGCATAGAGTTACATTCTTCTTGTACTTCGAATCATCAAAATCTTTCTCGAATGTCACGAATGCTCGGCTATGACGAGGCATCTTTCCATTATCACTTTCGTTTGCTGTTTTCATTTGAATAAAGTCGTCATTATCGTCATCTGTGTCGTGATGAAGCCATTTCATTACGTCAGTATAATTGGGGTTTCTTCTCTACTGTATACAGCATCTGAAAAATTTACCTGCTTTTCATAATTTTCAATATCGCGTTGTTGGTTTTTAATATCTGTGATCATGGCTTTCAAAATATCGTGTATTTTTACCAATTCTGTTGCACTTACGCTTCCAAGTTTTTTATTTACGTCCTCTTTTGCTTCTCCTTTCTCTTATACATTCTTGTAAATTCTTACGACCGAGACTCGTTCAATAGAAAAGATGATAGAATTTTTACTGTTTACATGGACATTAATAAGACATGTACATATTTGAAACGGAAAAATGTATCCATCGTTACTGAGAAACATTATGTTCGTATAGCAAAGCGTTCGAATGATACAACACTCATATATTATATTAGGCTTTGGTTTCGAATATTTTAATATTAGTATATAATTATATTATAATATACAATACTATATATTATTATTATAGTTATATTGTAATCTATATACTATATTATAATTAGCTATGTTATATATAACTATATTATATCATTAATATAGTATACAGATTACAATATAACTATAATAATATTATATACACTATAACTATACTATAACTTATATTATGATATAGTATATAGAATATATTAATATATAGATTTTATTCTGATAGTGGGTATTCAAATAAAGGGAGTTTTGCTGTATTTATCTGTTTATTTCAACTATCCGCTGCATTTACTTTCAATTAGTCGAATAACGTCCATCCTTGTCACGAAAACAAAGATCAAGGAAAATGATACGAAATAAGGCGCGAAAAATGCGAAAGCAGGAAAAGAAAAGAGAGGGGCATTTCCTTGTTCCGGTTAGGGGAAGCAGGAACCTTCCACCGAAGGATCTTGCCACTTTCCTTCTCCTTCTTCTTCTTCTTCTTCTTCCTTTTTTCCCTTCTTAGAAAACCGCATATCTTAGCGAAGCTGTGAAACGGATTTTCCAGCGGAAGCAAAGGAAGAAACGTTGTTCTCCCTCGTTTCTCCCTTCTCCTTCGCGCCTTTTTTCTCTCAACGCTCCTGTCCTCCGGCTTCATCCACTTTTCACCCCCATATCCGCCACCGTTTCGGATTTGTTACTTTATTTACACGCGTGCTTGTTTACCTTTCGCGCATCACTCGCTCGCTCGCCACGACTGTCTCCCCTTTTCTTCCATTCTTCGCTGTTTTCGCAATCATCCCATTTTCTCTCCCAAGCTCCGATTGTTCGTGGCAACGGCGCAGCTGCATCTGCTTTCCAGGGAATTGAACGTCCTTAAATCTCGTTCGGATCAATCGAACGAAACCGTTCAATATAATTGCGCCGACTTTAATATTTGAGGGGGGCCATTGTTCAGAGTTTAGTTAATCAATGGCGTTATGTACTTGTAAATAGTTTGCACAGGTAATAGAGCAGTTTCATACTCAGACGTGTATAATATGTCTGGACGATTAAGTCGTCGAACGCTTGAACCGGGCGTAATTGGTAATTAGCCGCACGTAATTAAAGGAATGTAGGCTGCATGTGTGTATGTATTGTATATTTTATAAGGTTGTTTTATATGTTTTCGACTATTACGTGCATTCTGCAAATTTTCTCACCTTGAAATTTTCCGTAAATGAATAAACGTTTGTAGTCCAGTACAGTAGAATATTCGGCAAAAAATAATGCAGTAGATAAACGAATGCTCCGATAATAAGGGAAAGTGCATTAGTGTCCGTAAATCATATAATAAAATCGTAGAAAACATTTTGATAATGTAATATCGTAGGTGTATTTAGGCTGAGTTAATTATTTAACTGGTCAAAAATTTGCTAACTGCTCTCACGATATTTAACTATTTACATTTTCCTACGCTTCGTATTAAAATTTCGAAAAAAATGAGGTTATGACCAATAAGTCCAATGCACCTCGGATAATACGAAACTTCGGTTAACCGAGACTCCACTGTAATTACAATCTCATTTTATTCTTTTTATATTAGACGTTCTAGTCATCAAATTCCAGGGGAAAACAGTGGATTTTTTTTCTCTTTTGTCCATACAACCGAAACAGATGCGCATAGCTGACCATTTATTTGTATCATACGCCGGCAACAGTAAATTAACAACGCTTGAATTGTATAAGATAATTTAGAAGCATCTTTAATCATCCTATTGTACGATATATTTTAATTCTGTCATCGATAATGGTTGTCGATGACCATAAGATCTCATTATCGATAATGGTACCAGGTAACCAAAAAGAATCCTGACATCGATTATGGATACCGATAACCAATAAAATTTTGATTAGACTTTGGTTTAAAGGACATAAAATTATCGTCTCTTTTTATTACAATTTAACAGTTTTCAATGTGCCGAATGCAAAAATGCAAGTTTTAACTTTAGGAATCCAGTAGTTCGAGAATTATGCACACGTGAAACAGCATTTTAAGCGTATTTTGATGGTTAGTATGATATTGCTTCCATCGAACTGATATCGAACTGAACCTAGCGTAAGGATGACCGGAGAATAAAACATAACCCAAACCTAATCCAGTATTCAGAATTTAAAATTCTGCCGCAAAGTGACCGACATTCACATTTGCATTTGTTAGCCAGCATTTTGTGCTCATCGGACGAATCGTGGAAAAGTTAACGCGGAAAGGCCAACGTTAAAGCGAGCCGTCAGGTACGCCGAAAACGTTCAACTTTACATAACTTTTAAACTGTTTGCTGGATTCCTGAAACTAAGACTTGCATTTTTTGTCGTTTATAATGATTATTCCTAGCCAAAATCTTGACCTATGCTATTGTAGTATCGTGGACGAGAGACCTAAAAGATATCGGGCGAACTATAAACAATGTTGCGAGAAAGCCGAAGTGCCGACAGGCCCAACAATGTATCGTCGGTCCTTCAATCGAATAGTTTCGCGGAAAAGGCCTGCGTGACCCTGGCCACGAGAACACGTTGTGGAAAATGTGCGTGGTGGGGCTAAGACAAACGACAAAGGGATGCTAAGGGACAAAGACGAATTAACAGTCAGTGTCAGTTGAGAAGTCAGAGAGGGCGAATTGCGTTTTGGAGAGAGTGTGGTCCGCGTGAGAGAGAACATTGGAACCGTAGTGACGAGAGTTGCAAATCAACTATTTAGTTGTCTTAATTATAATACGTCACTGTGATTAGTTCACGTTAAACAACCATCGTTTTCTATTTAATCAACATCTGTTGTAGCGAAGAATCCTACCTATGATCTCTTAAATTTGAATTATACCTGTTACGATCTCTGCTGTACAGGTGTCACCGTTATACCGGCCGTGTAGAACATTAGAATATCTGGAACCGAGGCGAGGATATAGTTGTATCGTCTCTCTTTCTCTCTTTCTCTGTGCTTTCTCCTCTAATTGCTGCACTGTCGCGTCGAGTCAGAGATGAATCGCAACGAACGGTTTGCTTTTCGAAATAAACGCTTCTTTTCGTTGGTGATATTCGCGCCGCGTCGAACGCGTAAAAAAGCTAATAAAACGTACCGGTACAGGCGTACGTACGGTTTTTGAAAGCAGACTTGTTTGCAACCACCTCTGTGTACGATTGATCACTCAAAGGGCAACGTTTGCCCGCTCACGAATACGCGTCAATCACGTTCTAACGATGTATTCAAATACGACGCCGCACGTACGCGTGTAATTGGACTGGAAACGTCTGCCGGCTGGATGATTTTCAAAGGTCTATTGATTTATTTTCTGTTTGCCGAATTATGATATATTTGTGTGGTGTTATTTTTCCAAATTTGTAAATGTTCTTATGTATAGCAAGCAGCAGTAGCAGTTTGCAGATATATTAGTAAGAGATTGACCAAGTTACATATACAGAGTGGAACGGTAATCGTAGTACAATCGGTCAGAGGTTGATTCTACGTAAAAAAATAAGTCGAAAATGTAGAATAAAATTTTTTCATATGACGCTTCGTTTCTGAGGAAATCGAGTTTGAAAATTCGTCGGATGTGCTTCAAACTTGGCTAAGTGGCGACTGGAGGTTACTGTACACGTGAAAATAAGTACAGAATGTGAAATAAAACTTTCCCGTTTGGGGCATCATATTCGAGGAAATCAAATTCAAATATGTTTAATTACGAACTGGTCTCGTACACGCGCATGATACATTTTCGAACTTTCGATCTTTTTCGCAATGAAGCATCTTATTTATTTTCAAATACATTTTAAATCCCTGTCGACTATTTGCTCTTGTTTAGCCCGAAATTAACCAAATTTAAAACATTTAAGTAAATTTTGTCGAATCTTCAAAGCCGATTTTCTCGAAAATGAAATCTCAAGATTAAAAAATGCTATACTAAACTTTTTCCGTATTTTTTCACGTAGTGCAGCTCCTGCCTGAAGATACTACGATTAACACCCCACCCTGTATAGATTAAGATAGATTTACAAATTTACACACGCTATATGGTGACACTATTTGGACAAATTAAATGTTATAAATTAATGTATTGCTGTTTGTGGTAACACACATATGAGAAAATGCTTCTAATATCGCCCATAACAAGTATTTTGAAAAAAAAGCATCACCAGAAATCAACAAGGGATTAAAGTCGTAATCGAAAATGTATAAAGAAACATACTTTGTGTACGTGAAAGACAAATGATGTCTCTTTCGTTTGAGACTAATTTGATATAAAATTTTGTCTTACCCTAGGTACACTTACGATGCTAATAAATTTTGCAAACTGGAAAGTACAGAAAGTTATATAATGGCACAAACATTATTTTGTTTCATTTATTCGAAAATTTTATTTTGTATAATTTATTTGTGATAAATAAATTTATAGAAGTTTGATTTTCGAGGAAACAAAAAATACAGTCGATCAATTTGAATTCTGAAAGGATCTTGGAAGAAAATCATAAATTATCATTAAACATTAAAATTAAACATATTATGTTTCAATTATTTATGTAATACAAATTTAGAAACAAAGATTTTAAGATGTAAAAAATATAATATAAAACCATTTCATTATTTTTACAATATAAAGTTTCTTTTTTTTTTTTTGCTAAACTTGGCTTTTTAAATATTCAGAAATACGAAATTGTGTCGAACATTTTGCAAACATGGAAACGGTTGAGAAGATTTTGTTTAAAATTTCAAAAGTATCCTATTTATTTAAAAAATTTCACTAAAATCGTATGGTTTTAAGTAATTACGTATGCATATCGTTTATGTAATCGACTAAAATTTAGTTTAAGAAATACTTTCCATTCGTTTAATATTCTATATTAATATTAATATTCCATATTCGTTTAATATTTCAGCGTTTAAAATATTGCTCTCTATATTGACACCATAAATGGTTTTGAAATGAAATATTGTTTAAATATTACACTAGTACGTATAGTATAATATAAGAGAAAGCATAAATGAATAATAACAAAAGTACATATGTCATTCTTTTAATCCAAAATACATAAAATATTTAAATATGAAAACGTTTCTTGTTAACAAATTCTGTCAAATACCATTCAAAATTTAAATGACAAAGTGAGTTCGACATTTAAAAATTATTAATATCGTGAAATAATGTCGAATCTAACGAAAAGTAACTGTAAATTCTTATTTTCTAAAGAAATAAAAGCTCAGATAGAGAAACTCGAAGGAAAGCAATATAACATAGAAAAAAAAAATAAAATCGGAAACCCGGAACACTCGATAGTCTGGACAACTCAATTGATACATTAATCTTCCGGCAAAGAGAAAATCCAGGAGCGAATCTTAGTTTAGTAATCTCATTCTTTTTCTTACAATTTATAACGTCGTGGTATAGATCACAGTTTCAAGTGCAATCCACGTTGACCACAAGTTGTAAAATGTAACTTGCATTTAAAGCATAAATATTATTGTTATATTAAAGAACATATCAATGTTTGAAACGTAATAAAATTAACATTTGTAACGATCTTGTGAACTAATTGCTTCATTTGTAATATGATTCTTTCGAAAAGTCATACCTTCCATCGAAAAAAAAATGGGTCAAGGTCATAAAACATATTAGCTTCCATTTCGAAAACTGGAATTTACCGTAGAAATTTTTACAGCATTGGCAAACAACTTTTCGTATAAACTTCGAATCGAATTTACGACCTGCTCCCGGATTTAATTTGAATTTTACATGTGATACTTACCTTCTGCGTAAGCGATTGTAATAAACTTTAGTTAGTGGCCAATAAAAGTGTTTGACATAAATATTTGCGTAAATTATCATACGAAATTGGCCGGGTTTAAGAGCTCAGATTTCTATGATTTTAAAAATAAGATCGTACAACGTATATAGAATTCCTTGAAATGATACGAAAGACAAAATTTTCTTTAATAAACGAATTCAACGAGCTTTCCTAATACATTCGCTGTTATTGACGCATGTGGGGCGTCGATTGAATTTCTTAGTCATTTCTGCATCTTGTACAATTGTTGCATTTTAAAATTACTCAAAAAAATAAATAGCATAGTGGATAGAATGTTGGGAGACATATTATTACGATGGAACGTGCTTTACCTGGATTAATTGGCAGGCAGAACTGTTCAACTGATGGAATAGTTCCTATGGTAACGGTTTATTAGTTATAACCTGCAGCTCTTATTATTAGTTCGAACAAGTAGGAGCTGATGTTCGGAAAACTGAAGTTAAGCAGTTGTTTCTGTAGCGCATTCAACGCGTGATCATATAACTGAAATTATGCTTGTAAACTATGGTTTGGATAAGGCTATGCATATAGCAACAAATTATTATTCTGACGAATTCGATCAAACGCATACAGCATTTTCCCTGCAAATGGTTCGTCACTAAATGTTCCTCACTAAATGTTCCTCACAATTGATCGGTCGTTCCTTTGACACATCGCAAAGTTCGATGGTTGAGTAAAGTAACCTGATGCAAATTCAATTATCCGTGACAAACTATAATACTAATCATCCACAAGATAATGAAGAAACTTTTTTATTTTTTTTAAATTAAACTTGTACTAACGTATTTGTGAGATTTTTCTGACTAAAATGAGTCTAAAGGAGATATAGTTTAAATCACATTTACATGTATATTTCATAGACGAAAGAAAATAAGTTAATGTGAGTAAATAAGCAAATATGCTTCAAATTATATCGTGTTTGGTCTTGTTTTACTCAGACAAACCTGGCAATTACATTGGTAAAAGTTTTATTCGATAAAAATTGCAAACAAAAAAGTTCCATTGTTGCATTAACATTGTGTGACCGATTCTCCCACCTCTTTCTTGTTCACTTGCGTTGTCTTTTTTTAACGTCGGCAAAATGCTGAGTCGTTTCTATTACATACAATCGAGTTCTATACATTGTACGTGATAACTCATCTCCGAGGAGTTCAGATTTCCTATCAGTTACGCGGAAGATAGTATACATAAATTCTTATGAATGTATGGAATCCGATGTTCAGGTATTTCATTCTACAAAAAGAGTAGTTTGTCAGAACACGCATCCACTATAATATAAATCATTGTCTAATAGAGCGTAGTTCATCTTGCATTTCTAAAGCTGATCACTCGCCTGTTCATACAAAGGAAATGCAAATTATAAATACTGTGTTTGAAATAGAGATATTTCTGATGAAAAGAAGAATTCAACATGAAAAATAGGCGTCTGTTGTGTATAATTACCATAGAATTCCATGTAAATTGCAATTGCCTTCTTCATTACCAAACCCAAACCAAACCTGAATCTAATGCTAAAAGCTATTGCACGGAAGAACTCCATTTATTGGAACGAAATTTTAGTTAATCTCTGTTTAATTGAAGATCCGTCGTCGACAACAGTGAATTGATTTGTCTGGATGATAACTACGTGGTATTATATGAATGAAAAGTAATAAGTAGCGAGGAAAATCAATGAATTCTAATTATATATATATATATAATAACATAAATTTTTAAAGTAAATCGAACGATCGATTCTGGAAAATCGAGTTTATTTTGGGAATAATGAAATTAAATACAATAGCAGTTAATAACAAATCTACTACAAATTTTACCTGAAAAATTGAGAATCGATTTTCTAAGTCCTAAATTACTGTTCTTCTCTCGTGATCTAATCTATTCAGCAAAATAACTGGTGGTAAAACAAAGCAAAAGTAAACATTTCGGTTAGCGGGTAGTTTGGATTCTATAGAATTTACATATATAAAATATATGTATGTATGTAATATATGTAAATATATGTATATAAAATATGTAAATATATGTATATAAAAAAGTATAAACTGACTGTCTGTTCTACAGCTTCAGATAAATGAAGTTCTACTGTAATATCAAAAATACTTTTATATACATACAGAATAACACGTAAAAGCTGGCACCACGTGATTCCTTTTAATTTATTATCCTCAGCTTAGTTTTCGAGAAAATCGAATTTGAAAATTTATCAAGTATTCTTGAACGTGACTAATTGCGGACTAGACAGAATTAGATAGTAGACAGAAAGTCATTGTACGTGTGAAAATAAAATTTGTCCGTCTAAGGATCCAGAAAATAGAGTTTGAACATATTTAATTACAAATCGACCTAGTATTAGATTGTCCGGAAAGTGTCTTTCTTTTACAGACACGTTTTTTACAACAACGCATCTTTATACAAACATGAAACCTAAACTGTCGAACGTTGTGATCTTTATTTTGATAGAACAAAATGGATCATACGTAATTCGATAAAATAATATAAAACGAAAAATATTGTGCATCCATTATTTTCTTATAAAACGAAAGAAACTTTTCGGACGACCTAATACAACACGGTTTTTACAAATTTATTTTTCTCGGAAACAAAACGTCTTGCGAGGAAAATCTATTCTACGCTTTCGATTTATTTTTACACGTAGAACGATCTGCTATCAATTATTTGGTTCTATTCAGTGCAGAATTAGTCATGTTCGAGTCGATAAATTCTGAAATTCGATTCTCCCGAAAACTAAATGAAGAACGAACAAATTTTACTCCGTATCTGTTTCTAACAAAATAGTATTCTAACAAAATCTGTTTCTACTAAATTCTGTATCTCAAAATCTCGACCCAAGCTGCGATTGTATAGGTACGTATGTACAAGCTAAATTACTGAGAACTGACCTTGACAATATACATCGAGGTCCACGAAATTCACGAGGCGTGCCATTTTCCATTTAATTAGCTCGTATTTTACTACCTACCAGCGAGTCTGTTAATCGAACAAGGACGCGTATCGATTCAGTTTACATACGCTTCCTGAGGAATCGATATCGTTCGTGTCTTCGGACGTGTACTCGTCTACGTGATACGACGCGCACGGGTGTTCGAATATCCATCGGTCACCCGGTTTGCGTACTGTCATTTCGTCGGTGAATGTGGCTTCTGGCCGGGAGATTCATTCAGGATCCCGTTAAATACGGCTTCGTCGAGGCAGAGCAACGAGTTTCCGATAATGCCGGATGCAGTCGGCCGTATTACTGGATAATGCGTCGCTCGCTCAATAATACGCGGCATCCGTGTCTGTTCAATCACATTTGATCGCTTGAAAAGTCCCGGCCTTCCCATTCATCCGTAACCCTTCTTTTCTCCTATGCTTTTTCACCACCGATGCCTCGTCATACTGCGCCTCCGCGCGTTGTCGCAGTCGTCCACCGTTAGCGTTTCTTCTTACCAATTGCTTCCTCTCGTTCTCTCCGCTGGTTATTATTTCTCCTATGTTCCGCTTCGGCCCGTTAATAATCGCTAGCTTTGTCGGATACGATGCCGTTATCGAATCATTTGTCTTCGCGATCTCTCTGGTCGTGTTTTTGCATGTGGCTCTAGCGTTCGTATCGTTATCCGACTCCAGGTTCTGAAGAAGAACGCGCTTTGGACTCGGCTTTTACCAGGTTCGTTTTTGTTTCGTTGTTCGTTGTGCGAGTCACTGATAATTCAATACCTGCTTCGTAACAATATCTGGCTCGTGGTGAGGAATTTCTTTAATAAGCCATCGTTTTTGCTTTATAATCGATTGAACTTACGGAAATATATATATATAAAAATAAATGAATATGTTATCATAATTGAGAAACGCGAAGATTGCGTTTGCTCATGTGTGTTCAACTTTATTATGGACAACGAATATCCACTTTTATGTTTCTTTTGAAATTTTCCATTTCCTTTTCTTTTTTTTTTTTTTTTGTGAAAACATCAAATAATCGTGTTGTATCCTCATTCCTGAGACGTTTTAGTCGAAATTTATGCAAAAGTTTTATATAGATAGTATTAAAGTTTCAGATAGTATTCAAATTTCCAGCTTATTTAAGTTTTACACTTGTTCAATAGCAGCAACATTTTATCGATCGAGAACCGAACGTTTTAGAAAAACGTGAAAGAAATTGTTTCTCTGATGTTAATTATTAATAATACACATAAAATCGGAGGCCAAGTTCTCCTCAAAATGGAAATTTTTTAATTATTTTATTGGACTGAAAGCTGTTTGTTTTAGCTGTGAACGTGACTGTCAGTAGTTTAGGTTTGTGTATAGTCAGACGCCTGCGGTATGCTACAATTCAATTCTCAGTTGATATCATTGCACCGTAAGTAACTGTAGGATATATACATATAATATTACTTTTCATATTCGATGAAGTTAAAGAATTTATTTCTCTTATTGTTAGAAAAAGTTTTGGATGGATATCAAAGGATGTCAAAATAAACCTACCCGATTATAATAATTTACTACGATACTTACTACGATAATTAATTTTATTCATTCTATGTACACAATTTTTACATTGCAATTATTTATAACGTAATTAAAATGGATCAATATGTGCATACATGAGTTGAGAATTACATATATCTATGTATATGTCTTATAGCACATTTTCCAATAAAATTCTGATCATGAAAATTAGAAGAGCTTGCACAGACATATTCGACACAGCTGTGAAACATATTTCCTTAGCCAAGATCAAAGAACTTCTCAATATATTGTTAACTTTCAGAGAAACTCATTTCCAAGTTTGACTCGAAGCATGTCATTCGACTTTGAGGAGAAAGTTGTTCAATTTTTCCAACGTCTCGCTTTTTTACTCGATTAAAATATTTATATAAAACGTTCCTCGATTTCCTTTGATTTTACCAACGTTATTTACAGAAATGTTTCGCTTTAATTAATGCTATAAATTTTCCTTTGATCGGTAAAGCTGCAAATTTGCACACGTGCCTTATTAGCATAGTTCCTTCGTTTTTAATTTGAATTCGTTTCATTTGAATTTTTATTTGATTTTATGTAATGAAGTACAGTAATGGAAAGATTATTTTTTTCATTTATTCGTAATGAAATCGTACATAAGATGAAGTGACTCGCGAATTGCGAGTTCTAAGAAAGTTTGAACGAAGGATGTTATATTTCATAATTTTTTATATTTCGTCAATTTCATTAGTCGACAATTTATTTATTTATTTATTTATTTATTAGCGTAATTATCATACTGAATTTCCGTGTCATTAATCTGCTACATTATCCCAAGCAGCTGAGCCCGTATATTCTTAAATGTCTTAAAAACTTCTCTTCATTACTCTTGATACAGCGACAAGATAAGCTATTGACAAGAAAGGCAGTAACCACTTAATTAAGAAACCTTCTGTGGTTGTCAAAACATAGCTATAAAGCCTTCTCCCTAATTTTCTGTACAATGGGGTATCGTGCACCCCAATTACAGCAAATCTACCTTACCTCTTTATGTTATGGTGGTGCAACAATTTGAAAAATACAGATCTTCTACGAAAGCATCTTTCTGTGTACACGCGAAACTCTAGCTAATTATTCCTTAGAATTGAGTAAATTGATTTATTGAAAATAATACAGTATTTTTTATCGCAAAATTTTATATATAATGCTGAGATTTTTATTGAATTATCTTCAGAAAGGAAAGGTACATTTACAGTTTTATATAATAATGAAATTGTAATTACACAATATTATTTATAATAAGCCTTTGCTAGATATGCACGCTTGCTTTAGTTTAATTTCAAATATTTGGTTGTCCCTCGCATTTTTAGCACTGAAACTCATTGTCAGTCATTCGCTTTAACCATTCACATCAAATTTTCATTTCCATAATAATTAATCATTTTGAAAATTAATATTTCTACAGTGAATATATTACAAATAAATGTCGATGGTACATTAAAACGATAAAATATTCTGAATTTTATTATGCTATGACTATAATTATCTGCGTAGAGCCAATGCTTCATATTGGACGACAATATGGCTTCCGAGTAATATTGATCTATTGATCTGAATATTACCACCCTAAGACATTGCTTTAATATTAAACAAGACAATTGAATCTCTTTTAGCTCTAAAAATTTCCATAAATTAGCAAAACAGCAAATTATTGTTATCATCGATGCACGTGTATTACTATGATTAATAAACCAGTTCTTTCAACGCTAAAATTCTCTCCCATGTGAATTACATAATTCATGATTACTGTTAACCCCATAAACTCACAGTTACCTTAGCACCGATAACCGTACCACAAATAAAAATTGGTTACATGTCATTAATATAGCGCGTCGCGTAATCGCCACGATGTAAAAATACAATTGGCAAATATAATATGACACACACACACACACATATATAATAGACATCTTTGGTATTATAGCACTGCAACAAGTGTACATTATCGTTCAAAGGTATTCAGACATTTCAATTGATTTGTAATCACGGCATCTGGACTTAACAAAATCGTACAAATTAATGATGAAATAGTCAATATGATATATATCATTTTCTAATGAAAATCTTTAGAAGCATAAAGATAAAAATTCTTAAAACTTCACGTCATAGATTGTTCCTTATTATTTTAATTCTCGATAAATCTACAAACACGTACAATCTGTTCCTGTTTGAAATAAAATTCGCTAAACTTGTACGAACATTCCATCTTCTCCAATTTTGATGAGTTTTGAATATGTTGTAGAAATCAACATTTTGCACAACTTTTTCCTATACATATAACCGTCGGTATCGCTTAGTTTCCAAGATATATGCGAAAAACTACAGGTACCGCTATGGTGCATGTCTGCTCATATTTGTGCGTCTGTTACAGCATATGCATTAGTATCGATCGCTGCTTATTTTCCGTTTAAAAAGAAGAGTCGGGTGAGTTTAAAGGCTTCGTGCACAACGTGCATATGCGAAACTGCAAGAAATGTCTCTTATAATTTACTTAAAACTGAGTATCATTGATGTATTGGATTTAAGTTTGGGCTAGTTTTTTAAATCGCAAATAACGTCCGCGTGAAATAATAACAAATTAATTATAAAGATAATAAGCGAGTGAATAATTGATATTATTTCACGAAATAGAACAATCGTCTTTTAATCGAGTTACAAATTATAACAGACATGTCTTCACGCACAACTATAGTCAAAAATGCAGTGATACCGGTAATTTTTTGTGAATATCTCGGAAACTAGGAGAGACCGACGGTTATATGTATAGGAAAAAGTTGCTCAAAATGTCGATCTCTATAACATATTAAAAAATCATTGAAATCCAAGAGGAGGGAACAGTTCTACAAGTTCACTTAAAGTTCTTGATTTCAAAAAATCTGGCTGCAAAAGTGTGCCAATGTAAACTCGTTGGTCGATTAATTCCAGAAACTAATTCCATCGCGTTAATTCGTCCGGTACTCGTTACATCTGCAACAGTTGCGGATCGCAACTCATGGCAACGAAAGCGACGCGCAACATCCGTCACTCTTCTCGGAAAAGGTGTCACGGTGAGAAAAATTTCAGGCGATGAAAGGTTGATGCAGGTGGAGCGTGGGCCACGCGCGCGTCAGCCAGCGACGAATTGTCCAAAAAACGCGGTTCCGGCTTTTCTGCCGGCGACAGGATCCCGGTCTGAGTTTGACGCTGGACGAAACTGGCCCCGGCGCAAATTAACGTGTCCAACGCATGTAATCAAAGAACATGCCACCGCACCGGTTGTTGCCGCGTTTCCCACCGACCGTATCCGCGGAAAATAAATTACTTGCGTCCGCGGGCCGACATCAAAGCGATCCTTCCGGGGCCCCACGTTCATTTAATTTCGTCGAGCTGCGAGAATCAGCGACGACAAGAAGAAACAGAGACGAGCAGAGGCCACGGCCGATGGTACGACGAAGGAGAAACGAAGGCGAAATATCCAGGCAATGAACGAAGAACGTCACGCTGCATGGCGGGTATGGTCGTTCGTTCCCAACCCCGGCGAGGATTACGCTCGCTACCGACTAAAGGGGAGGTAATTATCCGGCGACGGCCCTTTATCTGCTATGCCGCAGACGCGACTATGCTCCGCTTTTGCGACATTCGCCCTTCTCTCTCTCTGTTTGTCTCCGTGATCGCCGTGGTCCGAGCGACGCGAGTCCGCATAATCCATGCAGCTGCTGAAATTACGCATCGTCCTCTGATAAGAAATTTTAGCCGAGAACTACCTACAGCTCGTTGCAAAAAAAGAGTAGCGCAGGCGAGTGCGCCTCTGTGGAGTTACAGTTTCAAGTTTTAAACGTTTCATTAAATTTTGGGATTTCGATCATGCGATCGTCAACAAGACGGTTATATGCTGTTCGTGGTTATTTTGAAGATCTTTTTATCCTTTAAAAGTTTTGATTTTGTACATGAAATTGTGATGAGAATTGCGATCAAAAGTTATGAATAATTATTGTGTAGTTTTCTTAGATCTTTTAATCGAAAATTATATGTTTCATCTTCTTATTGTAGGACAGAAATATATTTAAACAGAACAAGGATCTGGATAAATAAATATGAGATGTTCATAGCAATATAAGCAACGAATAATTAAAGATTTCCATAGATTTCCGATATATGAACTCTGCGTTGTAAAATTTCAAATATAGTAGAACTCGATTTATCTGAAATTGTCGAAGGAAAAAGAGTTTATGTGTTACGGTAGAACCTCCCTTATCCGAACTAATAGACAGACAAACCTGTTCAAATAATGGAATTTTCCCATAATAGAACAATCACTTTTCTGCTATAAAACTTTATTTCTTCAAACACAGATTAAGATTAATTGGCAGATTCTTGAAATATTTATGGATCCCGCATCTTTTTGGCTGCCGAGTCACATAATTTTGTCGACATAAGTATTTGTATAGAGTTACATTCTTTTTGTATTTCGAATCATCGAAGCCCTTCAGCAAATGCCACGAATGCTTTGTCATGACAAGGCACGTCTTCATTAGCACTTTCGTTTGCTGTTTCTATTTTAATAAAATCGTCATTATCGTGGCCTGTGTCGCGATGAAACCATTTCATTATATCGGTAATCAGCTTTTGATAATTTTCAATATCGTGTTTTTGGTTTTTAGCGTCTGTATTTTTACCAATTCCGTTGTACTTGCAGCACTTTCGAGTTTCTTTAATTACGCCGTACCTTGTTTCTTCTTCTTCTTCTTGTAAATTCTTGTAAACTCTTATAATCCGAATTCACCCGATTGAAAAAACACGATGTTATGACGACCACACGATGACCATGAAGTTCTCATCATATGACTCCTGTTAAATTATTATGAGAAGTGAACGCGTATGCGTGTGTGTAGTACGAGAGAACAAAAATTATTCAACATATCGAAAGTGAATTTCTTTATACATAGACCGTAATATAAATGGGAAAAGGCAATTATTTATTTAGTATGTATGGACGCCGATATTCTTTTCTTTTGTTTAGTAATAACGATCAGTTTTTGCGGGTTTGATCAGAAATATCGACATAGCCAGCTCAGATAAAAATCAATTAAATTAAACAATCATTACAATCAGAATTATTACATTCTCTAAGTTATTGCCCGTAACCAATAACTTCCCCATCCACAACCTCCGAAACAGACAAATTATCTCTAATTAATTTAATTCAAGCGTATTAACCGTATGGTCCAATTATTCGTTCCAATACCAAGCGTTGGTCAAAGCCAATCGTTGCCTAGCGCGCGATAGCGATAACGTAGAATTACTTTCCTCCGAATCCGCCGATTTCAATCATACGCGGGTACTCTGGAGGCAAATGCAGGCGTAGAAACAGGCAGGAAATAAAGAATCGTGAATCGAACGCATCAGGGTGATCGGCAACGGTTAACGTATCCGACCGTTGGACTGTCTGCTGGTCTCCGAAAGGCTGAAACACAGAAGGGTTGGTCGAGTAAAGCGAGATCCGATGGCCGCGTCGGCGACCGTCCATTTGAAGCGCCGTTGAAAAGAGCCAATATTCCGCTCGGCTGCACTATGCAGAGTTCGATTCATCGGGGAATTCAATTAGCGCCAGTTGCCGGAAACCTCAAGTAATTTGCGCCCAGCCTCCTCCCTACCGTTCTCTCTCCCTTTCTCTCTCTCTCTCCTTCTCTCGCTGGCTCTTCTCTGTCCGCGTTCCCTCTCGCACCGATTTACGTCAGCTCTAGCCGAGTTACTCCCTCTTTGTTACGATTCCACGTTCGTTGCGAGTTTCCCAGCCGGTCGCAGCCCCGTTTGTATCCGTCCGTGTTTGATCCTTCTGCGATCCTCCGGCTCGGCGCTGGCTTGCCTCTGAATATCCGTCCGTCTCGTCAGCCTGATATTCCATTTCTGTCCGGATCCTTGCGCGCGTTCTCGTTCGAAGAGTGACAGCGATTGTGTATGTAGCTGTGATAAGGGTGATACCCTTAGGATTTTCTAGACAATCGAGGAACGAAGAGCCGTCGTTTTAAAATGTAGATCCCAAGCGTTACGACGACGAACGCCACGCAAACCGGAATAATAATTTAATATATATAGCGTCATGTTTGAAATTCAAATCGGTCGCGATTTCCTGCAATGTTTGTTTTGTCAGGCGGCGGCGTGCTGCTTTCTTTTGCCGCCTTTCGTTTCTCTCCACGCCTTTCCTCCACGTTTCGCTAAATCATTCGTTCTGTTTGCCATTGTCGCCTTTTTACTTGCACCGATTCACGTCCACTTTTCTGCTTATCGGTATCGGAACTTGAAATCGCACGAGAGACAGAAGATAGATTATAAAGTTTCGTTTCATGATTTATTTTCTGATCGGAATATTTGATTTTCCAAATATTTATGCATAGTACTATGCGAACGAACTTGCGCTTAGAAAATCTTCCTCCGAGAAAGAATAATTGCAAAGTTTTTAATTTTATTTGATGATTTCTGAAAGTACATATATGCTCGGAATTTTGAGTGGCCGTCCGTTTATGGCACGGACAGGCCCATTCCTTTCTTCAGGAAATTCCGAATTACATGTCCTCCCCGAGCTGTAAACCTAATGACTCCGAACTCAGGTAAAAAACCTGTTCATCATCAGACATCGTACCATGCAACAAGATCTTACCACAGCCGTGTTCATAACATCACGCTTTACTTTTATGCAGTTGAGAATTTTGGATCTTAATTGCCGAAATAATGGTATAGGAAGACTAAATTTACACTTAGAATTTATATTAAAATAGTTATATATTTATTTGATAAACGATTTCAAAGATATTCATCGATACACACTTGCACGCGTCTCGGCACTTTCTTCCATACCAGACTGTTAGCTGACTGAACAGTTTACATTTCTTTGTTTTCGAGACGCCGCTCACACACATCTTCCACACACTGATATTCACATACATGTATTACTACTACGCAGCTAATCAAGTCTAGCACATAAAATTATACATATCTCAATATATACAACAAGTGCAAATACAGTGCTAGATTACTCTAACACTCGATCTATTAAACCACTTTGAGCGTTAATTCATTCGAGGTACGCGATATCGACCGATCGGTTTGACCTGACCGGTTGATCTTTAGTCGAGAATTCGCAACAATCTGTTTATCTATCTATGTTCCTGCGGAGGGATTGTTCATTTCTTTGTAAATTAGGTAAGAACGCTACAAAAATTGTTCGCTAAAAAGGATAAAGTTAGATCAAGGAATTTCACTTTGCTACATTTTATTGTACTTGTAATAGTTTGTCGGTGTTCAAATACTTATGGATGATAACGTACAATACGTACAAGCAATTAAGATGTTATCAAAGCGAAAAAGTAATCTTTCACCTCGTAAGTAATGAAAAGTTTAAGCGGCTAGTTTAAGAAACACGTAGAACGTTATCCAGGGTGAACGGTGTCAGTAAATCAGAGAGATAGAGGAAAGGATTTCTGACGGTTGAAAGCAATTTTTCTAAGTCGCCATATCGTTTTTCTCGCCGCCACGACTTTTACTTTGCGTTAGTCGTACGAGTTATTCCGTTGGTTGAAATGCCTTCGTTGCCCCGTTTGAAACTTGCAACGTCCGCTTAAAACGGTGTTCAGAGTTTAAGTTCAAAGAAAATAGCGTAAAAGCGAAATTGTGTTTCTTCTTGCGTGAAAATAATTCGCTCTATCGAAGCGCCATGTAAAATAAAGCGGCGTCAAGCGTTTGAGACCGATACGTGTACTCGCGTGATTCGTTTGAGCGTGAATAACTTCTTCGGCTAACGAATTCGAAAGAGCACTTTCAACGGAAACTCGACGTGTTCGCTCGAGCACTACAAAATAATTGTATTTCTTTCTCCTTGTTTTTTTTTTCTTTTTTTTTTTTTCTTTTTTGTTTTGTCGAACAAAACTTTGATTACTCGTGGAAGGGAAATACGATACGTGTTTCGATAGAAACGACAGTAGTTCCGTCGTGTTTTCAACGATTTATTAAATTCAAGATCTACTTGTTACGCGTATCATGCAGAAATTTTTTAATAAATGGAAAATTTTGCATTATTCCATGAATATCGTTGTAATCAAATTTCCATCCATTAAACTCTTATCGGCATACAATTGGTCATACGAGTCTACACGGAATAAGCGGGCCAAATTTCGTCCCCTGACCAATCTTTGTTGTTAAGTGCACCAGTCTGTATGTCCAGCAATTGGAATTTAAAATAGAAATGCCGCTAGTTGAGCGACAGCATAAACAAAAGTATTTGTCCAGAGTCTTCTGTAACGCTCTGTTGTTTCGTGACTAGGACACTGCGTTATTTCTTAATATTCGAAATCCTATTTCAACGTCTGAAGTATGTGATTCGTTTATTTTTGATGACGCGTAATATATTGATTTTATTTTTGTATTCCAAAGTGGCCGTCTCGTTCTGTTTTTCACTAGAAATGGCAATTATATGAAAAAATGCCTTTGTGCCCAATTTCGTCTCCCGATGTAGATTCCCAAGGACGAAATTTGCAACAAGTATTTAGTTTTTCGGAAATAGACGAATAGAGAGAAATTTGTATGTGATTTTTGTATAGATCGTGAGATTTCATGCGCATGAAAGGCTAATAATATAAACATTTCCTCACTAAACTAAGGATTAAGGAAATTAGATACACTTTTTTCACCAACTGATGAACGCATACTGTTATGTATATATATATTTTTTTAGTCTGCGCGAATTTTTATAAAACGGACGGTTACAGATCTTCGTTACTAAGCTTTCAAGGTAATTATACAAATTTGTCAGATTAAAAAATCGATTTAGTTTTGGGTAAATGGCAGAAACGTTTTCGTGGCGCGAAATTTGAACACCTTGTCCTGTATCCCTTCGATGTGACACATTATAGCAAAGACAGACGTCGTACAAACAAGACGTAAAAATTATGAAGTAAAGTTCGATGAAAATGAAGTAGATTTAACGTTATATTAATATCTCGTAGTGGAAACCTGTAATATACACAATTTCTTGGCATTGATAAAGTATTTCATAGTTGATGCTTTTCTTTTTGTTTTACATTTTTCCAATTTTTCCTGCAAATCCGTTAATAGACCGAGGAAATTCAATCATTTATCGCTGATTTGTAAGTACGTAATTCTGTAACAAAGTGCGTTTTTAGTTTCAACGGATAGATGTGCACGTGTGTCGTATATTATATACAATTCGGTAGAGTTTTTGGTCGACAGATTTTTGTGACTGACTGTGCGAATAAAACAATTGTGTCCAACAAGATTATTAAAACTGCAAGTGGAAGCGATGATTTTTTCAAATTTACCGTCATCCAACGCTGCTCGTTTTTATTCCTCGCAGATTTATGAAATGAAATACGAGATAACTGAAGCGGTTAACTCATTACATGCAAATCTGTAGAAAAATAAATCGTACATTCTCGTGAGAGATGGAAGACTTGCATTAAGTGCGCTTATTGTTAGTACGTTTTCATTATTTCAACGTTTACACTCTGAACAGCTCCGTCGTGTATTTTTAACTGGAAATATTATCTTAAAATCGTTCTTGTTTTGTTTGAAGTACGATATTAAACATTAAAATGTGGCACGTGTGTGTTAATAACATCTCATATTTCCACATACGTGAAAGAGATTAAGCATCCATTCAAAATTGTAATTTGAAAATTTCCAAGCTTTTAGTAGACAAAATTATACCTAGAGAAATTTATTTTGATATCGATGATACAGATAAGTAAATTTATTATACAGAAGTTAATTTGCTTTCCTTTTATAAAGATTGTCATTCAATCAATGGTATTTTTAATTAAAAGCATAATCTATTTACTTCTAAAATTCATCCTGTACCTATAGTAAGTCTAATAAATTCAGTATCACTATATTTATTTCCATTTGTTTGCATACAAACAAAAACCTCATTCGTTTGCTCAATTTTAGCGTGCTCTTCGTTTTTAACTTGCTCTGCTTCTAAGTATTCGACTCTTTTATATCGCGTAATATCTATTTTCTATTTTAAATGAAATTTATCCAAAGTGTTGAGGTTGATTGATAGAGAAACGAGTGGATGAATTTGTAATAGAGAAATATATTGAAATAAGTATAGGTATAAGTATAAGTATAGTGTATGCTAATCCAGATCCTCACTTCTACAGCGTTAGAATACAATAGGAAGAAGAATGAGGACCACGTTCATATATTTGTAGCAAAGGATATTACCAAAAATTTAACCTTGATGTGTAGCTATCGCTAAAAGCTACAAGAAACAGCAATAGAAACCTGCTTATAGCTCATTTGTTTCTAGACCTTGTAACCCAAAACAAAATTTGTATTCAAGGCCACAATAATATGGACCTCTCCTTATTTCAAATCTTTTGTTTCACTAAATTGTATTCTCTTCGTAACAGCGGTCTCCAGGTCACAAATATACAAAAGAAAAGATGTAGATTTTTTCTTGAAATGATTATTTTAACACAAAGTTTATTTAAAGACTGGTAGAATTAAATGAGTGAAATTTGTACATTTTTAAATTCAGAATAGAATAAAGCAATTGCGAAGATTAGAACAGAATGAAGTTATAGATAGAATTTAGTATGCACCGGTAATTGAACGACCCTGCATGTTCAATCAATAAAAGGTAGGATAAAAGATGATCAACCGCTAGGATTATTTTTCAACGTAAAATAGATAATTGTGGACAATTCACTTTTGAGAGAAACTATATATTTAAAAGTGACAATATCGTCTTATTAATGGTATTAAGAAAATGCTATAAATAAATAGAAAATAATTACCAAATATAAACCATTGATTAATTGTTAGTAGTTTAACGAAGTTTCTAATTTCAACTTTCAATTTTCCCTGGTTGACAAAAGACGTGAACACTTAATATAAAAAGTTTGAAAAGACCATGGAAAACTGTCAAACATCAGACAATCAATATTCTATTGTACATTCAAGTTTTTTTAATATACAAAGTACAAAATTTCTGCTTTTAGGCCGCTTTTAACAAACAGACTGTCCTAACGTCGCAAGAACACTGACCTTTTACACAACTACGATCAACAAACATATGCAATCGCGAAAAAGATTTCTAAATGCTGCGGCTAATTTCTTCAATCACAAATTTTCGTTCATGAAACAAGTTTACATTCGGTTACAATATTTATTGCACAACGATCGATTGATTATAGAATGAAACAAGAACGGAAATTTAAATTGACATAATCCAACACACGATAATCAACACAAACTCGACTGCGCCTAAGTTCCAATTTCATTTCAATATCTGCAATATCGATATACTGGCAAAAATGCCTGCCATTTATATACATATATATGTACATATCTGGGGCAATTTTACCTTTCCGAGCCATAAATCCAATTGTTCTCCGCCATTACCCTCCGCAAACTATCGCGTACACCTATCATACTTGAGGCTATCGGTGTGCACCCAGAAAGTAGCGATTCCCCCTAAAGCTGAGCGGCAATCTCGACCCTCAAAATCGCGTGGATTAATTGTTTACATACCGTGTACGGCCAGTAGGTTCTAGCAAGGGACAAGGGCGTTCTGTGAACGAGGGAGGCTTGATGCGCGCTCATAGATATCTTCGAACGCACACGGCTACTGTGTGCCGAAGTAGCGGCTATCGAAGCTCCTAGAGCTTGCATGTACGTAGATACGCGGCTATGTACCGAATCCAATGGGGTTTGTCTGTCTGGAATTTACGTCGGAAGCCAATGGCCGTCTCTATCGATCGAGGGATCGATGGCGCCTCGGAAGACCGCCCGCTCGCTTGCCGTCATCGTCCGACTAAACCTGATCCCAGGAATTGTGGAATTGTCGTGTGGAAAATTTCATTCCTTTCCGCTCGGACTTCCTTCCCTTCCTCTCTTTCTTCGATCGTTTCTTAAGCTCGGCGGAGCCATTATCGTGAATTCATCGTCGTCTGCGGAAGTCACGAGTGATTACACAGCGTGGTTCATCTAATTATTATTTAAAAATACAAGCGGCAAAGCGACGTTTCTAAGCGAAAAAATAAGTCGAAAATGTGGAACGAGATCTTTTACCTACGACGTTCTGTTTTCCAGAAAGTCGAGTTTTATTTGTCTGCGTACTTGAGAGTCACACGCGAGCTTGAGACACGACAGGGACGGATTGTCCGAGAGAAAACTGTCGCATATGCGAGAAGAAGTAAAAATTAACAAGCTTGCTCGTACACGAACTTGCTAATTCTCAATTGCACGGAAACGGATAGTAGGGAGAACTATTCATTGTACATATGGAAATAAGCGAAAAGTAACAAGCATACGCGAATCCTGCTTAATTCTCAGCTGAATAGAAACTACAATACATATGAAAGCGAGTAAAGAATTGTAGTCTGGGACCATTTCGCTTGAAGCACAGTTCCCGAGAAAATCGAATTTAAAAATTCAACGAGACTGCGTCTATCAAGTTAATCCTTGACTGAACACGTTCAAACTCTAGTTTGTTGAAAACGAAGCCTTGTTAGACGAAATTTCATTTCACATTTTCTATTTATTTCCTTAGAATAACATCTGCCGATTGTCCATTTGTATCGTATCGAGAATTAGCCAAGTTTAGATACCTATAAGAAAGTTTCATTTTATATTTCTTATTTATTTGCTGGTGTGAATTAACACCTGCTGATAGCCCAATATTACTATTATCGCGAATCAGCCAAGTTTAGACATCCTTAATACTAGAACTACCGATAGTTAACACGAAGCTATTTCTACCAAAACCAGACAAAATGACTTTAAAAAATACGTAATAATAGAATATTTTTATATTTATTGATTTATTACTTTCTTACAGAAGGAATTCCATGTTATGTAGTACATTTTTGGTATTATTAATCTATCTGGGACCATGATCCCTAAACGAGAGTTAACACATTTATAAAATTGTAGAACCAGTCATTTTGGCTGGTGTGGTATTTCTAATGTTAGCATTTAACGCTCTAGCGATAGATCCGGAATTTTCCTGATAACTGGTATCATCATATTGAATAATACGGAGTAAAAATTTAAAAAACGTGTGTGAAATTGTACAAAACGAGGAAACTGGTTAATTGAGGTTCGATAAACAGATTGCAGGACCCTTTTACACTTTGACAAGTACCAGTCATTTCAAGTAGCCTTGATACAAAATTATTTCAGGTTTGAATACATAAAAACAAAATAAAATTCATTATATTATTCTCTTAATTATCGTTTTTACATCATTAAGTCTTTACATCATTGCGTAAGAAAAAGATAACATGAAGTAGGAATTTTAAAACAAAATTGTAAAACCAGTCAATTCGACTGGTGTGGTAGTTCTAGTGTTAACAAACTCACAAAGTGGAATTTCTCGAAAACGAATGGTCCCACGAAAAGATCGTATTCTATGTTTCCTATTCATTTTTTCACTTAAAATCGGCCCCTTGTCTCGAGTTCCATCGTGATTACTAAGACACCCTGTTCTGACACTTTCGTAACGTATTTGCTATGTAATTACGAAGCCAAGTTTTCATTTATCGACGACGAAGGGGAGGTCAAAGGACGTAGGAGAGCGGGTCGCAAGCTGCTAGGCGGTGGATCTACATGCCGCACATTCCTGTACCTGATTGTTATTAGGTCGTTGCACCGAAGCGACAGGAAATGTCAAATAGCCGGAGCAATTTGTCCGGAAGTATTTATTACCTGTCGTCCTCTAGCGTTTCTTGTCTGGGGAAGAAGAAGCTCGGGGAAAAAGATCGAAGAGCAACGCGGGTGTGCAGGTTAACGGCGAGATTATACTCGCCTCTGTCGAAGGTTTCTTCTCGGCCAGTAATGTAGGAAGGAATTTAATAATCCCGATGGAAAGGTAGTTTGCAAACGCGAGTTGTCGGGCTATTCGTTTTTCGTTGACGCTTGAAACCGAAGGGCAGGGATAGGTTCAATAATGGCGAGCTCGATATCGTTAACAAAGTGCCGTGGGGCGTGCGATTTTTTTCAATGTGTCCGGACATTGCGTCGGAAACGCAGAGAACTGGAAACGACGGTGATGGAACGAATAAACGCGTTCGGTTTTTTCCAAGCCGCTTTCGCAGCCGACGCTTAAATAATGCACGCGAGAATTTTTCGTTTCGCCCAATTTTTTCCTACCGAAAAGTAAGCGCGAAAGTGCTGGCGCGTGAAAAAATGCTCGTCGCCGAGAAAAAACGCCGCGGCTCATTGTTGTCCGCGGCAGTCGAGCTACGGCTTTTCCGAGAACAATACGTCCGCGTATTGGCCTTTATTCGAAAGTGTATTGAAGGTGTATCGAATTGTCGATGCTCCGCGCTTTTCCGTTCGGTTCCCTTTTTCTTTTTTTTTTATTTCTTGCCTAGACGTCCAGCCTATCCATCAAGGAAAACAATAGCCGACGGGAAAAATTAGGCGACCGCGTACTTGATGGCTATTCATTTTCGGTTTTATAGAGCTTTCGTGTCCGTATCGTGAAACGCGAGGTTGCGATCGGATCATGATCGTTTCGAGAAACATTCGCGTTCCACCGTGCAATTTCACGAAACGCTGCATTTTTCTAACAAGATTACGCATTTACCTGCAGTTTCCGCGGAAATTTATATTCGTCGTAAAATCGATTTTCTGGACATCCTGTGCGTGATATGTCGCACTGCATAATAGAAATTTTCCTCCTTCGAGCACGTGGCACTGGAAATTATTAACGGACGTGGAATTTTATTTATTTTGTACAAATAATAAATATATTCCTCTCTGTAAGAGAAATATTATCTAACCATAGGAATGTTGAAGCGACTGTGGGAAATATTTAAAAAGAAAACGTTATAAAAATTGTAGGTTGCTACTCAACATTTGTAAAACAAATAATTCGTACAGATTTTTGCTAAATTGTTTCGAATATAAATATTATTACAAAACGTAATAAATACAAACTTTTCTTCTACCGATTTTACAAATATCTCACATTGAAATGAATTAAAAGCACATTTGTTTGAACGTGCAGTATCATTTTTCGATTTTAATAAAACCGCCTAAACACGAAATATTATATTCCTATAAATTGTATTTTTTAAACGTTTTTCTAATCCATGATACGGAATGAAAATCAACAGTTTAAATTTGAAATAAGGAATATTTTCAAAATGCAAATATCTAGAGAAAACGAAGTAAGTTAGCTACTTTGATATTCGATTTTGAAACTACCCTCTGATAGACACGAACTTATCGTAGTTTCGAGAACCTATCGACGATCTACCTATATTCTTTTCCTTTCTTTTCTAGCCACTACGTTTCCTCGATTCTCCTACGTTCGCTCATTATTTCTTTGGAGAACGTGTTTTCGATTTTCTGTTTACCTACTTGATTGAATTTGGTCGTGTCCTTTTGTATAGAAAATTTATGTTCTTCGTACCTTCGTAATGTTCCCTCTTTCCCTATTACCTTATTCCTTTTGCTTTTCAAATGTGATACTATAATATTTAAATTAAAGAGAGACACGTGTTTATGCAGGCTATTACAAACCTTACGTATTTATAATTTTAAATATTAAAATATTAAAGTATTTATATGTCGGGTTTTCGTTAGAATTTTGGGCGCGTAATAATTAATAAGTTTAACGAAAGCTATTGACAATGTTCTTGGGTTCAATAACGAATTCACGGACAACGGGTAAACTCTTTGTACAACAGAATATATTTTGTAACACACAGAGACGTTAGCTCAGACACTCGGTTACTTTCTGACTGACTGCCAAGACGATATCAGTAAACTCCAAGGTGAATAAAAGACTGATACGTCACATTTGTCAATTACATATTGATCGGGGATATCAACGAAATTCCAAGCGTCGTTACTAGGCAGACCCGTGTAAAGCCGACATTGCTCCTGGCCGGGGCTTGTTTGTTAATACAGCGTGTCCCTCAACATCGGTACTTCCTCTGTTAGATAAAACGTTCATCCCGTGACCATGGCTACGTTCGGCGACCAGTTATATCACCTGGAGCCCAAGTATTGGAGATCTTCCCAAAGAAAGGCCCGATTTCCCTACATCTCCGACATATAATTTTACAAATGTTGATAACGATTTTGATGGAATTAAAGTGTTGCGGCATATGAGCTACAGGA
This sequence comes from Bombus affinis, assembly GCF_024516045.1. NCBI lineage: Eukaryota > Metazoa > Arthropoda > Insecta > Hymenoptera > Apidae > Bombus > Bombus affinis. The sequence continues at coordinate 4,123,631 of NC_066345.1, forward strand.
CAATTCAAATCATGTTTTGCCTCGGAGTATCAATACCGTTAGGATGCATATAATGTAATAAATAAACTGCGGACAAAACAATATCGCCGCTACGTGCAACCGAAGACGAATTTAAATTTTCCGGCTCTCCTCCGATCAGTATAAATAAACGGACGCGATCGTAAGGAGTTCAGTTATCAATTATCAGTTAGTCGCGCGAATGAGTATCTATCAATTACCAACGAGTTATCAGCGATTATTTTAGTGATTATACACTGTCTTAGCGAATTTGTTAGTACGAGCGATTATTGTCTGTATTAATTTATTTATCATTTTAAATATACTTGACAGTTTTCAACAGCGAGATATCTCGTTATTCGAGCAAACCAACCAAGCTCTACATAAACCACCACAAAGCTTGTCAAATACAGCATGCGATGTGAATATAGAATGTTAAGATTTTATATGATTTCTTTACATTGTTATTTACATATGTAGGAAACGTTATGTAAATTTTCTATTTAAGGAAATCTTTTAATGATATTTGACAGAAGGAAATTTAACAGAAAATTTTCTGAATATAGCGAGAATTTTTCTCGAATGAGAACAAGTTTCGAAGAACGTCCAGTGAAATAAAAAAAGTTAGTTTTACTTTTACTTGTTTCATTGCATTAACAATAAAATATAGAAATACGAAAAAAAGAAGGAATTTTTATTATAAAATATGCATAACAAGCTTCAAGAGTTCGTCACGTAGATTATTAACATTGCTGCTGTTAGAGATATCATAATAACAGAAAATATTATTAACTGATTGTTATCTTCTCGTCTTTTCTCGTAATACAGCTGTAGTGATTTGCATCTCTGCAAACCGTTCCTTGGCACAATAGTCTATTAAATTTTAATTAAATCGAATAATTTCATTCCATCCATACAAAGAACGGAATTCAACGGGAGAAAATGAGTAGGTTCTCATTGTCGATGAATCTCTACTTAGTCTGCGATATAACAGTTCAACGCAATTTAGGCAGCATTTGTAAACCGGTGCTTAAAATACCAATGTTCAAACAATGGATGCTGTTGTAGTTAACTCCAAACAATTACCAGGATTAATTTTTGCATGCAGCTGCACGAAAGAGCCCTGTTAAAATAGCAGGACAGTTGCGTGTTATGCGCAGAATAAATCTGTCCTACCTTCTGTACTTTATTATAGATTCCTCAAAATACTTGTATCGTTAGAAAAAAAAAAATAAAAATAAAAAAAAGATTAAGGTAAGAAATAATATTAATTCAGAATTCCCAATCCTTGTATATCGTCGTTCCATTCATATTGTCATTTCATATCAAATAAAGTATACTATACGCAAATGCACACTGAGAAACAGTGTTTCTACTTCCTCGTTATGTTACTATACTTCGGCATGGAAGAGTTCAATTTTTTTACAATAAATTGCGATACTAGTTTTGTATTAGGTCATCCCATAAGTTCGTGCCGACTTTTGTGTATACATTTCATGTGTCGATTTATAAACATACGGCGATAAGGGACCGATGCACTTGAAAAATGGGAAGAAGTTGTACAACGAGAGGGGGATTACATCTTTTCATGAAACTGAAAGGTATGTAAACAATCTTAACATATATAACCGCTCGAAAAACGGAAAATAATTATGGTAAAGCTTCCTTTATCCTAATATGCAACTAATATGGAAACAAGATTGTTTGATGTGTAGCGGCACATGAGATAGAAGACAATTCGAATGTGTTGTTTTGCCTCGGAGTATCAACATCGTTAGGACATACATAATGTAATAATAGATAAACTCCAGACAAACAATGTCGCCGCTACGTGCAACCATCAAACAAAGTCAACTTTAAATTTTCCGGTACTCCCCGACCAGTATAAATAAACAAACGTGATCGTAAGGTGATCAGTTTATCAGTCTCAGTCTCGAGCGATCTTATTAGCAATCTATACACAGTCTTTAGCGAATCTGTTTGTATTGAGCGTCTCAGCGAACATTCTCTGTATTTATTAATTATTTTTAAATACACTTGACGGTTTTAACATCGAGTTATCTCGTCATTTAAACCACACGACCAAACCATCCTCTACAGATGAATGGAATTTTCGGATAATAGAACAGTCACTTTACCGATATGAAATTTCGTTTATTAAAATACAAATTAAAATTGACTGATTGGTTCTTGAAATATTTATGGCTACCGCACCTTTTGGCTGTCAAGTCACAGAATTTTGTCGATATAAGTAACTGCATAGAGTTACACTCTTTTTGCATTTCAAACCATCGAACCTCTTTTTCAAATATCACGTCTTAATTAGCACTTTCGTTTGCTGTTTCTATTTGAATAAAATCGTCATTACTGTCGACTGTGTGGCGATAAATTTTCATCATGTCGGTATATTGGGGGTTTTCTACTGTTTCCAACATCAGAAAAATCTACATGCTTCGTATAATTTTCAATACCATTTTGTTTTCCAACGCCAACGTAGTCGTGGTTTTTCCAACACAGTGTATTTTTACCAATTCTGTTCCACCTACGTCACTTTCGAGTTCTTCATTCTATTTTTAATCTAACATTCTATTTTTATAATCTTTTCTATTTTTTCTACTTTTCTTTATATATTTTTATATTTTTATATTTTCTATTTTTATATTTCTATTTTTAATGTAACAGTTTCATAGTAAATTCTTCTAATCAGAATGCACTCGATCGAATAAAGGAAAAAATACATCGTATAAAAGGAAAGAATATATCGAACACTAATGAGATGTCTACATATTTGAAACGAGAAAAGGCATTTGTCACCAGGAAATATTACGTTCGTATAATCATATTATATTCGAATATTAGATGTTCGGATAAGAGGAGCTCTACTGTATTATTTTACGTATTATACTGTGTTATATAACACACACATATGAGATACACATATATACAGAGAAACAAGTATATTAAATATTATTTGCCTTCGATTAAACTCAGCTGCGCCGTACGGTATATAGAAAGTTCAGAATAGTCCGGTACTTTTGGAACGTAGCATGTACCAAGCGTTCGATATGATATTGAAACAATCGAAATGTTGGTTTAAAAACAGAGTTTCAGTTTCTAGTGCGTAACCTCGATACAGAACAATCGCTATGGTATTTGTCGATTAAAATAGCCTTTCATCGCTAACATCGTAGCCGGTCGCTCATAATTTTAATTTATCGGTTGTATTCGATTTAGCAATTTTAGCTCGCTTTTAATTGTATCCTGTTGAAAAGGAGAAAAGCAGCGTGGCACGCGGCGCAAGAAAAAAGACGATGAACGGACGGTGAATGAAAGAAATAGGAGCGACCCGGTGAATCACATTGAAACTCGCTTTCTTTGATCTCGTCCGGTAATAACTTTTGTTCGTCGATGACAAAGTTTCTTTCAAACGAGTTATTCTTTCATATCCAAATTGATGCCAGTCCAGTTTCCATCTGAATTTACATTCGAACTCCGGCCCTAGTTGAAAACTTTCATCGATTCGATCCTGATAAGAATCGTGTATCGACGGAATAAAAGCTTTTCGTTTCCTATGCCAGGCGAAACTTCCAACAGCAAGAAGAAGAAGAGGCAGAAGGAGAAGAAATAGGCGAAGAAGGAGACGGAGCAACTTGCAAGAAAATCGGCGTGCAATGCAAACGCGGTGTTCGTATTCAATGAATAAACGACGATCGAAATATCGTGAACGGTTAAGTAGCGTGATCTCCATAGAATAGTGGTTTACCCTGGTGACTCGGGACAGACGATGGAATTCAAATCGACCGGAAACACAACCGATCGTTCGTCACGAATGAAGTTGTTGATCGTAATCGAATCGACAAGGTGGATATCGCGAGTCCTCCCTCGACAGAGACAAGTCGTGAAAAACAGAAAAGAGAGAGACAGAGAGAGAAATACGCTATCGTCTCGTTTGCCACGCAGCCTTGTCAGCCAGGCTGACGTTCGAAAATCGATTCTGAAACTTATCGAAGCTTATCGGGTAATAACCGACGAAATGACGAAGAGCTGCCGTGAATTCAATGTGATATATATATATATCGACTTCCCTCTCTACAGTCATTTATACGATCTCGTAAAGCTCGTGCAACGGTTTTCCGGTTTTCAGCCTCGTGCGTTCTAGCAAACTGAAGGATCAGAAAAGCAATAGCAGCAGCGATCACAACTCGCAAGTCGCTTCCGAATAAAAGTCGTGATAACGACAGTGATCGATGTTTATAACTATCGTAACCATGTTTTAACATTGGGTTATGTCAGATTTTCCTAGCGAAATACGATAGAGGAAGGATATGAGAAACCGAGGATAACCCGTGTATGAGTATAATATTGGAGAGACATACGTGCAGCTGCTTTTATTGCAATTTTCTTATTTATTTATTTTTATTTTTTGGTTCATTTATTTATTTAGCTAATAGATTTAGCTAATTAACATACAATGCTTAAGTCGAAAGGATTCTTTTAATACGAATTGACATAAAGTATTTGATTATGGCTTAGCCCTCCTACGTTCTTTGCTTCATTTTCGATACTATCTTGTCGTTAAAAGTTACTTAAATTTGAGAAACACGTATTAATTTTTGTATTGATTTGAATGTTGGCCTCGCTGCTCTCTCTCTGGTTTCTGTCTTTAATATGTTGTTAGGGCAAGTTGTCCAAGTTTCGTCCCGCGAAAGCTTCCCCAACATTTGCCAAAAACTATATCGATTTTTTAATCTGAGAAATTCTGTATAATTGCCAATTGAAGATTTGTAATCAATGTTTTGTAAAAGTTAATACACACAGAGTAAAAAATATATATGTGAGAGGATGAGGTTTTCATTTGGTAAAAAAAGTATTCTTAGTTTCGTCCCCTTAATTTTCGTGAGAAGATGTTATACGATTGAAATACCTTTTATTGGAAAACCATCTTAATTTAATTATAAAAATGACATACAAATTTTTTGTATCGTCGAAAATTGACCGTCACGTATTAAACAAGCCACATTTTTTATCTTCTTCGCTTTCACTCGACGCAATTGTTATGGCGGATTGCAAATTAATTCGAAGGAATTAAAAAATCCGGAATAAAGTAAAAATGATTAAAAGAAAAAGCATTAAGGTAACTTGAAACATGAAGTGGAGCATAAAGCAGAAAATGTTTCTATTCCAGCAAACTGTGCACCGTTCTATCGGATTATTCTTGGAAATTTTTAAATCGTCGATTGAAATATCGACTCTTCCCAGTGACCAATATATCACAGTATTTACAGAGGATACACGCGGGAACAAAATTCGATTCGCGTCCCTGGCCGACCCAATGGATTAATTAACTTAATCACAACCAATCACTGAAAATTTACATTTCACAAACGATCGCATCATCTCGTATTTTGCCGTGGTGGATTTCTGGTCCGTCATCGAAGTAAATTTAACAAGTCGAATCACAGAACTAATTAATCGAGTGGTGAAATCTTCCACGACCAAGAAACATGAAATATCGTACCACCTTTGGCAATAAGTTTTCAATCAAACGCGTTAATACTAAGCTGACTGAAAGTATGCAAATTTTCCAGATATAACGTGTTGTAAATACACACGGCACCGTTAAATCAGTCTGATATAAAGCAAATACAGAGAGTATGATCAAAATTTGCATTTATTATTCGCTAGCGAACAAACAAAACATAGCTGGGTGAAAGTATTTGGTAAACACACACATATGTATAAAGTATAAATACGCTTTTCTCAGCAACATTTGGTTTGTTCACGATTTCCAATTGTAGCTATAGTTACATACATTTGTTATTATTCTACTGAATAATAAATGAAAATCTCGATTATCTTTTTGTATTTATTTCGTGTGTACGGTATACGTGCGATTTGAAAGAATTTCTCTGAATTTTGAAACACATCGAACTTCGAAACCACCGTCGAATTTAGCAGAAACTGCTGGAAATATATTTGCGCTAGTAAATAAGCCGTTTTCTTTCCTGTGCCATTAAAGTTTCGTAAACTATTCGAAAATTCTAACTATCAGCCGTGGGTTTATTCAAGAAAACGTTTATCCGAAGGAGGAAACGGAATAAAAACGAACTGTTTGTTGCGAATTGTTTCGCCTGAAACGCGTTTACTTAGAGAGCACTGTTTTCTAGCCCATTAAAGGAAAATGCTGGAGGATAGTTTGGATGTACGCAGTTTATCTACGATATCGTAAGCATAGTTAGCGCAGTAAAGGCGTCACCAGAAAGTGTGAATTGAAATTGTCTTAGAACTCTCCAACGACCGTTTTCTGGTAACCTGCTTAATTAAACCTTCTAATAAAAGTAAACTGAGGGAAGATTAATTTATTTAAACGACAACACGACGAAAGTTGCCACAATGTAATTTTCGGAAAGTGCTTTTCCACACGCGCAGCCATTCGATGGTCGATCCGTAAGTTCCGCAAACTTCGTTCCTATCTCTATAATTATGTCTCGGGATTAACTTCTACAGGGAATTGATTTAAACAATAACTCACGAGGATACTTAGGCATCTATATGAATTAAATGGGTTAAGTATGTATATAAATTTCTTTTTATCGGTTTTGTATACCTGCTTCTAAATTTTAGGATTTTTGATCCCAATGAATTTTAATAGTAGCATAGTAAAAGCAGATATTATATATAATAAGAAACAAATATTATTTTATTAAATACGTAAATGTACTGTAGTCGAGATATGATTTAATTTCTTTTTCTTATTTTGTTGATATTAGCCTGCGGATAATATGAAAAATTGCAAAATTGTATAATCGATTTGTCACGTAAAATCTACTGACGAATATGACACTTCAAAAAGATTCTTCAAAAGTCCATAAAGTAATGTATTAAAAATTGCAACCTGTTATTCTAACTGTTCTCGAAAAATATTCATCGATTTTTTAGGTAAATTCGATTTATATAGAGCATACGCTTGAACTGAAAATGCTTTTTGCAAAATGCGAATAAAATGCAGTTTCTATACAGTGAGAGAATCGTTTTAATTTCCGGTTTATCTTGCTACGACTATACCCCTGCACTCTACATCGTCACATCTCTGAAAAAAATATTTCCGGCTGAAAAATCAAAGTTACGATTGGATTTGCAGAAAACTTTGAGAGTCAAAGTATTGCAAGTACTTACTTAAGTATATAGTTACTCCTTCTCTAAAGATGCTTGTGTCAACCTTGACACAGGCGATAAATTAAATTACTGTATAGTTGATCCAAATTAATTTCAACAATCCGTCAGAACTCTAGGTGGAGGTAAAAGATATTTACATTTAATCAGCAAATACCAATATACCGACGAGAGATAAAGTGGCTCGGTAGCACAGCACAAGAACTGCATGAAATTTACTAAAACCGGTTCTTAAGCTGTTCAAATACTCATCCACTCCGGTCTATTGTGTTGTAGTAGTTTACTGTCTCTATACGTTACCTACTTTTCGATGAAATTATTGGCTTTCCAGTTGTTGCATTTGAAGTAACGAGTTTAGATGTGGCCGTAATGAGTCGAGACCGACGATGAATACGTTAAATTAATAAAGATTACCTGAACTGTGTAAATGTCAAACGCGTGCTACATCAAACTTTGAGAAGAGTCGACGATGCGTAGGATTGTCAAACTTTGCAAATCAAACAGGAAATTTGATCGACTGCCGTAAATTCTGTATGATTTCCTGTACATTTTTTTTCGAAGGGTTGGTTAATTAATTATTATACTCATACTTACATTATTATATTGTATTATTTTATTCTGTATGTTATATATTGTATATTGGACATTTATTTATATTAAAACACCGTGCTACACAATAAACGTAAATACGATATCAATGTATTATTTGTAAATGCTATTAATTCATATGTAGCGTATGATTTTATTCTATATGTTATATATTGGACATTATACACTACATATGAATTAACACTAGAACTACCGATAGTTAACACGAGGCTATTTCTACCAAAACCAGTCAAAATGACTTTAAAAAATACGTAATAATAGAATATTTTTATATTTTTTGATTTATTACTTTCTTACAGAAAGAATTCTATGTTATGTAGTACATTTTTGGTATTATTAATCCATCTGGAATCATGACCCCTAAACGAGGGTTGACATATTTATAAAATTGTAGAACCAGTCATTTTGATTGGTGTGGCATTTCTAGTGTTAGCATCTAGCGATCTAGCGATCGATCCGGAATTTTCCTGATAACTGATATCATCATATCGAATGATACGCAGTAAAAATTTAAAAAACGTATGGGAAGTTGTACAAAACGAGGAAACTGGTTAATTGGAGTTCGATAAACAGATTGCAAGACACTTTTACATTTTGACAAGTACCGAGTCATACAAGTACAATATACAATATACAATATACAATATACAATATACAAGTACATCATACAATACAAGTCATTTCAAGTAGCCTTGATACAAAATTATTTCAGATTTGAATACATAAAAACAAAATAAAATTCATTATATTATTCTTTTAGTTATCGTTGTAAAAGTCACATGAAGTAGGAATTTTAAAATAAAATTGTAAAACTAGTCAATTTGACTGGTATTAATAGTATTTACGTTTATTGTGTAGTACGATGCTTTAACACGAATAAAAAGTTACTTTTACTAAATTCTTTGTACATCTCAATTTTGAAATTAATTCTACAGTTACAGGATTGTTTTGCAAATTGATCATGTATTTTTCATCGTTCGAATGTTTTTTAAAGGCTGTTATATCATATTCAGAATATTCCCCATAATTATATCCGTAAGTTCTCAAATTCTTTCCATTTAACATTTTCTTATCAAATATATTTCATTGCGTATTTAACTTGCTTCCTCGTCGTAATAAAAAGTGTACGACATTTCTTCAGGGTTGTGGACTATTGGAATATGAAATTTCCTGATTCTTTCGCTTTGTCTGCAAAGGCTGTTCAATATATTATTAAAAATTTAGCTGACTCTCTTAGCAGAAATAATCTTTATCTATTTTTGCTGCCTTTCATTCGTCGATTTCTCCGACCTTCGTCCGATGTTTTAAATCGACGTTCAACCAAACTGCTTCTTCCGACGTCCTTTCGTTCCAAACGGAACAGACGTCGCGATATATCACGTTTTTCCTTGCGGCCAGTTTTACCGATTCAGCGATCGTTTCTTGCAGATTATTAAAACGCGATAGTTCATCACCCGCATTTCTCGTGCACCGCTGACACAGGAGCTTTCTTCGCGCGGCAGACATAGTCTTCGCTTCACCACCAGCGCTCCTATCTATTATTTTAACCGCTTCCCGATTCCTATCCCACTATTTTTAAGTAAATATATTCCCCTCGCCACAGTCTTAACCCTTCGCTCTCGAGGACTTTTTTGATCGGACGTAGCAGCTACTCTGGATGATTTAGCATATACGTGACGCGTGTCTTACAGCTAGTGTAAAATGATTTTATATACAAATTAACTTACAAAAACACTATATTCTAATAATTTATCTATATTTATATCGTTCAAAATATGATTTTCTAATACTAATTTCTGTATTTTTTCTGTATGATAATTTATAAAGCATTCACCAAAGATGCATTCTTGAATATAATTGATCTCATTTTTCAACAGTTCAAAATCAAGTTTCATTTGAGCTAATTTCACTTCTGAAAACCATTTCTTTTTTAGGGTTTCTAAACTATAATACTTTTACCATGATCGTCGAATCCGATCTAACATTGGAAACGTTGTCAGAACCATAGTTTCGGGGGGATATGGAATTAAATGTTTTATCTTCATTTTAAATTCTAACACTTTACACTTCCTAACAAAGAACACATAGAGCTAAGGAACCCATTTACGAACCAATATTGCACTCTCATCAATTAGGAATGTCGAAACCTATCATAAACAGGGACTGTCGCCTCTCGCACGCCACTGGGGTTGCAGCACGGAACGCCGTGGTCACTGAGAGTCGCCTCTCCAGTGCAAAGGGTTAATTTATCACAGACGTGTGCACGCTTTTTACTTTGCTACTTTCACGCTGACCGAGTGTTTATTGACATTAGTTTCAAAATTGCCTATTAACACGTTGGTCGCTCAGCGTAATTCGGCTAAAAAATTCTCGTTTCCGAATGGTCCGACGTGTTCTCAGAAAATACCGTGGCTGACAACCATCGGAAGAAAACGAAAAAGGTGTCCCACCATTTGGAGATTCGTAAGAATCAGCAGGGCAAGCCTATAAGAAGGATGTGTACCCTATGTTATGAGAAAAAGAAATAAATAGACGAACGTGCTCTCTAGGACAGTTCAATAGTAGAGTACTTATCGAATAGGGGAGTTGAATTGTTTCGAGCGAGCGACGATTAGAATTACATTTCTGTACTTGTACTTGCAGTGATTTTAATATAATCGATTATTACATCATTTCTCGCATCATTTGTCACCCTTAAAGACTAAAGAGAAAACACTTGACTGACCTCACTAAAGAAATAAAATAATCAAACTCGAAGATGGTATCCTGCTAGGGGTAGCCATCCGCATGTTATTTAGCAATTAAGTTAGAAAAATTTATGAAATGTCCAGCTAGACAAATTGTAAAGTACAAATTAAATAATAATTAAAAAAGGTTGTCATTCTAATGCCTTTCTAAATCCAAGATATTAATTTCTTAAACAACTGTGTTTGATTCAATTGTATTCAATTTGCCACAACTTTAAATATCTTGGTTTGCCGGGTTTTTGCAAGAAGGTTTTTAAAAGCCAATACTTTAAATATTCCTTTAGCTACGTAGTATCTTTCTAAAATAAAAATCTCCGGGAAGGAGAAGAAATACGACCACCTTCAATCCTATAACTTGGCTTACGTATTTGCAAGAAAAGAACACGTGACGTTCTCTGATTTTCTTCGCGTTTACGGTTTCTGTATTATAAAAAAAGAGACAATGAGGTATTCTCCACTCTTGCTCGCGTTTTTCCTCGCCTCTTGATGGAACTCTCGGTCGTCTGTAAATGTCTGACGCCGATTTTGCAGGTAGAAAGTGCTCTAGAGAAGATACCATTCGCCAGAGTGTTTCCTCGAAGGGCCCATAATTCCAACCTTTTAATCCCGCAACAAAGAACGGATTAAGTAGAGTCCGCGAAACGAACCAACCATGCGGTCTTAAACGTTTCTGACTGCTTTCGCTTGCACGCAACCGCGCAGCAATTTTCCAGCTGAATACCCGCCTTACGAGTATCTAAATTACTTTTCACCAAGTACACCCTGCTCCACGTACGCCCTTTGCAAACGCCTGTGGCGGTTCGACAAGAGGCCAGAATGAAAGGGCGGGCATGACGACGCTTTCAATCCTCGCTTTAAGCGGAATCCCTGTTCCTTGCTCTTCGATCATAAGTGTAAACAATCGCAGGTCGTTAGACGCGGCTCTAGTCTCTACCCTTTTGCTCCATTCTTCAACATAGATTTAACGTACACAGCGTAATATTTCAATCTAGCCGACGAATTAATTTCGTTAGTGGTTTTATGAAATTCCCAGGTTCCATTGCGTGAAATGTATTGCACTCTTATTGTATTGTGTATACAAACTCTTGTACGCACATTTTATGAACATCTTACGTGTCACGTACAAAATATTTTGACTTTCATCGGCGCTTCTATGACACTCGATCGTCGCGTTTCTATCGATAAGCAAATTTGGGATAAATGCAATCGCGATTCCAAGTGGCAGTCAAACTCAAACTCCATTGCGATCGTTAACTAAACTTATCAAACGTTAGTGCTTTTCCTTAAACAGAGACGTCACGTTTTTCTCACAAAGCATAGGTATCTATTATCACCAATTAGAAACAATAAATTTATCCTAAATTGATAGAAGAAAGTCAAATCGAAGAAATTAGAGTTACAAGCTATGAAAATCACGCGTAAATAACGACAGCGTCCAGTTTCGCCTTAGTTAGATCCGCCAGGGTTTAAACGCGTAAGTGCAAATCCATTTACGGATTCTTAGACGGTCGTTTTAAGGCTTCGAGTTTCTATCGAATGAAAAATAATACCGGTGTAATGCCTCGTGGTGGCCAGAAAAGAAAGCAGGCTGGCAAAGGCAGTCATGGATGGCAGGATGCTCGACTGGGGTGAATCGGGGATAAAACGAGCGTGCTAAAAGGGGTCGCTGCTCTTTTCGTTGCGTCCTGCTGCCTACTCGAATTTTGTTCAAGTGGAAGCCCCGATACCGAGTTAGGGGAATCAACGAATTGGCCGGATGAATAGAGTCGAACGTCAGAGGTAATCGCTCTGACAGCGTATCTTTTATCAACTTTGCCTTAACGACGGGATACGGCGCGCCGTGCTGCGTCAGAATGCAAGTCCAATCATTAGTTGAGTCCAGCTTTCTTTGTACAATTTAGCACGCGATTTCCGCGGCAACGAGTGCTTATGCAAAGCCGTTGCTTTGTACGAAATGCTCTGCAGCTGAACTCTGACGAACGTACGCGCGTGTGGAATTGTTACATTCGTTTACAGCCGCCTCGTCTCTACGGTGGCTACACTGCCTCGCGAAAATTGTTGAGTACTTACTATGGGAAGCCTTTATGTGCGTCGTATAGAACATTTTCGGCCTCCGCTATCGCTGTAACGAGACACGATCATATTGGGAAAACGTGAAACCTATGTGCAGATGCGCGTGGAAGTTGCAGGATATTTACATTTGAGGTGAATTTTTCTCAGTTTCTCGATCACATGTAACGACGAAAGGCAATTTAACGGTTTCGCGAACGCTTATAATATTGCAGTGGCACGTACAATCACACGTGTAGTCTATAAAACTAGACAAGATTTGAAAACTTGCAGATACATTTTTATATCGATTAATATGATATAAATTCGTCATAGCATGATAGAAATATATCTGATGGTGTGATATAGTAAATGTTGCTTTTAGTAAAAAGAACATTAACAGCTACAGTCGTGTTATCCTCGAAAAAGTTGAGAAAGATTGTTTACGTGAATTTAATTATTGAATATGAATACGAAAATTATCCAGATCATAGAAAGGCTTGTAATTCGTACGATGTTTCTTGCATTTTAGAAATAAATTCTTTTTATTCGCACGACAAAATTCCTAAATGTAGCCTCAATTCCTAAAAATGAGTAATCTAATGAAATATTCTAAGATTTGTTTACATGTATTATAAAATATATTATAAATTCAATTAAAGGAACTTTCTTCTTTGTGAAACGAAACAAGCTGTTCGTATCATTAATGCAGACAATTTGCACTGTTTACACAGTATCGGAATACAGTTCTACGAAAATTCCAGATTTAAACAATTCAAACAAGGTATATAAGATAAAACACGAATAACACTCACAAAAATGAAATATTCTAAATTTACAAATGAAATTACTTGAGGCGTACAAATTAATTAGAATATGAAAAATGAAAAGAAATAATCTGTCCATAAAGAACGATTGTCATTAAAATAATCAAAAACAAGTTCCCGAAAGTGTTAGGAAATTTGTACAGGCCACTTGTCCAGATCACTATCTGGAACACTTACATGCGAGTTTTAAGAGGAACGCTAATATTTACGTTGCTCATTGGATTTCATGGTAAAAGTGAACTTATTATTTCCAGTGCTTTCACGTATCAATTCCTTCACGATGCGATATTCCATTGAATCGGCAATAATTGAGCAAGACATTATTTTTCAGGCAGTCGAATAAAACGCGGCATTCATTCGGTTCTTTTTTTTTCCTTTCTTTCCAATATATTCCCATCAATAGCTATCAATACAGTGTGTTATTCAATCCTTTTTTTTCCTCGTACAAACAATTTAACCGTGTTCCTCGCAAATACAATCCTCTTCGCAAATAATGAACACCGGTACGATCCATGATTCCACGATCGGGGTAAACGTGAATCGGGTTTGTAGACATCCCTTCGTAGGAATATAAAACATTTTGTTCGCTCGCTCGACACACGATCCGGCCTCATGTTCCACGACAAATAAACTTATTCTCTTTTATTAGAGGGGAAAATAAATTGCAAATCGTTTACCACGTACCGGCGCGTGTTCGACAATGCGTTCGATGCTTCTAGTGTGATTTCGATTTTATTAAGGGGATGAATGCTGCGTCAGTTTCGTTTTTCCGCTCGATTAAAATAGTAGAGGAATGAACAGATGAACAAAAGTGCAGCATCAGATATCGTGCACGCATCAAAATCTTGTTTGGGTTAGATTTGTAATCTGATAAATAGTGTTTACCTTCTGTGTTATTACTTTTACTATGGTATTCTGATACATTAAAATTTATTTGAAATAACCTGTGGAACGATATACAACAGCAATTCGTGAGCAAAATTTGTAACGAAAATATTATTCATAGTATCTACGTATACAGCTTCGAAAGTTCCGATCAGATAAGAAAGATTTTTCTAATCTTGTTATAATAAAATTAAAATATGAGAAACATCGAGTCGCTTTTTAAATTTTAGATACTTTCGGTTACATTTTAAAGCAAACGATCAAATTTTATTATTTGTTGATTCTATAAGAAGATGATACGTATTGCTTTCGATCAGTGTTTGTAGGAAATTTGAAGAAGTATATAAAATATCCAAAATATAGTGCTTAATATAATAAATGGTGGGTAAAACAATTTTCTGCCGAGGCTCTATTTTTTAAATTATATTTTCCAACAAACGAATTTCCATAAAAATCCGCTGTCTAATCATTAGTTTCCTCTTAGTTTATAAATGTTATTATTTTTATACAAATCAGTTAAAGTTTCCAGACACTTACAAACAATAGTGTAAATATTTTTAACGTCGAATCACGATATTTCTGCCAGATATTTATTAATCAGAATTGATTAGAGGATTAACCAATATAAAAATAATAATTTTATTTTATTTCTGTTTATGCTGTAATCTGACGTAATCTCGTTTTTCTTATCCTGTGCTGATTTATACCATAATTCTCATATTCTCTTTAGATCTTTTTTTTCTTTTAAATCTTTGTTTATTAATTCCAGGTTTTTTACATATTTTTTTACATGATTTTTTTCCAGAATAAACGATGAATTCTAATTGTAGGGTGGTACAGGCAAAAGTACCGATACGCGACGGTACGACGTAGCCATGCATTAGTACATTTTTTTTTTTTTTTTTTTTTTTTTTTTAAGATTATTATTGTACCTTAAATTTAAGCCGCTGTTGCGCTGTGCTTATGTACGATATTTTAATTTATGTCCTGGAAGCCTGGACGCAAAAACAGGACTTTCTCTTCAGATCTGCACGAATTAAAATGATTGTTACATTTCGATAGATATTATGATATAATTTATATTTTATAATATAATTATAACATAAAATATATAATAGACAATTTCTAAGTACTTGGTTTTAGCATTCAGTATAATTTTACTATCTTTTGCATGTTCCGTGCTTTTTATGAATAAAATACTCCAAAACAAAAAGATATTTAAAGAAACACAAACGCGAAGAAATGAGCAGAACAGAGGAGTTAACTTGAACGTTCACGTTGTGTTAATTTCGACTCGACTCTCCTATTCGACTAATACTAAAAATGAATAAATCGACGAGATGCATCACGAGATAAATGCGCTGAGATTCTCTTTCATAGCGAGCAGTTTCCTGCAAGGAGCGATCTCAGTGTAAACATTTTGATATTTCTATGTACGTGCGCGCTTTCAGATAGAGATTTAGTACCCGTGCTGTCCACTTTTATCGAGCGTAACATGGAACTGTGTATGCTTGGAGTTGAGATCGTTTTTTCCTTCGCGCATTGCACAGTCGACGTTTTTTTCGGAAAACACATTGGTCCATTTTACTTGGGAAAAATGTTAAAGTTGTCCTGACATCGATATGAATCTCTAAAGAATGTTGGATTTTTCCTTTGAGAAAGGTCTGCTGTTCGTGTTGTTCTTCGTGCAAGTAGTGCGTTACGTAAAGTTCTTATCCCGATAATGTTAATGAACGTTATGTAAAATATAAATCGTTCGATATATAACTTTCAATTTAAAAATTATTCTATCATTGTATTGCTTCGAAGGGTATATAGTAAAAAAATGAATCCTTTACAGTCAGGAAGCACTTTGTCGTCTCTTTCCGCCAATTTGATAATTCAAATGTGCATTGATAAAAGGATTTAGGATTACCTTTGTTACGTCATCCAAAATATTAATTTTTATCATATATCTACGAATGTATCAATGTAAAATTTTACATTTACATTTACTAGTATCTTCTGAAGCGATTGTCGGAATGATTGAAAGAGAAATTACTAAAAGTATTATCCTTCGTCAATTATATTGTAGACTCTGATTAAAAATTTGACGAGTTGCTTCTAAAATGAAATGTTTCACGAACTTGTTCTTGGAATTTATTATGGATTTTTTGAATCCTTGTCGTCATACAATTTTCATATTTCTTCTAAATTTCTTACTAAATTGAATACCTATTTACATTTAAAATCACGTGAGAACGTCTTTGGAACGAAAGAAAATAATTTTTGGATATAACTTTATACGAAATATTTGTGTGAAAACTATATGCTTAATAAGACTCATACGACACTGAAAAAATCGATAACTAGTAGATAGTTTGAATTTTTAAGAAATTTTATCTCTGGGAAGAACAGGACACGTAAAAAGCTTTAAAAAATGCAAAGAAACTTGATATAGCTTTTCAAGGAACTTTCTTAGAGAAAAGAAAGAGTTCTTTAGAAATTCTAACCATTTGCACATTATCATTCTGAGTAAGTGAAAAGTTTGTGCATTTTAAGATATATTGGGGCAAGAATTTTTAGGATTCACGACAATGTCATACGGAAAGAAAAGACGAACAAGGGAACGAACAAGCGGAGAAATGGGAGTCGTAAAAGGGCATTGAAAACACAAGCACGTTCTCCTCGCAAAACTTCTCTTAATCGATCTTTGTTCTCCTTCGAACTCATTTGTAGTTTATTTGCGCTAGTTTCATCATTTTTCTGTAATTTTCCTGGTTATTAAATAACTTTAAAATTAGGATAATTATTACACGATACAATCTTACAATGTATGTGTAGTGGCATATGAGTCAACGGGAAGGTCTGAATAGGGAGGGACTCGTATTATTGTGCCTTGGAATACCAACGTTGTTTTGGTTTCTTAGGTTCAAAGGTAAACGAACTCCAGACAAAATATTATTTATAATCAATTGGAGTTACGTTCAAACCTTTTATAATAACAACTGTGTTTATAAATAGACGAACATAGACAGTCAGTATAGCGAGTCACATATAGTCAAATAGTCGCATAGTTGAACAGTAGCATTGAGCGAGCGACGATTACGACCAGCGTACACTATCTCTGTACTTAAAGTGATTTTAATATAACTGACAATTACGAATTTCTCACTCGTCTCTTTAATAAACCAACACGTATAATAAACCAGCTCATATGTACGTTTACAACATATGCAACTTTAAAATGTGTATGTAAAAAAGGAAAGAACAAATTTCTTACATTATACATCTGTTATAACCTTTTCTAGAAGACTTAGGTCTTTCCAAGTTCTGGACTAAGTGTCATTCTTCACAGTTCGCTTACCGAAAAGGCATCTCTGCCTTGTCCATTCCATGGCCAGATCTTTTGAGCTTTAAACGAAGTCTCTACTCTGACAATGCAACGTCGTTTGCCACTGGTAAACTATCTCAATAATTCCCTGAACAGTCATATCATCGATTCCTCATAGCCCGGCGACCTGAAGGCTATCGATTTCCCAAACATTCATTCAAGCACCTTACCCAAGTCCTTATTGAGCCTTCGGTCCAGTCATAAATTACGGTAGGGCTAAAGCTAGAGATTCCCTGCGGCTAAGTCAATCCAAGCTCAATCAGTCCAAACTGCGTCGCGCTAAATTGCTATAGTTTTTGGCACAGTCCCTTTGGACTTATCTGTTTCAAAAGACACGTCGCTGGTTTTACCATATACAGCTGATCGGTAACAAGGTGTTTTTTTCGTTCGCAAGGACGGGCGGAGGTTGCTATGACGTCGAAGAAAGACCCAAAGGAAAATACGCTTCCGCTGCAGCTGAACTTAGGCTGTTTGAAGCAACACGGCGGATGAACGCTGCTTTCATCCTTCTTTCGTATGCGGATGATGTGTAAATTCGGTTCAACGTGTTCCATCCCTTTTGCAAAGCATCGGTTCTTCGTCAAAGCAGAAGAAAGAGAATTATCTTGAAATATAGTGGTTTGCTACTTAAATTTACAATCGTAAAAATAATTATTATCGTATTATTAACAGAGTGTGCTATCATTTCGACCTTAGAATGGAACAGTTTTTCCTTGTTGTATACAAACATCTACGACATTGTGATTTATTTCCAGCAAGCATATTCTCAGCTCATAATATTTTCATATTATACGTTACAGACGAAAAACTTTATACGCGTTATTGAGAAATTAAAGATAGCACACCCCTGCTATCTTTTTGGCGATGAGTATAGAATGTGACTTATATGTGAAGACAGCGAGATGAAAGCAGCGTTCATCCGCAGTGTTCCTCTAAAGTGAAATGGTATAAATTCGGTTTAACATATCGTTTTCTCCTTTCAAAGCACCAATTCTTCATTGTGGTAAAGGAAAGAGAATTGTCTTTAAATGTAGTAGATTTATTAATAAAATTAGTACTCATGAATGAGGATCAAGCATAGCTTTTGTTATTTTTATCTTATACTACATAAAGTACGTTTCGTATAAGGGTACTTGGAAAAGCAGGTTCCTTTTCCAAACGAACGTCTGACGATTTTAACGAAATTTCAACCGAGAATTCGAAAGTTCAAACGTTCTTCACGGGCCACTGGTTTAAAAAATCTGCTTGACCTCGCTGCGGAATACTAAGGTCCAAAGCTAGAATCACAGTTGATTGCGTTGCGTTGCGAGGTGGTGGGTCCCAGGAGTCCGTAACAAAGTGTAGACTTGTTTTCGCGTTACGTTACGTACTCCTGAGAACTGTGCGCGTTTAAGAATTTATTTGCAGAATTCAAGAACGAAGAATCCCTAGTAACGGTGAACTAGATGTTTTACATTTAAACAATTTTATTTCGAACTCCAATTTTATTCGACCATCCTTATTTAAGAATTTATTTGCAGAATTCAAGAACGAAGAATCCCTAGTAACGGTGAACTAGATGTTTTGCATTTAAACAATTTAATTTCGAACCCCAATTTTATCCAACCATTCTTATTTAAGAATTTATTTGCAGAATTGAAGAACGAAAAATCCCTAGTAACGGTGAACTAGGTGTTTTACATTTAAACAATTTAATTTCGAACCCCAATTTTATCCAACCATTCTTATTTAAGAATTTATTTGTACGTTTAAGAATTTATTTGCAGAATTGAAGAACGAAGAATCCCTAGTAACGGTGAACTAGGTGTTTTACATTTAAACAATTTAATTTTGAACCCCAATTTTATCCAACCATTCTTATTTAGGATAAAAATTAATTTTACTTTTGACATTTTTAAAAAATATTTTTCTTAGTAAGAAAAGAACATGTACTTAAACACTAAACAAATTTTAAATACCATGTCGCAACAATAAGACCATTAGAGCTAATTCTGATACAAAGTACGAAATACAAGACAATGAAATTGGTTTAATAGTATGCAAAGTCAAATAGTTCTGTAGATTTATAAAAGTTATTGTTATAGTCTTATTTTAGTGTATCCTTTTAGTGAGTTTAGTTTTTGTATAATAAAATATTCTCTGTTTCTATAGTTATGGGAAACTAGCTTTTTCCATAAAATATAATCCATTCCTTTTGAGGAAGAAAAGGATAAATCGTTTATATACCAATGGCAATGTATTGGGTGATTTCAGACTTATAAGAAGCAATGTACTGTTACAATAAAAATTATTACAATTTCTATATAATTCCTACGTTTATAGCATCACGACTTTAAATCAGGTTAAGAAGCTACTGAGTATACTTAAAAATTTGTAACATAGTATATTACCACTGAAAGCTTAAGTACTGAATCAATCAATGAAGCAGTTGACAGAAACTTGATGGAACCATAAATTTCGAAATCGATAGCGATAATATTCACCAGATACATTATACATGTATCGATCATTTATCACAAATTGATCTTCTCAGAAGCTAAACTGATCAACTTCACCTTTTATCGATTTTTCAACTTTGTTGGCGTAAGCTACACGATTAATGTCCAATTTTCAAAAAGCAAACAACTCACGTTCCTGAATCCACTCGTTAGAAGAAGGTAACACAGGTAATAGGAAATTGCAAGTTACGCAATGTAAATTTTAAAAAAACGGTATCAGGTTGCTCCATAAGTTGATGCGGTTTTGTCGAATGTGAAAAATCCTGTTTCTTTCTTTTTTCAAACATTTCATAGAAATTCATCCACCATGTATTTTCTTCGCCATTATTTACGTTCTTTTTTTTATTCTTTTTTGGAATTTTTCGTTACTTTTTTGGATTCCTCGCTTGAAGAATTCCGCGGTTTTCGAAACGAACCAATCTCCCAACCATTTTCGGAGTTGCGCATCGTTGTGGGAGGAAACATCGCTTAAACCGTTTTGGAGGCAGCGAAAAAGATGATAATCCGTTGGAACGAGGTGAGTAGGATGCTGAAGAACCTTCCATGCAAGATTTTGTAGCACCATTTTTGGTCAAATGGGCGAGCACGTCAAAAATATTCGTTTTTGTTAATCACCATCTGTCTCGAACAATTAATCGCTTTATTATTGGCACAGAATGGACAAATATTAGGACAGCGTAAACGAAGAAAACGAAGCGTATCAAACGACGTATTATAAATGATAGCTAACAGGCAATTGTTATGAGACGATATTTGATATGAAACTCGTCGACCAAACTATATTGTTTTCAGTGTCGTCACTTTTTTCTACTTTCAATTTACGCGGTTGATCGATGTGGCTTTTTGAACAGCTCAATTAACAGTTAGCAGTTCCGGTGCACGAAATTCGGAAGCCGGCAGTTTTCAGATACGAAACCTACGAAATATCATCCTCTTCGTTGCGTACTATAGACACACGTTTGGATTCATGAGGGAATAATGCCCTGTCGCAGCAATCGATAAAACGCAAAGTTGACAGACTACTCGAGGGAATGGCTTTGACAGGTACAAAATTCTCTTGTGAAACCGTTACACGCTACATCGGCTCGAATCAGAGGCAATTTTTCCTTCGTGCGAATTAACTGTGCGACGTAGCAAACAACTCGTGCGCATACAAATGATCTTTATGTCACACCCTCGCGCGATTCTCTGTAAATCTTTCCCGCTTCTAGTTACGCAGCACGAAGGCATTAAACGAATATTTTTTTCCTTTTTTGCGAAATTTCATTTATAACTGTCACTGTTATTCCTTCCTATGGAAGTCTGAATTTTAACAACGTTAGCGTACATTCGCGTGTATTAACATACGACCGTGTATTTTGTATAATTTGTTTGTTTAATCTACTGAATTTATTATTCAAATCTGTTTTCTTTGATCTTCTTTATCACACGTCGTTTTACATTCTTGACTCTGCTACAGTTTTCGAAGTCGCGTGTCAGAACTTTTTCGGAGAAACCAAGAACGTTTTTAATATTTTACGAAACACTTTAGCATAAAATTGAAATGTATGTCATGCGTGTCAACAATGTTTCTTTTGACCTCGAAAGATTTTTCCAGCACTAGATTGCGTGTATTCTGCAAGATACGAATAGACAGTCAAAGTTGAATAATAAAATAAATATTCTGAAAAATTTCATTTTATTTCGAAAATTGTGTTTGATACTGATTCTGCGATTCCATATTATATAAATATTTCTATTGCTCCGCAATGCATATGTATGTCCGAAATAAATTTTCATTTTTTCCAGCAGAATAATTCGAAAAGAAATTTCAAAATTGTATATTTCAATAATAGTAAATGAAATGTTTTTGGTTTTATGGCATGTTCAAATTAAAAATAAACTGTTTCAATTATTATTATTCTAATAAATTTAAAAAATAAAAAAAACACAATTGCTTGTATCAAAATTCAATAGCGCGTGTTGTAATATCGAGTGTCTGTTTGTTCATATTCTTTTTGAATCTGTCTTCGTTAACTAATGTAAAAATTTTGAAAAGTGTAACTCAGCGCTTACATTCTGGTGGCAAACTTCCGAAAAAGAATTTTCCAAATAGACTTTAATATTTCGAAATTGGTCATTCACCTCTTGCCATAAATTCCATTTGTAGTTTGTGCTAGTATTTCAACTTCAAATTGAAAATTGCTAATTTCCGCGAATTTGACCATGAATAACCACATTTACATGGTTCGTTGCACTTTTCATAAAATTTTAGCTAGAATTATGTGTTATAAAATTGAATGCTTGAGTTCTCTGTTGATAAAAAAGCTAATTACGTAATTATAAATTTGTTATGTTTAATTTCAATTTCACTGGATAGAATATTATAAATATTTCTGTTTTATTACGTAGTCAGCCAAAATTCAATTAGCTTGTAAAATGTAGGTTGTTACCAACTAGGGACAATAAAGCTGTTACGTGTTATTTCACTAATTAAATTTTCACTAATTAATACATATATAATATGTATAAGTATATGAAATGAATTATAATCTGAAGTAAATCCGATCAAAATATTCAGTTAGAAGGAAAAAAATTTGTTTACTAAGGAAGCTATTATTATCAAAGAGAAGATGCTATAAAATTTGCATTTCGTGTGGCATTACAATTTTAATTTAATTTTTTGAAAGAAATAATAATAACGAATAATAGGATATTGCATTTGTCGAAAGAATTGTTTAAATATTCTATCGTTCTATACTACATTGTTTATTTTGTGCTTTTATTTATTTTATTTTACATTTATACTTGCTGGCTTTCATTTATTTTATCTGTATTTGTATTCTATTATGCGACCAATAATACTTTTCAAGCGTTTATTTCACATTCGTAAGGGCACGATATTGAATTTAGTTAATTTTTATACATTGTACCAACATTTTTCTATGTGAACAATTCAACACACATGAAAGAAACAAATGACGCTTTCGCAACCAATTCGATCAATCCCATTTATCAATTTAATTGACAAATTTAAATAAATTTGCCAATTTCAAAAACAAAATTAATTTACTACTACAAGCTTATTTGTCATAAACAGATTGCGTAAATAATCGTGTATCCCATAATAAATGTTAAGGAATATATTACAACTGTACAATTTATGAACTTTAATTCATAAATCTGATTTTCTCGAGAAAAGCTGTTCGTTATCGAATTCATTCACACCATACATATACATATACATATAAAATTCGTCCTCAAAAGTTAGTCGTTATCAATTATTCTAACTCCAATTTCTAATAACACAAACGTTATCTATCAACGCGGCGGGAATGTACTATTTCCGTAAGATTACTTTGCGAAATTGCATTGTCGTTAGTCCGAGATTCCTCGAGTTTCCTTTGGAAACCTAAGGTAACTATATCTTCTTCTTCTCCGCACATTTCCCACACACACACATTCCCGTTTCCTTATCCTTTTTGTCTTTCCATTCCATTCGCCCTATTACGTTCTTCTTTTTCGATTTCTTCAGGCTCTCTCGACATTCACGAAATTTCAATTGCTTCTAAATCAAAGTTCCTTCTTATCAGTATACACCATAGAAATTGTTCGCGCATAACGTCGACGATATCACAGTTTTAAAGGAAGATCGAGCTAATTCCGTGGCATCTGATGACATCGAATTGTCCAAGTAACGCACCAGTCTCTTTTATTTATTTATCTCCCTTGTTAGTTACACTTTGCTTTTATTGATATTAGAAACTACATTCGTTGATTGCACGAAAATCGGCACCCAAGTTTTCCAATTATGGAGACGTAGAAACGATTCTATTTCTTAAGGCCGAGATCTTTGACGTGCCGAACATAGAAAAGGAATATAGAAAAAGGTGAACATTAAAGGCTCGCGACAAGCTAACACCTTCCACTCAATCAGAATGTTTTATTTTTGCTTCGCGATCAATGAAGCTTTTACCAATACGTTTCTTACATTTTTCTGATTAAAATGACACCAAGCGCGATATGATTTGCGGCATATTTGTTTACTTGATAAATGATATTTAACACGTTCACGCCGGTGATGCTATTTATGTTTCTCGTCGTGATGCGGTGCTTGTATTCATGTTTATAATTAATTTATAATATTGAATTGTTATGTGTTTAAATAAATCCTACTTTTTTTCAATTAATTACGTTAAATTTCCAGTATTTAAACTTTCAACGATACGGCAATTTTTTCTAGTTAAACGAATTACATTTTTGGTGGTACGCACCACTATGTTCTGATGGAACATTCAAGTGTGAGCCACCGGTGATGCACGCTACCTGATGGGAGTGCTCCACCAGTGGTACACGCCGGCGTGAACGTGTTAAATATATATCGATAAAAAAACATAATGCAAATTATATCGTGTTTGGTCTTGTTTTTATCGGAAAAATTCGGAAAAATTTTACGGATACGTTGGTAAAAGATTAATTTCAAAAAAGCCAAAAATAAAAAAGTTTCACTTTTGAATTAGTATCTACATATATTGTCTCAGCGGTATCCGACATTGGATCATGTTATACCGCTCGATAGCTGCCGGCCATCGAGCTTCGTGGTGCATCAGGGGAATCTTCCTCTCGTAGTGGAGATGACGACTGTGCATTTATTCAGAGGACCTTTTTTTTCCAATTATCCAATGTTTCCTGTAGTTTTAATGGTTATTCAATCGCTCGTTTACTCACGTTGGAAAACATTCATCCCATTTAGCTTCCCATCGAAGGTATCGAAGGTTTTCAATCAGCTCGTTGTTACGGTGAATATGTCCACTGGATGTTTTCTTCCTTTCAGCCTTTTCGGTTCTATATTACAGCAATTTTTGATCGTGCTATTTTTACCGCACACGTCTATCCTCTTCTTTATTCCAGAATCGTGTGTCCCATTTTCAAATTAAGAATGACAAACGACTGATGCATCGGTGGATGGGCAGAGACGTCATCGGTTACCACACATTAGAAAAGATATGGTGGATGATGATTCGTAACGGTTAACGTGAAATAAAATTTACTCGATGTTACATTGTCCATGTGAAATGATAAACATTTTGCTAGATTCTATCAGAATTAGAAATGATAAACGACTGATACGTCGATAGATACGAGATGTCAGAAACTATCACACGTTACAGAAACAGATGATAAACGATGATTCGTAATGGTTTAGTTGAAATAGATTTTGTTGAATACTATTTTGTCCGTGTGAAATGTCGAAGCTTCGCTATACTTCTGCCCACTAGATTCCAGAATGTTATGCGTTTTGTTAGCCAATCGCATTTGCATTTCTTCTGTTAATATTCTAGCAACGTACAGTACCGTGATGTTTATTTCGTGTTGCGTCATCTCATTTTATCTTGTAAGGTTAAATGGCGAAAGGATTTGCAGGAAATAATTAGTCAATTCACAAAACCTGATGGGAATGCCGAATGTCGATTATATTGGATTACGTTGGTTTATTTAACGATAGTTGGTTAACTCATTGCCCAAGGGCCAACGTTGCGTTAACGTGTCATTTCATTCGCAATTTCGGTCAATTTATATTTGAAGAGTGCTTGTAAAAAACACTCTTAAGTGGCAAAATTGAAAAACTTTGATTTCTTTATTGGAAAATCTTTTGTATACCACTGAGAATACTACAGTATTTAATTTAAAATAATAATAAAATGTAGTATTTAACTTAAATTATATTTTTTAATAATTTAAGGGCAATTTCCCTTTCTAAATAGTTATTAATAATGCTAGAATATGGTATTACAACGTCGCCTCTATAGACAAAAATATAACTATCGATAAACATTAATCAATTGCTTTTTGACTATTTAATATACCATCTATTTAAATGAATAGAATGACATATATAAGCTTTTCTATAAATACATTTTTCTTTTCCATGAATTTGTGCTACGTTAACATATAAGCTTTCTTTTCCTTTTAAAAAGCTTCTTGTCACTTGTGTTTTCCACAAGCACTCTTTATTTATAAAACTCTACTTTTTGACATTGTGAATTTACTTAACCTGTATCCTTCTCATCATTAGTCTCGCCTAAAGCTTGAAGAAGCTTCAGTATACACAATACTATTCTAAATTATTTATTATCTCGTGGGAATATATATGTATGTACGTGATATGGAAGATGTAATATACTAAACGACAGGAATTTTTCTTTGTATCTCTGATTTGTGTAATTGTCTTGCGTAGAACAATTTTACAATTCTAATACTTTTTTAGTTCGCTTTGACTTGATTTAATTTGGTTTTATCGATCATAAATTAGAACAAGACTTGTTCGATTTTCGTTCGCAAGAAGCTTAGTCGCTTCGTAATTTTATTAATCCCTTTAGACTATTGGTGGAGATAAGACTAACTGAGAAGAGACTAAGTTGAAGGAGAAACAGCGTGTGTAGATAGTGAGACTTAGTAGAATATTCGGATGTGTATCTTATTGATTATAAGACGAGTTAAGAGTGGATGTAAACGTGGAAAGTGAGTTGTTGAGAAGTTCTGTGCGAAGAACAGCAATAGAAAAATAAAATACTAGATAGATGAATGATGTTGAAGTATGTCCGGAATAAAGTTCGAGTTTATGTGTTTATAGAGGATAGTCGACGGTCCTCGTTGATTGTCCACGTGTGACCTCTTCAACTTGACTTTGTAATTACTGTCTTGTCTAACATACAAGTATTAAAAAAACTGATGTGAGCGAAAAATGCTTATGGATTTTTTGAGAAAAAAGATGCCAAAGTAAGCCCAAAAAGTGATGTTCTAAACTAGAATGCTTCCTTAATAATTGATAATGCTCTAGATTATTGATTATCGGTTTGAAAACATTTTATCATATTTCGGTGTATGTTGCAGATAACAGTCTTATCTCTCGAATATACATAATGAATTAACGCTTTCAATTTTGAAATACGCGAATTCCTTGATACTTTTGCTTCATTATTAGCCATACATTATTAATGGGGATTCGCAACTGGGGAATGAGACAATCAATTCGACGTAATGATATTGTTTTTCGTTTTCCATTCTCTGGCAACATTGCCAAATGCGGGCTCATTATCAGCCTAAAGTATCCAATTATTTGTGGAATCGTCGAACCGATGTGTGACCATTGAAAATGCGCTTCTTTTATGCGATTTAGGTACTTCATGTGCGTTTCAATTTCCAGCAAATTTACACATTTTACCGAGAGCTATAACACTTCAAAGCGATTCTAAACACGCACTTCACTCAGGCGTTTGTTTCCTTTTTAAACTGTACGATTTTCACGAATGGATCGACCATATTTAACAGAAAGGAGAGAGTGTAAAGTTGATGCATCATTAAATGCTATTATTGGTCGAATGAATCGATATTTCCGTTAGCTAATGTCAAACAATTTTTGATGTGCTGCAGCGATAGTGAGAACAATGCTTTCTGTCTCATGCTGTGGCATGCAATATCGTGTTGCTCAAGTGCAAATGGTTTCAATACGTTTCCGCTACGTGTATCGAATCCACAATTTTTTATGAATAAAAAATTCCAATTGATCAGTCGTTGGATTAATCAGCAAATTTTGTACGAGATTAGCAGATGTGGCGATAGTGCTTAGGATTAAATTATGCATTTATGCGAAATTTAAAGATATAAGAATGCATAAAATCTATATACTTACACATACTATACGAAAATATCTGAAATGTTCAATATATACTTCTTGGTACAATATCTAACATGTAAAAGAAATCTGTTTGTTAAGAAAAACATTCGATAAATAAAAGACAATTTTTCTCGCAGATGAAAAATGATTCGATTTCGAAAGGGTTAATGAAACTCTTATTAAGATGATCATAGCATAAAATAGGATTACAGATTTTGACTGAAAATTGGTTAAAATAGTGTTTCATTATAACTATTATAGTTGAAAAAATTATATAATAGATTTTGATTCGTATGATAAATAGATTATAAGATAGATTTTATATGAAAAGCAACTAAATTTATAACATGTATTTTATCTACAAAATCGATTAGAAATTGAATAAAAATATTAAACGTCTAAAATACGGTTTTACAATAATGAGATTAACTAAATTTTCGAAATTAGACTAATTAGATTTTCGTAGATATATCTATTACGGCACGAACATAAACAGAATCGTTAATTGATATTAGTATCGATAGCAGATTACATTACAATGCAATAGTAATAAATAAATGAAGGACGAATTCGATTACTGGCATTAATCACAAACTATACTGTGTATGTAGTAATAGTTTTCAGTGAAACATTGTGTTTTTTTACCCGATGTACAATGATTTCTCATTACAGATAATATTAACCATTGTCATATTATTTTTATACAAAAGCTGTAATGTAGGTAACAATATGCGATTCGCTTCTTCATAACATTTCCCCTATAAATAATTTGCCTAATGATTAATTAACGTACAATGTGTGGTGGCACTCCACACCGCAACTATCACCACTCAACACGAACTACTGTCGGACGATGGTAGCGCAGTGGTTAGCGCCTCAGAACACAAACGTTCGGAACTCGGGTTCGAATCCCGGCGCCCGGATTTTTCGGAAGTCGTCCGACTTTCTTCTACGACATCTAAATAAGAAGAAAATACAGCAGCAGCCGCCCAACAAGAGAGAAGAGAGACATCTACAGCCAGCAGCCTACAATTATCACGGATATATAAAAGAAGAAAATATGAGAAGAGATGGAGAAGATGGAGAGAAAAAGAAAAAAATGTGTTTCGTCCAGAGCCTGCTAGTGGACTCATCAGTAAGGCCTAGCAGGCTCTTGCCTTAGACACAGTTGGAGAAGGGATGACGGAGTGGGAATGGTCTAACGACATGGTAGGAACATTGTGTGATTCCCTCTTCACGATACTATACCCAAGGCCGGTCTACACTCTCTTGCGACGTTTCCCAGTGGAGCGGCGTCTCCTACTCCGCCTTAGGAGAATAGCCTCAGTGGGTTAATACTGTCAAGGTGCCTTAACCTAATGAGACCAACGAATGAGATCGATTATCCCTTAAATTTTTTAAGGGATTCTTATCAGCTGATTGCGATCGGGTAGAGAATTTTTTATTCTCTCCCTACGGCCGCCCATGAGACTTAAGAGAATGTAAAGAGAAGAAATGCTCCAAGAACACTTATTCTCAATTAATCCTCCGCCGCGAAAATCCTTCCTTTCTTGTGGGCCCTACAAATAAAGGAAAAGGAGAGAAGAGAGGAGTAGTGTTTCGTCCGAGATCTGCTAGTATAGGACTCCTCAGTAAGGCTTACCTAGCAGATCTATACCTTAGACACTGGGATACGAAAAGTTGTTTGGAAGTTATATTTATTGAAACAAACTGTCAATGTGACCACTAGTGAGAAAACATTAATATCGTTAGCCCTATGTTGATATCGGTGGCCCTCTGGTGACGAGTGTAGGACATATTCTACAAACTTAATTTAAACTAAACCATTATGATGAGTTATATTGTGTATTTATAGTACATTTATAGTAAATTTAAAAGTGTAGAAATACACAGATTGCATAGAATAATGTGCAAATATATCGAAAATATTGAAAGTAAAGTTTCTCTTATATTGTTAAGGATTAACGTAATAAATGAGTTATGATACTCAATTGTATTGAACGAAAGAAATTTCTATTTAAGTTCAATTTTCATAATTGTATTTCTGTAATAGCGTTAAATAAAGCTACGAATTTATATGAACATCCACGGTCTAATCATAATAGAGAATCTAATATAAACAAAATTAGAAGAGTATGAAACAGAATATCGGACGTTAGTGATTCCCTGTTTACATATCGCGTTAACGCAATATATTTCAAAGGAAAAAACAAAAGAAAGAAATGCGCACGGTAATATTTCTGGCCTGATGTTTCCTTTCTTTTTCCATATTGTTCACGTACGCAGCATCGTGATGAATCGAACTGTTGAATCTCGGTGACAAATAACAGGAAATACGTGTGGATACTAGAGGACCTCTATTTGTGCGTTCGATTGCTCGCGTTAGACTTCTACACGGTAATTATACAGAAACACGATCCAACGATTATTGAAAAAGTATTGGATGAACGAAGCTGTTACGATCGGCAAGTCGTAGGACCTCTGTTACAGCTGTTTCTTACATTTTAAACGTTTTTTGATTCAACAGAATTATATAATTGTAAAAGAGCGATTATGTGAAATAAAGTTTCTGATGGTACTTTGAAAAAGATTTTTTATATGAATACTATGCATATTCTGTATATTCCTGCACCATTAAATTTCATCGTATGTCTCAACTGTCTCAAGTCGTACAAGAAGCGTACTAATGTCATATCTATTTGAATGATTACATCATCTAGTGTAACTCTGTGATATCAGAGTTACACGTACTGTGCATGTTTACCGCTTTACAAACTTTCCAACTTGTACATACACGTTTTGGCAGACAACGTGCATTCTATGCCTCTGAAACAGATTTATAACAAATTCGTGAATTCTGAGATATCTAAAGCTGTACAAGTAGTAGGATTTGCATCCTGTTTCGTATATGTTCACACGAATTTTTGAATTTCTTGGAAGAAGAACAAGATAGCTTGAACTATAACGTGATGACTAATTTGCACTTGATTTTTATTATAGAAAACGTTGAAGACTCATAGTTACATAAAATGGATATATATGGATATATATGTTCGAGTAGTAGTAGAGAGATATAGGGCAATATTTTTCGATAAAGTTTTAAACAAACGTATAGACTTTGAAAAGAGGAAATTTGATGTTTTCCGAAATGATAGAATTCTGATTATTTCGAATAATTAGAGCAAATGACATCTATTTCTTGAAAAAATGTTAAACAACAGTGTAGATCTTAAAAAAGGAATTTTAATGTAATATATTTTAAATTGTAGAATTCGCATTTTAATTTGCTTTATGTTGTAAATCCGTGAATTTCTTTATCTATCTCGGTTTCATAAAACGTTCGTGGAGAATTCGTGTATCGTATATTCAATAATGGTTATTTCTCTGAAATATTATTGTACAATGATGTATTTGTTGAAAGTTATAAATGAAACGAAAAATTATGTAACGAAGTGAAATGATTCAACGAAGACTATAAAAGACGATAGACGATTCAATTGCCCTCGCTACACAGTCGATGTACGGCTTAATTACATCATACCGCGCACTATGTCGATTCATGTAATTGTATTAGAAATGCACGAATCAACCGCAGACACCGCCTTGTTAAAATTAAAAAGTAAAGAGTAATTCAAGGATCTCAATGCTTTGAGGTAATGTTCATCGTGTTTATTGCACAAGGTCGTACGATTATATTTGCAAGAGATACTCCGTTACACGGTGTCTGGCATATTTCGTGATGTTTAAATCGAAGTGGTTGAATTTTTTGTCATGCAAAACGTCCCATCCGACGGAGTGAAGCGGATCTGAAAAATTCTTCGAGAGATAGGAAAAATGTCATACGGCCGAAATAAATAATACTATACATAATGCTATAAATAATACTATAATAATAAATAATAATATGAATAATACATAATAATACTATAAATAAATAATAATAAACTGTAATAAATAATAAATAATAATAATAAATAATAATAAACTGTATATTGCTGTGTGATACTTGACTTAGCATCTATACACATAAGTACATATTTCCGTGACTGGCCTAACCGTTTCAAATATCTCTTGTTTTATCTTTCGAATTATTCCTCATTGGTCTTTCATTTTACTTTTCTTTTTTTATCTTGAAACCTTAAGGCGAGATCTCTCGACGAATGTCCAAATTTAGAGGCAGCGATCGAAAGAATAGGAAAGAGAAACTATTGAGATATATATAATTTTGTGTGCTAGACTAGATTAGCCGCGTAGTAGTGACACACGTATGTGAATATGAGTGTATGGAAGTATGTGTGTGCACAGCGTCTCGAAAAATAGATGAATGTAACTGTTCCGTTGGCAGTGTGATATGGAAGATGGTGAGACAAAGAAAGCGCTAAGACGCGTGCAAATGTATGTCGAGGAAGATTCTGGAAATCGTTTATTAAATAAATCTGAAACTATTTTAATATGAATTCTAAGTGTAACCTTAGTGTTCCTTTACTTTTATTTCGGCGATTAAGATCCACAATTCTCAACAGAAACGATCAACATTGATGAAATGCCTCGCTATTATCTGATTGTCTATTGTCAATTCCATATCATCTAGAATATGTAAAATATAAAAGTTAATATTTTATACGTGTCAGACAGCGTTCTATATTTTAAATCTAATTGTTTTTGTTCTTTTTTTCTAATTTACAAAAAGAGAGAAAATTCTGTTCTATACTGTCAAATCGTAACACAATATGAATTCATTAGACTGTAAATAATTGCTGAATATGATCTGCGATACAAATGTTTCATAGGCACTATAGTTATCTGACCCGTGATACAATTTATAAGTAACTCTATTTAGTATTTTGCGTTTTAATTTAAAATTACACTTTATTTCCCTTCACCGAAAATCTCGTTTCTTTCTTTAAAAATAATTATTATATTTTATAATGTAGTATCGTGGACGAGAGGCCTAAGAGATATCGGGCGAACCATAAACAATGTCGCAAGAAAGCCTAAGTGCCGACAGGCCAATGTATCGTCGGTCCTTCAATCGAGTAGTTGCGCGGAAAAATGTCTACGTGACTCTGGCCACGGACGGTTGCGGAACACGTGCGTGGTGGGGCTAAGAGAAAAGACAAAGGGATGCTAAGGGAGAAAGACGAATTAACAGTCAGTGTTAGTTGAGAAGTCAGAGAGTGTGGATGGAGAAGTCAGAAAGTATGAATTGCGTTGTCAAGATAGTGTTGCTAACGTTGTCTAGAGAGTGTGGTCCGCGTGAGAGAGAGAGAGAGAGAGAGAGAGAGAGAGAGAGTGTTGGAATCGTGGTGACGAGAGTTGCAAATTAACTATTTAATTGCCTTAATTATTGTTACGCCCCGAGGATTACCGTAGGCCGTGTTCCTAACCGTTTCCCTTGGTACTACAGTGTCGCAGACAGATCGTCTTACAGGACCGGCGAAATATACACAACGTAGCGATAAGCGCATAGTTGTCGTCAAGCAGTGAATTCTAAAAAACATCGATTCGCCTTCGGTCCGTTATTTTACCTACACAAAAAAGATGGCATACGTGATCATAGGCGCGAACGGTTGCGTGACCCGAGCGTGGTGGGGGTCGTCTCCAAGAGAAGACGAAGGAAAAATTCGAAGGGCAGTCAGTATCATACGAGGATTCAAACTGAATGCATGGAGTAGTTGAGAGAAATAAAATCAAGGTAGCTCAGTCAAACGAATACGTCGAGAAATATTATAAAGTCGAGTCAAATTATAATAATAAACTAGTTGTATCATCGTTAAATCATTTGTAACGTGTTAATTATAATTTTAAATATTGTTAAAAATAGAAGCTTATATTAACTCTGTTAATTCAGTGTTACAATCGTTTGAACTACCTCTGTTATACTCAACGAAACAGAGGAAAGATTGGTTCGCGGCGTCGACTATCAGAATCGTAGCAAGAATTTACGCCTCTCGCTGACGCGTTTCCTCGTGATCGCGTCTCTCTGCGAACGATCGTGACAATTATAGTACGTTGTTGTATTTGGTTCACGTTAAACAACCATCGTTTCCTGTTTTACCAACACCTGTTTAATTCATCTTAAATAAACTAATAAATAGAGGATTCTAGAATAATGTGGTATCCACGAAATGAAATTTTTAAACACATTTTTTTAAATTTGGAATTATGATATATACAAATAAACCTGTTGAGGTTATTAGATGTATAAAGAGAGAAAACGCGTGGATGAAGTGTAAGGTAGAAAATATATGTTAGGTCATCCCATAAGTTCGTTCCGTTTTTCGAGCGGTTATATATGTTAAGATTGTTTATATACCTTTCAATTTTATGAAAAAATGTAATCCCCCTCTCGTTGTACAACTTCTTCCCATTTTTCAAGTGCATTGGTCCCTTATCGCCGTATGTTTATAAATCGACACATGAAATGTATACACAAAAGTCGGCACGAACTTATGGGATGACCTAATATTTAATAGAGAAGTGTAATAATAAGTAGGAATACAAATTGAGCTGGTCCAGATCCGCACGCTAGCAGTGTTACCTTATAATTGAAAACTCCGAAGCCAACGTCGCCTGTCTATTGTTTATGGTCTGCCTTCGTGCCAGTCTTTTGTCTATATGCTGTCGATGGCTTCAGCGCTTGAGAAAATTAAAAAGACCAGATGTAGAGTTTTCGTAGAAGTGGCGACCACTTCAACAAAGCTGAACAAATTCAACGAGTTGCCAGTAAAATTTGGAAAACGTCAAAATACGTGTTCCAAATTGTACAGACGTATGTTTGCAAAAATTATTGCATAAACGATGATTCTGATCTATTATCTCACTAATGATTCATCACCCTGTAATCTGTAACGCCAAATATTATATTTACATGTCAATGTAAACGGATATGTTTTGCTTCGAGCGGTGGTTTACTGGATATCCAAAACAATTACGCTGATTTTAACGCAGATTATACAGTCGTGCTTTATCATGTGTAATTCGAGTGATTACATTCTGAACGAATGAAAAGTAAGAGTTTTAGATTTTAACGACTTATAATGGTCGTTAGAAAAAAACGCGAAGTGGTTAATTAATATATAGAAATAATATATAGAATTTAAAAGAGATATTTATTTTGTAATAACGATAAATATACAGAAGATACTAATTCGTGGAATAATCTTAATAGACATTAACGATTCGTGCATGTTATTGTCTTGTGAACTATCTTTCAGATATTTTATCTGTATTTTAATCTGTATTTTTTAAGGAGTTATATTTAGAAGAATTTATAATGGGATTAGATTTCTAAATCTCCATTGTATACTTACCGTGCACTGTGAGCTGTTAAAGTTTTAGTCTCCTATTTTCTCAACATCCTGCATTGCTCTACAGTAATTTACAACATGAATAATTGCGTTAGCCGTTAGACGCAAACAGCAACGAAGTTCGTCTATTTGTTTGCCATCTTCTAATACGGTCAATTGCACACAAGAGATTTACAGAAGCCGTTCGCTGCATTTAACAAGCCGCAGTATTCTCACTCAATGAATGGAATAAAAAGACTCATTAATTATCGAATCGGTAGGCAATAAGGCAGTAAGAAGGTATACGTACATATATCGACCAGGATATAAGCTGAGAAAAAGCGTTCTCAACACGAGATCATTTTGCAGTTAACTGCATGATATATACGAATTACAAAGTGACCTCTCTCATCGAACTACATCGCGTCTCGTAACTACACATTCGTTTTAAAATGTTCAATCTCTGCTATAGGTACGAGGTGTAAAGTAGATCACGACGAAATCTGATTAGAAATATGCAAAATCGAATAAACTTATTCAAAATAAATTAGTAAGCTATCGTTGAAAGTTCGTTTTATATTATTATTCTGAATTGAATTTTCGTATAATAAAATACATATTCCGTTATACTGATTATATACTGCTTTCTTTAGTCAGAATATTTTCCACCATTAATATCTTTTGTTTCGATGAATTGTTGTTCGTTTTAAAATGTTCAATCTCTGCTGTAGGTACGAAGTGTAAAGTAGATCACGATGAAATCTGATTAGAAATATGCAAAATCGAATAAACTTATTCAAAGTAAATTAGTAAGCTATCATTGAAAGTTCGTTTTATATTATTATTCTGAATTGAATTTTCGTATAATATAATATTCCATTATGCATTCTTTAGTCAGAATATTTTTACCATTAATATCTTTTGTCTGGATAAAATGTCCCCGTTGTGCGAACCTTGTCTCACTATAAGTTCCCGAATCATTCAACGTCTGTTTGTCTGTATTAATTATTGTAAATGTGTATGCTATACAATCATTTACATATCATGTTTATCTGAGTGCATTTAACAATATAGATGTTTCTCCTTTTATTTCTACGACGAATTAAGTGTACGAGTACTTGTATCTCTTACTGTAATCTATCCTTTTCTGAGAAAAAATTTTTTTTCAATACTGCTTCGGACATGGCATACTTCATTACATAGGCAGTACTGAGAATAATTATGGATTCAAATACAATTTCTATTTTATTTTCTTGTTTCCAAGATCTTAGATATTTCCGATATTTTCATTGATCATGCCAGGATATATTAATTGAAATTGTATTTACAAAATGTAAATTGAACGCTATTGAATATCAGGATATGTTACATGGAGAACTATTGTCTATCATAATCGGAATAGAAGACAAAGGGACAATTTATTTTAACGAGATAAAGCTTCTATTCGTACAGACGCCAAAAAAGTGCTTTCAAAATTTCACGATAGAATTATTACCACAGCCAGAAAAATTCGATAAACATAGGATGAAAACGTAATAAGATCAACGTTGAGTTAATTTTTGTTTTTTTCACAGCCAAAGGCGCAACTGAACAGTGTTTGTAGAATAGATAAGTGTAATAAATAAGTTTGTCAAGAGGAGGAGTAGGTCTTACAAATTCCTAAAAAAGATAAACATACCTCTAGAAAAACTTATATATGTTATTTTTCAGTTGTAAACAAAACTCGACTTGTTTAGATAGGTGGGATAGGCGAAAGCCAGAAAATAATTAACTAATATTTATTGTCAATTATATCTTTTTCTATAGAGACAATGTTGCCACACCATCTTCTAGCATTATTAATAATATTTAGAAAGCGAGATTACACTTAAATCATTAAAAAATGAAATTTAAATTAAATATATTACATTTTATATTATTTTAAATTAATTTTAGTATCTTAAATTGAATACTACAGTATTTTCATTGATACGCATATAATAATTTTCAAATAGAAAACCAAAATTTGTGAATTTTGGCACTTACAATGTTTTCTCTTCTAGCATTATTAATAATATTTAGAATAATATTTATAAAGGGAGATTGCACTTAAATTATTAAAAAGTAAAATTTAAGTTAAAGATACTACATTTTATATTATTTTAAATTAATTTTAGTATCTTAAATTGAATACTACAGTATTTTCATTGATACGTATATAATAACATTTTTAAATAGAAAACCAAAATTTGTCAATTTTGGCACTTACAGTGTTTTCTATAAGCACTCTTCAATTTTAAGAGAAAATTTCATTTCTTCCACATTTCGAAAGAAGAAAACTTTTGTTTATCGTATCATAACATGAGATTATATAAAAGATTTTGCCAATCTTTATTCTGATCTTACGAAAAGTCTAAAAACAGCGTTCAGTTTATATTTATTCGCGGTGCCTTATGGCTCTGAGTCGCAGCTTATGCACTGTAGGAAAGCATCGTCGAATTTCGGATATTACTCGCGCACAGAATTCGGAACTCGATGCGTTCATTCCGAGAGAATCATTGCGCGTTTCCGACAGCCGTGTCAACGGCGAGCGCACGTTTCATCGGCGAAAGTACCGTCATAAATATCATCCACGGGAAAAGCGTTTGGATTCCGATAATGGACGTCGAAATAAATAACCAGCGAGCCGTTGTTGCGGCATTTCTGCTAAAAGTCGCATCTGAAACAACGCGCGTCCGACAGGCATCGGCCCACGCCATTAGGAAGTCGTCGAGTATTAAAATACACAGGCTACGAATGTCAATTCGCGCAGAAATCGTTAAAAATGGCCACGCCAAAAATATGTCGCGCTCGAGTCATGGACAGATCGCGCCAGCCGGAAGGAACCGCGCAACTAGCACGATGACATATTGCCATCGCGGCGTGCGCGAATTTCGAAAAAGCCAACCAGGTGAGAAGAGGGAAGAGCGCGCACGCAATATACCTTTCGGAAACGCGTGTACACGCGTGCAACGGCGTGCACATTTTCGTGTTTATGCGGCGATGAGCGCGTGATACAACGACACGGCGGGACGCGTCAAACGACGCTACCAGCTCAAGCGTAGGATTTTAATAAGCGAGTAGCACGACGAGCGAGCCCATAAACGCCGCGGCGCTTACGGTGGACGTTGAAACGCGTAGCAGGAAGCACGCAATACGCAAAACATAATATTCGAAGCCAACCAATTAATAACGCCGTTCGTGTAGCCGCTGTCGAAATTTCACGCTCGCCGCCTCGTTTCTCCTCTCGTAACGGCTGCTCCAACGCTACATAACGTTTGACAATAATGCGCTTCCACCGTGTTTTTACGTGGCTCTCGTAAACGGCCTCGTGTTTTCCTCGTAACCTTGTACTTTAGCGCGATATATGTACTATGTCGAAACGTTTGAATACCTTGTACCGATGAAAACCACGCGTTTTAGTCGTTCTCTTATCATAGCTCTCAAGGGCTCACAAAAGTATTTGCAAACTTGCCGTAGAGAAGTTTTATGTTTTTATTGTAAGTGTTTTATGGAACTTTATGAAATGTTTCCTCTTGCTCCGTCTTAGCAGCATAGTTTTTAAATGATTTCTTTCTCTCGTGATTAACCTTGGTTTGTCTTTTGATAATATTCGTTGTTGACTTCTTTTACGTTCTCTCTCTTTATCTCTTTTCTATATGTTTAATTCGGCTGAATTTTTATTCGGATTAATCGATGAACGGATTACCATTGTTTCACTGTCCGTTGAAAAAATGGGGAGCCATTTTTTATATTCTACGCATTTCTGTTCCTTTTGTTCGACATTTGCAAAGGCGAATTCAATCGAGCTTTTATAATGATCCTTAATAGATCGTTGAATACGTGGAATGAAAAATTTTAAGAAATAATACTGGCGCTGAGATACACAAAAGTAGTCGTTTATTGGTTTTTCAATAGTCTTTTTTTATCTCTAGTGTATGGCGATTTAAATTATTGTGATCTACACAGCACCGTATAAAACGGTCTTATTTTTGTTGGAACATTTAATTGAAGTATAAAGTTAGCGGGATTCTTTTTCCTAACGCATTAACGTTCATGCTATTGCCATTTCTTATTTTTTTAAATGGAGTTATTAGGATTATTAAAATATACATATTGTATATTTTACACTAACTCGCAAAATTGCTTTAAAACGTGCTAAACAAACCAGAGATATTTGCAAGCAGAATTTCATTTCGATTCTCAAGGAACAAAACCATTGTAACCGGATAACAAGCAAAGCAAAGTGAGCAAACAAGTAAAGGCGAGTAACCAGAATTTTATTTTCAAACACAAACATTGCCACGTATAAACACAGATGAAAGTTTTGAAATTAACTTTCGGTAAAAAATACACATCTAAATATTTCAAAAAAGTTTATGACAAAAGCAACGAAATTTCGCCGAAGGATTAATGAAGCTCTACATACACAGCAAACGACGAAAGCGTCTGAAAACGCCGTAAACAGATCTCCAAAAGCGAACGAACTTCACAAACCATGGCTATGAATAACAAGTGCTTGAGAAGAGACAGTAGCTGCTTTGAATGTGAGGATTTGCTGCGAGACAAATGTATGTATGTCCAAATGCGTCCTAAATATTCAGCAATGTATGTGGAATTTTGAGCATAAGCAGACGCGATATGAATATAGGATGGGTTTGAGTATCGAGTTTGAGTATTGAACGCATAAAAGACGCGTTTAAATGAATTTACATATAGCTCAGAAAAGCACGAAACGTTCTTGAAGAATGTAAAATATAC
The DNA here is from genome assembly GCF_024516045.1 of Bombus affinis. Taxonomy (NCBI): domain Eukaryota; kingdom Metazoa; phylum Arthropoda; class Insecta; order Hymenoptera; family Apidae; genus Bombus; species Bombus affinis. Next base: position 4,163,514 of record NC_066345.1, read on the forward strand.
GAATGTTGGTCTCAGAAACGATTGTATAATAAATATCATAATAAAATGTTAATAGTACACAATATGATATTATAACAAAACGTTAATATTCGATGCTTTAATAATACGTTAAATGCCAATTTCAGAATAGTTGCGCATGTATTCGTGAAATACGAGTGATCAAATTCTACGATATATGGAGCCTAAAATAATTGAATACAGTTTCAAAATTGTTGCATATACGAAAGGTCGATACGAATAATTAAAAATCGTAGTTAATTATATCATATAATATCGCGCTATATGTATGCCAAATACATGTAACTCGATATCAATGTAAATTTTATTCCGTCAATATATTTTACCAACTGTTAAATGTAATTAAAAGATTCCGATGTATATCAGTGATTGACATATCACCTTTAGACGGTTCGTGGAATTTATGGGTTATGTCTATAACTGCTTTATGCTGACAAGTAGGTAGAAAATGTATAATGTGTACAGTACACGCATACAGACGTATATATAACGAAGAAAGAACGACCTAGACTACGAGATCCCGTTAAGGTCTTCGGATTATATTGCTTCTTGCTCTTAACTGATCATATATTGATCGCTACTAAAGGTCATAGAGTTGAATTCTAAAAGGAGACGTCTCTACCTCGTATTTTTCTTCCAAAGCATCGAGTTCGTTTCATATATAATATAAAGATTTTATAGAGAGCTCATAATGTAAATCTAATTATGGACGATAGATGGATCGAAGATGGATAGAAGAAAATCATAATAAGCACATTTTTCCTCCTGATTTCTATGTCACTATACTAAACTATGCCACTATATTAAACAGGAGAATATTATATGATCGGGCATGAAGATAAACTCTAGAAGATATCCAAAGAGGTAATAAATTTTAAAAATATCTCGTAAATTGGTGAAGTTTTAAGGAAGTCAAAGATATAATTATTAAGATAAGCAATATTTTAATACATTCGATATCGGTAGTATTATAACGAGCAATATTTTGAAGAGATGAAAAAACTCATATTTGGCTTCGAAACCAAATATGGTACAAGTTTGGTAATGATGTAAGTTTGAGGACGTAGCGAAGCCTGAAATCGTATTTCGTTATAAAAGGTAGGAAATAATGTAACGTACCATGTTGTGCCTCCGTAGAATTCACAATAATATAATTTCTCACCTGTAAAAATTAACGAAACAAATACGAAGCTAGACAAGATGAAAAGATGGAAGATTGGGGACTTGTTTCAGCAAAGGAAAAGTCTACGGAAAATGCAATACCGGTGTAAATGGAAATCGTTTTCATAGCGCGCAATCAAGCGACGTAAAAGCGAAGATGAACAAGCGAATCGATGTGTGAACGAATTGCTTTCATTTTTATTTAATACCCGCGCCCTATATGAGGGCGACTAAATTTATTTGCGGAGACAGCAAGAACCGATGGTACGAAGGTTTGACGAACCGGTCCAATCTACACGCCGAAAGCGACGATCGATAGTGGCCGGTGTCCAATTAAACTCATTGAATTCTATGACATTTCGCCGTTTCGTACAGCTAGCCGACACGAGCTATTATTAACGATTTGCTTATTCTTTTTGTCCCAACCAAGATTCAGAAAAATTTGACACGACGTGCCAGGTACATGACTTTTCTATTATTCGACATTTGATCGTGATTAACTATTCTGTACTTAAAGACTGAGATAGATTCAAAAGCAGACTTACGTGTTAAATTAAATATGTATCAATATTCGGTATTTATTTATACGTACATTAGTTTGACATTACATAATTACATATCGAAGATTTGAAATTTTTTAAATACGTATACCTATGTATGTTTTATAATATAAAGTTAAAATTTCATTGAATAACGTTCGTTTGGAAAAAGCAAATTTCTTTCGGATAATGTTATTAGCATTACAGGCCAAAGTGGTTATTACACGTGTAATGCTTGGCCACGTCAGATTGACACTTACTTATTTATCGTGACCACTTAAAAGAAATTAGAAAAAAATTTTGTATTAGAAACAATATCAATGAAATCACCAACCCACGTGAAATTATTAATAATATAATTGCACTCTTCAAAGAAATCAAAATGTGTGCCCAACTACAAACAAATAAATAAATAAATAAATACATTTGTTTGTTCGTAGTTGGGCACACATTTTGATTTCTTTGAGTGCAATTATATTATTAACATTTTTGCCTGAGTTATTATTATGAGATTATTATTATGATATATATATTTATATATATATGCATTATTATCTCGCTATTTATTTAATTTCAACCTCATCAACCTAGAAGTGAGTTTGGCTTACAATTCCTTTCATTCGTTCTTCCGTGCTTGTCATATCTGTCTCACTATCGCTCCTTAGTTAACTAATTGCTTATTTACTTAATCTGTTCTATTCCAAATATATACTTGTATATAAGATTATAATGATGTACGGCTTTCTGCTGTATGTATCTAAAGTTTTCCAATCTTTATTTGTGTTACAACGTAAATAAACGTAATAAGCCTTGAATTAAAAAAAACTTATTAGCATCGATAAGAACATCGACTTGACCGCAATTAATAATATTACAGATAAAATTTCATTGAACTTTGACAATAATGAATTGTATTTGTATTCCGTTAAACGGTATTCGATCGAAAGTATACATAGATTTGAATAAAACGATTACATAGATTTGTAAAAAATATTTATTTTTATATGTTTTTATAGCCCCGATATCTGCTCGTGTAAGCTAGAATTATTCAGAATACCAAAGACATAAAGGATGGGATAATATTAAACGCAGAGTTCGTTGCAAATTGCATGTTGCCAACTGGAAAGTTCGGTTGCAAATTGGAGTAAACGTTACAAGTCAGTGATATGCGTTTAATTTGAAATTCCTTGTCGATGCATAAGTTTCACGCATGATATCATTCGTTGAAAGCAATTGAGGAACGTTCTTCGTTAACCTTGTCGCGTTATTTGGGTCATTTTCGACTGAATCGTATTTTCGTTGTCAGAACGTTTCTGAATTTTGAGGAAAATAAGGAATAACTGCTATTCATATACGCGATCCTCTTTTAATTGCAGTTTATGCGTTGTATAATGAATATTTATATGAAATAGCTTTTAGGACAAAAATATATTTGAAATTTGTAAGGAAAATCTAATTTAAGCTAAATTGTCAAAAGAATCTATTGATGTGCTCGTCACTGTATATTGCATAGCACCAGAGAGAATTATCATCGAAATCAACAAAATATTATACGACACGACAGTTTATTTCCTCTTTAATAGGAAACCGTTTAAATTGATGAAAATCATAAACTGTCGTGTATATATTGCATATATTTTTAAATATTCCTGTTTTGTTCTATATTCTCTGACATATACACATTTTCCATTAAATATTATAATTTAACTATATTATTTATCGTGAAGTAAATTATGTTCGTTATGTCTTTCTATGAGAACGTACTCAAATTTCGCTTTACCCTAATATGTATTTTTTTAAATTATGTTTATTGTCTCATCAAATGCGAGGTTATTAGTGACACTATGCGAGAATATGTGTAAGATAATATTATACTAATTTATGGCTGAATTGGTTAAAATAATGAAGTTGGTTTTATAAAAGTTCCCTTAGATCGATTTCAACTTGCTCCATATTAGTTTAACGAAGACGCAAAGTTCAAACCAAAAAATTATTACCAGCTCGCCAATTTCTTCCATTCAACCCCGAGTTTCTTTAAACGCAATTACATTTTCTATGCTCTCGTGTGCTTCAAATGTTAAATTTTCCTTAAAAGCCCTTTTCCTGCTTGAAACAAGAGCAACATTGAAAGATAAAAACTCGAAGGATCTTGAGATTAATACGTGATGTCAATTCTTACAATGATGATAGACGATGATTTCGACGAAACTTTGTTCATTAGACCTACCTAAGAGCGCAATTCTCATAAAAAGATGATCTCTCCAAAGAATATTTCGCTCATATTTATAGGTCTCAGGACACGGTATAACTTTCATTTGAATCATTTGTTGATACCTTGTGTTTACGATTTACAGTCATCTACGTAGAAGCGTTGATGAAAGGGTTGATTTCTTCCTTAAAGTAAACGAATACGACTAAATTCTTGCGTAGGTCGTGCAAAGATAAATAAGAAACGTAAACGCTTGTGCGAAGTTTCATGAAAATCGTCGTGTGTCAGTCACCGATGTTCCGTTGTTAGTTAACCGGTATTGCAACAAATCGCAAATCAAGACGCAGTTCGCAGCTCGCGAATAACAGTTTACACTCTGTACAGTTAGAAGTTACAAGATAACGCGATAAATCGAGGCTGTCGCACGCGACGGATATTACAAATGTATGCCGGCGATTTATCTCGAATCGTTGCACGGCAGCAATTTACAAAGTGTGCATATGCGCCACGGTTGATTTTCGATTCTCGTTACAGAGGGGGCCATGGAGGAGGGGTGGCTCGACACGGGTATGCTCCATTGAGTCCACTGAAAGCTCTGTAAAATTTTCCACCGTAAATGTCGACCCGGCTGAATCCGACCGCTTATCGCAAAAAAGCAGTCGATCCACTCGGGAAGCCCGGTCATTAATTCACTAAGTAACGACGCATTGTGTCCGGCCATAATTTCCGCGCAGCTTTCGCGCATTTATCGGCCCCCTAGCTCGGCGACGTTTCACGTTATTTTACGTTCATCCGCCGTCGTAACAAACACCGTCGAATGTCAAAGTAGAATGCTAGTCTCTCGATTGCCTCCGAACCTGTTACACACGATGGATACATACAATACAGTAACGGACGAAAGTTAAACATTACTACGTTCTTGATAAATTATCGCACTATTTTATGGATAATAAATAATCGATAGTCTGCGATCCTTCGTTTTCTTCGAACTCAGTTCTGTTACAGTCTATTTAATTTCCATTCGTGAGAAAATAACACAGTTTAAAAATATGTAGCGGCACACGAGTTAGAGGACAAATCATATCATGGTGTTGTTTTGCCTCGGAGTATCAATATCGTTAGGATACACATAATGTAATAATAAATAAACTCCGGGCCAAACAATGTCACCGCTACGTGCAACCATGAAACGTAGACGAATTCGAATTTTCCGGCTTCCCCTGACCAGTATAAATAAACAGACGCGATCGTAAGCAGGGATTATCTACGAGTATCTACGAGTATCTACGAGTATCTACGAGTATCTGCAAGTATCTACCGAGTGTCTATTAGTTATCAACGAGTTATCAGCGATCTAATTAGCAATTTACACTGTCTTTAAGGAATCCGTTAGTACGAGCATCTTAGCGAATATTGTCTTAATTCTTAGTTCATCTTAAACCGCGGCAGATACAGCGTCGAATCGTGTCATACTTATCCTCTCAAGTATCGTTCAAGTTTTAAAAGTCTCGTGGTCGCTCGTAGGTAGAGCCTGAGTGCACATGTAATTCCAAGAACAACTTGGAACTGTCGCGAAAGTATTCCAACAGTTGTTATATGTGTTATACGACACATTTTGGAATTTCATTGACGCTGTTATGAGGCTCGATTATGATTATATTTATTGGTAATGTTTCAGACATCTGAGATAATATATTTAAAAAATTACGAGATACTCGATGCAAGTAATTACATGCATAGAGCAGAATATTTCACAGAGATCACAAAAGTATTCAAACAGTCAATTATACTTATTAATGAACTTTATTATACCTTAATTATACTTTTAATGAATTTTAATATTTAGTGGAGGCTACCTTTAGCACTTATTACGCGGTTAAGATAGCTATGAGTGCTGTGTACTCATTTTTTTACTAAATCTATAATCCAGTCGATCCCCTTCAGTCTACCTTTTCCACCATCCGTTTCTTGCTTGAGTTTTTCCTCACATCCATTTAGTTTACAAGTATCTTCCAACCCTTATTTTCTTCGTCTGCAAATTTCGCATGCTATCCTATCATCTATCTCGATTTTTAATTCCTCATCTCCTCCGGACGCAACTTATTAACAACTACTTAACAATAGTTGTACAAATATTAGATCGTATCAAGTTGTGTTATAATTCTAAAATGAACATTTTTAATCGAGGAAAAATCATCTAAATCAACGTATTTCCTCTCACACATTGTTATATCTGTTCGTTCCGTTTTTGCGAAAATCTGATGTTATCATATGTAATTTTGATAAATTTATATTCATGAACATAAGTAGTAGTTTCTACGTATTGTACTTTTAAAGAACTAGATTGTAATTGTTTTAAAAATCCTATGAAACCAACAGAAGTTTGGTAAAAGTTTATGTGAGATATCATATATAATTCTTGCTGGGTATTGATTTTATTTTTCCTTCAAATTAGAGTTCACTCACAGACAAACGACCACTCGACTCTTGACTCTTCACTCTTTCTATCATTTTTATTTCGGAAATGTTTGAAATCCAATGATATTACTAATTGTCCATAAGAGGTTGTTGCTCTTTTTTGTTGATCATTTTTCTGAAGCAACAACAATTCTGACTTACGAAGCGAAGTAATTTCAAAAAAATTCTATCACAAAGAGAATGTAAGGTTGCACCAATATGGCTCCCTTATTCTTTTGAATTTCTGTCTTCTGAGCTTACTTTCTTCCTATAGACGAGCTTTCCAGTAAAATTCGTACAGACGCTACATGCAGTTTCATGGAGGAAATTCGATTCAAACGCGAATCTACACATCTCTATACTTTAATAAAATCTCAGTTTAATAAAACAATCGTAAACTGTCACAATATCTGATGAATTTTTACGCAGAAAAATTTTGAATCTCTTTAGATAATAGAAAGTCGCTGTTTTCAGAAGAACTCCAATTACCTTTTGTCATACGCTTCTTTGTACGTCGTGAAAACTTGCGGGTTTTCTGGATGGTCCACTCCACGATGCGCGTCTCAAACGTGCAATCGCACCTCTCGCCGATTTTCATTTATTCCCGCGTTTCGTGAAAATTCTGTGGAATACTAGAACGCGTCTTCGTAAAAAGAATGCCGCATTTATTCTCACGCGCAGATCTCGCGTAACTGGTCGCTACAAAGGGAATAATGGATTGAAGCCTTCTAGACGAAGTAAAACACAAAAGGGAGTTGTTGGTATATCACTACTGAATGTTTTATAATCCAAAAATGACTGGAACAAGACTTCGCTACAAAGGGACATTCTTTGTGTAACGACCTAATGATGTGAAGATCACAAGAGGAAAATATCTCGTGTCGGTTTTTGTAGATTTTTCTGAGTTGAAATTCATTCGTTAGTTGAAGAGGTAAATTATGCATCGAATCCAAAAAGAGAAAGATTGAAATATTTAGAAATAGTTGATCGATTGACAACGTATTGCAAAAGCCAGGAATATTTCTAACATCACGACGATTGATATTTTTGAAACGTTATGTACAAAAATACAATGTTAATTTGGAAATTAAAACGCCAAGTAAGAAATATCTTGTTTATTGCACAATTCTTCCTCGCCGTATTTCACGTATCATTCGCTGATGAAAAACGTGTGTATTTTTACGGAGAGCAACGGACGTTTCAAATGATACGCTTAATATTTTGTAGCATGGGACAAAAACGGCGCAGTATATGCAGCAACGAGACATGCATCACTTTGAGCTTATGAAAGATACTAGTACTCAAAACATAAAATATTCTTCATTGTACCACCATAGTCGTGGATATTATTCATGAAAATTCACGACACGTTTAACGCAAAAAAGACGCAACACGATTTTACCCAACAGGGGTTGCACGTAGAAATACGAAGAAATCGAAGAACGAGCCTTCTAAACTGCATCGAAAGAATTATTGGAAGGATTCTTTCGTAACTCGGCCGAATAAATCGAGTAAAATGTGCAATTTACACTGCTCGTAATCTTTTGGTATTTGCGAGAGGTGGAGCACTGATTATGAGGTAGAGACGAAAACCAGAACACATTCTCGTGTACATAGATTCGACTCTAAATAGTACGACACACATTGCCACTCGGCACTACGCGATTCATCGAATCGCCGGAGGAACTTTTACATGATCCTGGAAAATTGGCTCTACTACTTTCTACCTGTGTACAGAGTGGACCGAAATCCTACCGAGGATTGAGGTTGTAGATAGGATTTAGGTAGATGGATAGGTGGTTGCATTCTCGTGATGAGTTTTAACCCAGTTTTTTCCTGCGTTTGCGATTTGTACTCGGATAAACTTGCTTCGATGCTGCTTCAAGGTAAAATAGAAAATGTAAGACAGACGGCTACTGGTGCTTAAGATACATGCTGTCGCGGAAGTTTACATACATTTCTGACGTATGAGATATTTTAGTGAGAGCTCTGGCTCAACCAATTCTTTTACGTATTGGAACATATATCGTTAAGGTACAACAAAATTTATTCACTTCCCTTGTTAGGAAAAGAGCTGTAAAAAAAATACAAGATACAATGTTGCAAAAATTACGTAGTCTATTAAAATTAATTAATTTCTTACAATCTTATTAGTTTTATTAATTAATTCTACTAGTTTGTTAAGAATTACATAATCATACGAATAGGATTAATGTTATATTAGGAGATTCTCCTCACACCCATGCATAAGCATTAACAATGCCGTGTCGTCTCCTTGGAGAAAAAATTGGAAAATTGTGTAGGCAGAGGACAAATGGTTTTTCAAAAAAACAAGTCGCGTTCATTTGCTTAAGTGTTTTGTGCGATGAAGGCTGCCGAAGTCCCGGACCTTTTGACGTTTTCTCGGCGACTGACTAAAATCGACCATCGGCCGTGCGATGCTGCGGAATGTTTCAATTATCGGCGCTCGATCCGCCGCGAACACCGATACTTGACACGGGTCGTCAAGAAAGGTTTCCGCGCCTTATTGGATACAATTGTAAAGTTCAGAAAATTGAAGATTTTGTGAATGAATTGTTTCAGTTAATTTTTAAAAAATACATTATTCTCGGGATATACCTATCCTAACACGTAACTGTTAGAAAATAAATTGAAAAAATAACAAGGAAAATGGATTTTTTTGATATTGGATATCGAATCTCGTACTCGATATTTAAAATAGGATTTAAAATTTGCCCGTGGAAAAATTCTGGAAAAATATTCATCGAGTATACAATTCTTTAATTAAGCTGAAGTTTGAATAAATCTTTGTAAAAATAGAATCACTCGATAGAATTGAATCCCTCGCGAATGGTTTTATCCCCTGAATTGGTTTTCGATCTACATATTGTCTCAAATATTTCACGAAACCATTAATTCCAAACAATCCATTTTTTCTGCGATTTAATCTTGTTTACACATGTTTCTCTTCCCGAACGGTTTTAATACATTATACCAATAAGTTTTCATTTATTATCACGTTAAACTTTATTCCATTAAGATACATTTCTCAATTACATTTGCGTCTCAATAGACAAGATATTCTAATGTTTGAAACAAAAATTTTAGCACAAAGTATAAGATTCTGTCACAATATCTCAAACTTGAAAAATACTTTAAGGATAGGAAAACAGGATTGGGTTGAAAACAACCCGAAGAGTATAGCACAAAATGTTCACTAACACCTTTCTATGAATGCTATACAAAAACCTGTTATGCATATTTTCTCCATAATTGGTCGAAAATTGGGTCTCCTTAACGATCAATTATCGTGCAGAAGACCCGATTGCGTGTAACAGGTACGACATTTTGCCCAACTTAGAGAAAGACAACATGTAAATGTGACTTAAACTATATCGGGATTGGTCTCATTTCAATCTGCCTCAAACGCACAATTATAGGCGGAATTCACCGTAGCCGTACCCACAACTTTTTGCGAATATCTCGGAAATTGAGAGAAATCGATGGTTACATATATAGGAAGAAGTTGTTCGAAATGTTGATTTCTGCAGTGTGTTCAAAAATCATCGAAATCAAAAAGGACAGGACGTTTCTGGAAGTTCATTGCGACCAATCAGAAAAATGTACTGTAATACGTTCAATAGCTTCGATGATCCTCCAGATAACCACAATTTCTACGTTACCCACTGGCTTCGCGGTGGACGTCCACAGTTGCGAATAATCGAGCTAGTCGCACACATTGCCACGAAGTAGGGCAAATAAAACGACGAGCAAAAAAGAGGATTGGAAAAAGCGAAGAAAACGAAAACGAGAAAAAGTAGATCGATAGCCGTTGAGGCACTCGCGATGTTAACGACGTCAATCGATATTCGGGATCCCGTAGTTTCGCTATTAAACGAGCCAATATTTGAAACGATCGATTGATATTACAAAACACGGCTCGAGTGGTTATGCCATCGAAACGATGCCGATTTACCGTACGATAGAACGCGATAGTCCGATTATTCTGTAAAATTATAAATACCTCTCGCGCTCTGCCTCTGCCGAGTGGAAGTATTTGCCGGGTACTCAGCCTCTGCCGTGTATCGCCTCGATGTTCGTCGTTTGCACAGCATCTGCAAATACGACTGTTCGCTGTTCCGCCGATATTTCCAACGCATTGTTTGCAGGACATGTTCGAGCATGTTCGCGCTCCAGTTGTAGCCGTGGTACGTGCGTCTTCGTCGAGTAGATAATACACTATAGCTTGTGGAAAAAAGATCGGATGTTTTACGAGACACCGCTTGGTGCGCTGCAGAACATGCGATCGAGATGAAACATCGCAATGGCTTTTTCGGATTGTGGCGTTAATTCCCTCCTTCCGGTGACGATAAACAGTGCAACTTGTTTGTAGGTTTTTTGTGTGTCAGTAAAGTCTAAAAATGTCCCTTTTTGCTACCGAATGGGCGGATTCAAGTGGAATGAGGAGGATAAACCGTTTAAACCGTTTATAAAGTTTAAAGTCCCGTCCACATTGGTCAGGTTAGTCAAATTGTCTTAATTTTCTTGGTTAGTTAGTTTCTTAATTTTTGACAACTTTTAGCATCGTGTGTTTTGTTAAGTAATTTTCATAACAGAATGTACACTAATTTTCGTAGTAAAGTTTTTAACGTAGAAGATGAGCATCTTCGAATATGTTTCTTGAAAAGCTGTTACTAAGATTGAGATAATTTGCACACGAGTAGAGAATGTTTGAAATGAAATAATATCTAATGAATTCTCTCGACATTAAATTAAAAGAGAAACGGTTTATTGGATTTTATTAAAGGCATTTATATCTCAAATTTAAAACACAGATTTTGAATCTGGTTGCTATATTGCTAAATAAATATTTTGTATTTTGGGTGTATTTTATTTATTTTATTTCATTTTTCTTAACGTTACGTACATTTGATTAGTCAGAATCGGTATCGAATAACATCGTATAGAAAGTTTAATTAATATAAAAACGAGAACTGTTTCGAAAATATTTATAACGAGCATTAAAAACTCTTAAGCAAAAAGGAATCCTTATTCCATTAGAAGCTTACGTTTAATACCTTGTAAATTATTTCCTATTCATGGTAATCTTCGCCATTGAATTGAATGCTTTGAAAAGTTTCGAACTAGCTTTGCGAAACGAAAAGTTGTTAATTAGTTTCCCTTTGCGATATTTAATGGCTTTGTTTTATGTTAAACGTGCCGCATACTGCGTAGTATCAGTGTGAAACGGTTACAATCTTATTAAAAAGCACGAAACTGCTATAGCTGAGAAAACGAAATTTTGTATTTGTTATTACGAAAAATTTGTAGTTAAATATCGTACATAAAAATAGTCGTAAATTATACGCACGACATATTTCTCTCCAAACGAAGATCGCATCCGATATTTAAAACAGAGTTACTTAATATGTTAAAAAGAGGAATAATATGCACCCATAATTTAAAAAATGAAGAATTTAAAAATAATTGATAATTCGTGGTAAACCAAGAATATTTCTAATGTTATGATCAATATTTTGGAAATGTACAGGAAGATATAAGAACATCTAAACATATAAATCTGTAAAAAAAAATGTAAGGAACAAATAAAAATTGTTTTCTTTATTTCATAGTGGTTCTACGTTTTATAAGAGCTTAATATCTCTTAATGTTTCTATGAGAAGAATACAAAGATGTGATTTATACATATAACGCTTTCTACTCCCGTAGTCTTTAAATATTTTCTCTAACTTCAGTCTTATAGTTAAAGATGGAAAAAGAAAGGATACCGTGGAGAGATAAAGTAACATCAAGCTGGTTGACTGTTGTTTAAGTGTATATAAAGTAATTGAATAGATTGTTTACTATTCGAACGGCGATCGCTAATTGATAGAAAATTACGCGCGTCAGGCGTAGAAAAACAATAGTTTGGTCCGATCGAAGAGTGTCGAACGGTTAATTTCCGAAGTTTATTAAAAGACTAATTGTTACTCATCACTGGTTCCATTACATTAATTAAATGGAAATGTTCACCGGCGAATGGCGCGCGCCTCGACTACTGCAATTTATTCTCCACTTGTACCGGTTCGCGTAATTAACTGCCGTGCTCGTAGAACTTTTATCAGAGCCGGTTGTGTTTTTATCGAAACACGCTGCATTATTAAAAGCGCCTCCGCGGAACTTTAAACTTGCTTAAAAGCAATAGCTGCTAGTTCGCGCGTATGTTTCGCTTTGTTCACAGGCACGAGCGCGATGTCGTTTTGCGTTTCGCCACGTCAAATTTGTCGTTCGCCTTAAAAGCGTTCCAAACCTCGTCACAGAACCGCGTTCCGACCTTTGGAACGCCTTCAAAGCATTTGAGGTTCGTTTGACTGCTGTTAGCGGACCCCTAACGTTACCGATACCATCAACCATTTTACGATGTCGTATCTCTTTTATTAAGCTCCCTTTTAATAAATTTACTAGAAATATATCCTCTTAAAAATCGTTATTTCACAGCGCTGTGAATAATTACACACTCAAACACATTTTCCGCTTTATTTCTTCGATATATCCAGGAAACCACTGATCGTGACTGGATACGTTAAGTGAAATTGTGTTTATAAAGGGTAGATTAAACGCTATGGGATATCAGGAGATGTTGCATGGCGAATTATTTCCTTTCACAATTGAAATAGAAGATAAAAAGATAATTTTTCAACGACACAATGCTCTCGTTCATACAGTCGCCACTAAAAAAAAGTACTTTTAAGGTTTCAAAATGAAATTTATTTTATATTTATAGAAAATATCGTTGTAGTTGAAAGAAAAATCTGCATGGGCGGATATTCGAAACGAAACTTTAAATAAGTTATTGGATAGTATATCTGACGGATTAATAGTAGCAATACAAAATAAAGAAAAATGCATTAAATATCGAATGAAGGCGTAACAAAATTAATATTAAGTTTATATTTTTTCACGGCCCAAAACGCAATTTTGAGAGAAGATTTCATTTTTATCAGACTTTGGGAAAAAAACGTTCTTGTTTCTTGCATATTTAGTTTTGCTTTATATTATATTATTTAATTGTATAAATGATTTTGTAAATTGTTGTTTTGACACTATGAAAAGTCTAAGAATATACAATATATTATATAAGCATTATTCGTTTTGTTGGTAAATTTAATTAGAAAATAAATTACTACGAAGAAATAGGTTGCTACGGCTAGTATGGGATTTTGCAGGAGAATTAAGAAATATCGTTCTTTGACCCTCGCAAGGTGATTGGCCTTAGTTCTCATGGCTCGAGGCGATATAATAAGGTTGTAAAATCGGTCAGGCGTTAATGTTTACATGTTTGAACTAACGTGCAAGTTTTAAAGAAGATTAGGAGCTCAAGCTTGTTCAGGGCCGTGCGATGTCAATCCAAGACTATAATATGTACGTACTTCAAGATTTTCTGGCAATCCTGATCACAAGATGCGTACTGAGTGCGGCTAACTCATCCAGTCTTTACCATTTAACACTTCAATTTGCATCCTAACTATACATACAGTCATACACAAAAGTATTTAGTACACCCTTTGAAATAGAATATCTTTTTTTGAAAAGCGACGAGGACTAATTCATTGGTTGATGTGCAAAAGAAATCTTGAGAAAATTGAAATTGGTAGTGAGCTGTTTTCTGTATTACGTATAAGGTGCCAAAGAAATACTCGGCGTTTTGCTTAACAATATATTTATTAATAATTCTCGTTTTCGACTCTTCACGTACGACTCTCGATTTCGACCGACCAATTTCGCTTCTCGGTCACAACTCAACTGTTCTCTTACTCCGATTCTTTTTTTTTTGTCGCCTCTCAATATCCCCACTACACACGCGTTCTTCCAAGTATTCGGCGGAAGGACCGTAGGGATATCGATGGCTCCTTAGGCCTGTCGAAATTTACGCTTCGTCGCAGCTTGTTTATGTTTTATCGGTCTCTCGAAAACAGTTTGTCGACGATGGTATATTTTATACCGATAAAACCGTTGGAAAGTTTTTTGTTGTTGAGTGTCGCTACAGTAGGAGTAGCGATGAACATAGTAAAGGTCACCTTGTACCTTTTTATCCGGGCTTGTAACTAAATATTTCAGTTTCCAGTCACACGTTCAGCCTCTTATGTATACGTCGTATTATCTAATCATATACCTTTTATTTTTTTTTTATTTGGTAGAATTTTTACAATCAATTCTCATTGAGAATTATAAGTAAATTAATCATACAGCTAACACTGAAAAGATCAATCAGATATTATTATTATTCATGTTATTATTTACAAATATATGTAGTTGTTTGTGTGAGGTCATGTTTATTGAGAATACGGCTTGGAAGCGTAAAACATTTGTAGATAGTTGCAATGAGCGGGCACGCGTGCTGACATTTAAGTATTAGCATTATGTAATAGAATTAAAGTATCAGTGTTAGGAACGTGTTTAAGATAATTCGCCTTGTCCCACGGTTTCTAGCCTCCTGACTTCAGGGAAATATATTTCTCTTCTTATAAGAAGGGAAGAGAATTCTTTCCTAAGTGAAGTAGATCCGTACAAACTGCTGACAGTTGCAAAGTTACAGATAGTTTTCGTCAAATTCCAGTGGCTCTACATTTCAACGGTGTCAATTAATTATAGAAAATTTGTTTCGGTTTAATCGCTCGCTAAGATACGAAACAAATGGAGCTTCTAGGGAAGTAGAGTTTCAAAACTTGGAAATTTAAGGTCAGAAGCAGTGAATGCTTCCGTATCTCGTAGAATCAGAATCAGAATCAGCTCGCATTATATCCTTAGTTCGTTACGAAGCAATTAAGTCATTCAACAAATTTGTTTGTAGATAAGTTGAAAAGTTGTATTGTGAAAAAAATAAAAAACGAGATTAAAAGGGGAAACAGGGCAAGCAATGGGCCAGAAGTGCATGTCGCGCAAACTGTACCGACGTCCTTTGAAATGTTCGACGTTGAATTTCATGAATGACACCGAGCCCTTGTCCCACGGATGTTTTCAAAAGAACAAGCGCGTTGTTGAAGCAGATGGTGCAAATGCGTTTTTGAAACGACACCCTGACGCAAGTTAAGGGCTATAAATTCGTGGGCCGCATCTCTGTATCACCTGCATGATTTCTCTGCGCATAACTCATGAGCCGCAACTGTGTAATGAAGATTTATAATTGAACATTCTATAATAAATAACAAGATACGGAGATGCATGTAAAATAAATTAACACTTTTTGGGGCCGGAAGATATTTCGCCCTTTATAAAACGGTATATCAAGCGTCGTTAAACAGCACCTGGAATCTGGAAATTAAAAACGTATTTCTCTCGTGGAGGAAAATAGAAAATTATGACGATAATAAATTCAGCTTTTGAAAGAGATTGAATATTTTGATTAACATGTCGCTTTGCGTGGTATACATTAATATCCCAAGGAAGAAAATTAATGTTTGAAAGTTTCTTAAAATTGTAAGAAAATTTACTTTTTTATAACAAGTACATTATTTTAATTTGGAAATTTTTGGTAAGGCTTATATCTCAGTAAGAATTGATTCTTGTCTAAAAATGTTAATGATAATGATTTCATATGCGCAGTATAATTATCAAACTTTCATCTAACAAAAAGTTAGAGAGAGGAGGAGAAGAGAGAGAGGATGATTGTAGCAATAGAATTCTATTTCAAATTAAATTTTAAACAACGAACAGACAAAAGAAAAAAGAACAAAATGATGCGTAATAGAAAAAAATTGCATAACATTTTCTAGAATTTCATCTACAATTTCTCTACAATTTTAAATAGTAACAAAGAACATGACTTTGCTCTTCTATTTGCAACCCAAACGCTCGGAAAAATCAGCCAAGTTTCTACGACACTTTAATAATCTCTCGAACTCATCGTGGATCATTAAAGACTCGACGAACTTCCATCATCTTTCTCGTTCTACTTAACTCGTACATTCTGACATAAAATTTCAGTAATTAGTAGGGAGCGCCACTTCGAGGCAAACATCGTAAAAGGATTTGTTAACGAGGCTGATGATAAGGCCGATTATGGAACGTGCCAAGAAAATTAGTGGAAGGAGCTTGAATATGAGGTGAATGATTTAATAATTAGAAGCAGCACTTACACTTTCTTAAAAGATGTAATATGATAATATATGTTTACTAGCGTAATATATATGTCTACTAGTACATATGTAGATTTAATTAGCACAGTTTGCATCGATGTCTTTGTGTCAGTTCAGAAGGATATTCTTAATTCAGAAATTGAAAAATCCGAAAATAAAGAGCTTATCAATAATAAAATAGTTCTGCAAAGCGATTGAGCTTCACTTTTTGGGAATTTCTTAATCTCGGTAGATAATTGGAGGACATGGCTAATATTCGATTCTCAAAAAGCTTAGAAAATGCTATAAATAATGGTAAATATCAAGGTAATTTCAAAACAGTGTTTGTAACATCATTTTTCTGTGGTTTCTGGACAACTCAATTGCAAACATAAGACTTGTATATCGATCATTATATTACATAATTATGACGATTATAAAGAATAAAATCACCGCAGTTCAATTCGTCTGTAATTTTGTGATTAAAATACATCTTGTCAAAAGTAAGTAAATGTCCGGATACCTTTGAAGGTTAATACAGATTATGACTCTGCGGACTATACGGAAGGCCCCATGGTACATTGAAAACTAAATAACTCATAGTAACTTGGATATATGTACCTACCATCAGAAATGAAGTCACAAACTACAGCAATTTACATTTCATGAAAATCCATTGGTGTCAGAACTAATCAACACATACCCAGACTTAGAAGACACTCCCCTTACGACATGACGAACAAACTCATTTAAATTCATTTGAATAGGCGCAGACCATACGTCCAAAACTATCGTTATGCAATCGCTCCAATTCTAGTTGCATACTCCCTATTTTTATTGTATAATCTTGTAACTCGTTCATTCAGACAGAATATGTAACAATTTGTAGTTACTGCTCGTATCATGTCACAACGTTATCTACACGGGTCGGCCAAATATAAACCGGGCTTTGTAGCTTTATGTTTCAATAAAATGTTCCAAAAAGAACATTCGAGTTATTTTTCTACGCATGTTCCATTTCTCTCTGTACACTTTTGCCAGCGGATTGGCAATATTTACATTCCAGTTTCGTAGCAATAGGAGGGCTGAATCAGAAGCCAATTGCTCACGATTTGTTCTACTTCCTCTTCTCCTTGTTTTTGAAACATCCTTCTTCTAACGCCTCTTCAAGTGGTCGTGATTTTACAGATCTTTGACTCTTTCCGAATGATGAAAGCCACACTTCCATGACTAATATTAACTTTCGAGCAGATTTCGTCGATTGTTATGCGTCGATCGTACTCGATCACTTTCCCATATTTGCTTCGATATTTACTGGCGTTACGCTTGTCTCTGGACGTCGCGGACGCGACGCGTTTCGAACGTATCGACGTCCACTGGAAAACAATTTACGCCACGCAAACACTCGCGTTCTTCATAACGTTCCATTCCCAAACTGTAGTCGCGATCTGTGCAAAATTCCAGTGAGTATTGTGCTCTCAACAGTTAAAAATTCAATAATCGTACGTTGTGCGACGGAAGACGTGCTGTTTCTTCGCCCATTGTGTCATCTACTGAACGATGCGCGCCATAGAATGGAACGTCGTTAGGACACTCCTGTTTGAACTCCCACGCAGTCTCATCCGGATAAGCGAAAATGTAGCACGCGTAGTCCGGTTAATATCTGACTGAATCTCGTGATTTACTAGAAGTTCTCACGGGAGAATTGACTGTAAACGTAGCGTTGAATAAAATACAAAAGAGCTATATGGATTACGAAGACTTGGCTGTCTGTTGGATGTAATCGGATCGCAACGTACAAAACTCGGGCAATCAGTGCCATTTCTTGCAGAGACACGAGACTGCTTCAATACATAATCTGTCGGTCCTTTTCGGCAGAATGGGATTGCACGGTACGCCGGAAGGATTGTTGTGAAGCGACCGATTTGAAATTCGGTTACGGGCTTCGTTACCCTCATTTCGCACCCCTTCGGGGGTTGTCGGTGTCCTTCTCCTGGAAACAGCTTCGAAAGTCCCGTAGAAGGAGTTTCTCAACTCGTTTTCACGAGCCGTTTGTGCCAGACGCTGCTGATATTTATACGTCACTTTCCCTCTCATTGTACCTCGTATTTTCGCCTAACCCCATTCGTCCTGAAGTTTCTTGCTTTCTAATTGTTGTCTCGGGATAAAGAAGAAATCACGCGGATATTGGATCGTCTAGAGTCGAGAGAAATTGCTGGCTGTGATTGCTATTCGCATTCGTCATCGCAGCTCGTGATTCTCGCGAGACCACTGTTGCGGAGAGTTTGTAATTTTGGTGCGTTCTTTGCATCGTTTCAGTTTCAGACTAATCATGTTTTTTTATCGCCCATGTTGAAGTCAAGAAAGAAAAGGAAAACTTCAAGAAAAATTCTACATCTTTATTTATGTATATCCGTGACCTGTAGACCGCTATTAGACAGATAATAGAATTTAATGAAATAAATACAAAACAAGAAGAGGTCCATATTATTGTGCTCTCGAATATAAATTTTCTTCTGAATTACAATGTCTAGAAACAAAGAGCTATAAGTAGATTTCTATTGCCGTTTCTTATAGCCTTTAGCTAAAGTTATAAGGTTAACTTTTTTGGTAATGTCCTTTTGCTACAAATATATGAACCTGCTCCCTATCGATTCTATTGCATTGTAACACCAAGAGAGTAAGGATCTGGATCAGCATAAACTTTTTTTTTTATTTGGTAGAATTTTTAGAATCAATTCTCATTGAGAATTATAAGTAAATTATTTTGACGTGGTACTGTAACTTGGATTATAAGTGTTTATAGTTTGTTTGATTCTAGTTGAATCTAATGCTTAAATCTAAAGTATAATGTCCTTTCAGTCTGCGGATCTAATCCGTCGTGTCAAGTAATTGGGTAACTAATGGGAGCATAAACTTATACATTATACTTATACATTATCCTTATACTTATACCTTTATTTATTTCAATATATTTTTCTATTACAAATTCATCCACTCGTTCCTCTATCAGTCAACCTCAACAGCCCACAAATTTCTTAAGTTTCAGGGAACTGTGTAGAAATGATTGTTGTTGTGCGTGATCTTCTGTCTTAAGTATCTGTCGAAGCTCCTCTTAAGGATTTTCGCGTACTTTTGTCTGACAAAAATTGAATTATCAGATTTGTCTATTTGGTAATTAATAACATTATCAGAATAATTTAATAGAACTGGAATTAATAGCCAAAAATTTCTCACGAAAGTACGTCAGAGTAGCATAAGATTGGACGAACAATCTGAATTCTCAATGCGGCAGCATACTGTGCACCTACTTTATTTGAGACCTTATAATTCCAACATTTTTCCCCACAATCGAAGCTGTTGAATGCTGCAACAATTGCTCCAGAAATTACGAATAACACAAGAATCTAATTAGTAAAGTATAAATTATTTGGGTATTAAGCGTTAATTAATGACTCGGTGTTTTGAAAATGAGCAATTGAGTAGCGAGTTTTGTACTGTTCAATATTTTATTCCGATAGTCAGTGCATAGTGTGAATAATCGTAGTTGCATTGCGTGTTGTAAATTAGGAGATTATTTTGGTATCTAAATTTAATTAAAAATAACTGTTGTACTTATAGATTCAAATTTTATCCGGTTGTATTACATGTATAAGTTTGTATATTTTTTAATAAAATTATTTTATATTTATCTTCCTAATAAGGTAATACTGCAGTTTAGATTATCTTGAAAGTATTATAATTTATTAGTTTCTCTGTATCAAAAGATAGAATTGAAGATACACATATATTTGTAAAACATAAATAAATAACACGTATTTAAGGTATGAAAATACTGCATGAATAAATAGACGAATAGATTACTCTTACAATATATATTTGTTCATTAATTTTATGCAAGTACATAAGTTCATATTATTATTACATGTATATATTATACATTTATGTTATTTATTGTTAAGCATAATGTAATGCATAGTCAAATAGACGAAGATGAATAACAAATACAAAAGAAGATTTGATCTGTTTTCTTTTCATCAATGCTTAAAATGAAAAACTAATGGAACAATATTAATGTTTCAAATCACTGTTATTTCTGCCAGATCGATATTTCGTTTAATATCGAATGACGATATTGAAAATAAATCTTATTCACTTATTTATTCTTCTATTCAGCTGCCGTGATTAATTTATATGTCTCTGATTAATGGCAAAATTCAATTCGCATTTAATAATGAAAAAATATAGTATTGTAATATAATACTGTATTAACGAAGTACCTTTTTACTTTTATCAACGACATTTGTTCCCTATAAGTTACCACTATCATTTAGCAATAAAGAATTAAGTAAAAAAGCGAATGCAATTTTGCAGTTAAATTTTACAAATCACACGTTATCTGATTACTCTATTTCTATTTCATAAAATTAGAAATGGAAAGTTTATATAAAATTATAAAGTATTATAGTATTGCACATACAATATTCCTACAATATAGTATAGAATACTATAGACAAGTTAGTAAACTGTTACTTTACTCTAAAAAGAGTTCTGGGATTATGTGTTTTCTTAGGCAATACGCGGTATTTTTTTCTAAAAGCTAACAGAGATTAATCAATAAAACTTGCCTGCGTCATTTTTGGATACTGAAATTTAGATTGGACACTGTAGCTCGAAGAATATTGTTAAATAATTTGTTTGAAATAAGAGAAAGTACTTCTCGAGGTAAACGACGAATTAAAATTGCATTGTTTAGTATAACTTGGTGTGCCATGTCGACGTCATCGTCCTTGCTGAAACCTGGGAAAATGCTCTTATCGGAGAGAGGATTTTCGTAACATCGCCGACTAAATCCTCCATGTTAGACGTCGTAAAGGCTGAACATCTAACCTTCCACCCATCTCCCTAATCTTCTTTTGTCCGCCTCGCCCCCTTGTCTGTTACGTGCTTCCAGCTTTTCCTCTTTGCTCTGCCTGTCCTCGCTGGAAAAGCGAAAAGATGTTCCACTTTTACCCGAAAACTATCGAACTGTTTACCGTATTTACGAAGAACGAATAGGTGGCGTCCCTGCCTGCAGATTATGCTAATCCGAATATGAAATAATCCCGGAAGTACGCTCCGGCTGAATACAGAATGCAATCAGGTAAACAGGTTTGTTTCTCACTTTATTGCTGTTGTTTGATAATAGCAGGCACAGGTGCATTAAATAAATAACGAACATAGTTGATATTGTTTAACAAGTGGAACTTTAACGTAGAACGAAACGACACAATTTTCTTCTTTGATTTGCCTTGATTCCCCTTGTTCACAAGTATTACAATACAAATATTCCACGAATCTGTAGAATTACATTTGGGAGGAAAATTTTCCAGAAATGTTCTTTCATCGATAAATAATTAAATAATCTCTGACAAATTTCATAATGTTTCCAAACACTCGAACCCTATTTTCCTCGCATTAACAAATAACATTACTAATATATATTAATCATCTTTAATGTTGTTGCTGCAAGTATCGGAATATCTAACTAATGCGTTATAATGACATATAGAAATTAAATAAATAAATTCGAAAAATCGTACGACTGAATATTCCGTTGCAAACGTTGAGATAGCAAGCAACGATATCGTGCACGCGTCCACACCTTTGAATCTCTTTCATCCTACAAACGAGAGCAGAATTCAGAGCCGCGCGTAATTTCGAAAACTAATCAACGAAGTCTAATACAATTAACCAACCCTCGATAATAAAGCCGGAGGAAGGATCAGTAATGTAAAATCAGAATGATCGGCGCTAGATTATAGGCTCAATTTTCATTCTCGTTCAACACCCTCTTACAGCGTTCCAACAGTCGCGTCATCGTCGTCATCGTCGGCCGTGTTTCCCCCTCGGCATAAAAGTCTCGAAATGCAAAAGAATTTTCCAGACCGTTTCTTCGAAGCTGCCGCGTGAACTTCGAAACTTTCCCTACATTTTGTTCCTGCTTCGCCCTTTCTTCCTCCCATTCTTCCTGCCTCTCTTTTCTCTCCCATTTACATTCTCATCGCCCTGTTCTCTGTCCGACGTCTTGGTCGCGCCAGCGACAGCCACGCGCTTCCAACACAAAGCGGCATTCAAATTTTCTCCGCGGTGAAATGAAGGCTCGTTCCTTCTTACACGGCCGAACGAAGCCTTTCAACGGGGAAATTAAGGAGAGCCCGTGCTTTCGCCGCTGCGGAGAATCAAATTTCAATGAAAATCGAGAGCCGGCTACAAGCCGAGATGCTACCCGGAAGCTACGGAAATAATCCCCGCCATCGTTCCACCAATCGATAATAACGTAAGCCTAGATTCTATTGTTCTCTCGGCAATTTTCGCGTGCGAGTTTTCCTGCTCTCGCGCGAAATCAACAACTTTTCGTTTTCGGGTTTTCCGCCGTCGAAACGAATACCCATAGCGAGCATGTTTACGTTAATTTTTGGATTTTAATGTCGTCCTACGACGAAAGAACGATTATTGTAACATTTTGTAACGCGGTTGAAAATAAAAACAATTTGTTACGTCGAACAACGCAAGTCTTTTGAAAATAGCTTGCAAGTTTTGCAAAAGAACCAACTAACTGAAAAGCCAACAGTACAGCCATCAAGACAGACAGTGATTTATGCATTTTCAAATTTTAATGTTTTTTTTTATTATTTAATTTGTACTTTACAATTTGTCTATCTGGACATTTGCTGAATTTTTCTAACTTAATTGCTAAATAACATGTGGATGGCTACCCCCAGCGGGATACTATCTTCCAGTTACATGTATATCCATGACCTGGAGACCGCTGTTACGAAAAGAATAGAATTTAATGAAAAAAATTCAAAATAAGGAGTGGTCCATATTACTGTGCCCGCGAATATAAATTTTCTTCTGGATTACAACGTCTAGAAACAAAAGAGCTATAAATAGATTTCTATTGCTGTTTCTTGCAGCCTTTAGCTTGAGCTACACACCAAGATTAATTTTTTGGTAATGTCCTTTGCTATAAATATATGAACGTGCTCCTTATCATAGCTTCTTCTATTGTATTGTAACACCGAAATAGTGAGCATCCGATTCAGCATACACTATACCTGTACTTATATCTATACTTATCTCAATATATTTTTCTATTACAAATTCAGCCACTCGTTCTTTTATTAATCTCAACTTCTATCGGTTAAGAAAGGTGCAAAAATTTTTAGATTCGATTAGAAACTTCTAAATATTATACATTTTTTTTTATTATTTAATTTGTACTTTACAATTTGTCCAGCTGGACATTTGGTAAATTTTTCCAACTTAAGTGCTAAATAACATGTGGATAGCTACCCCCAGCGGGATACCATCTTCCAGTTTGATTATTTTATTTCTTTAGTGAGATCAATAGGGTGTTTTCTTTTTAGTCTTAGAAATTTTAATGTGACA
Organism: Bombus affinis; assembly: GCF_024516045.1. Classification (NCBI taxonomy): domain Eukaryota; kingdom Metazoa; phylum Arthropoda; class Insecta; order Hymenoptera; family Apidae; genus Bombus; species Bombus affinis. The sequence goes on from NC_066345.1 coordinate 4,187,447, forward strand.
GTAATATTTCGAAAACTGTGAAGAAGGTGGGACGATACGTGTTTCGTGCCAAGATATGATAAAAGGAGAATTTTGCTAGCGCATACGACAACGTATAGAATTTTAAAATTGCTCTCATGTAAAAGTAAAAAATATCCCTCATCGTGTTCCTCTGCTGTAGTTTTTAAATATAGAGAGATCTGCGAACAGCACCAATACAGATTTCGTTCTACGTATCGCGTACGACGACTCGCAATGGAAATTCTATGTTCAGCTTTCTTCAGGTTGTAGGTACTTCCCATCTGAATTGAATGTATTAAATTTGCATTTTTATGTTCCGATATGTATTTTTCATATATATCGTACATATCTGTGTTTTATTGCAACGTGCAAGATCAAGATCGATCAAGAAAATTCTTAAGCTTCTTTCTGTTTCAATGCTCGGACTTAATTATGATAATTATTGCATCACGATTTAAGTACGTTCGATAGAATTGTAAACTGCAAGAAGAAATAGAACGCTGAATCGTTTGTTTAAATGAGAAATTAGTAAAATTGGTTGAATTTTTTATATCAAAGTCGGTATTTTTTTTACTGTGAGTGGGAAATGAAAATGATCAAATTCCAGACTGATATGTTTGCAGACAGTTTTTCTGATATGATATCAACTCTGGTTACATTTATCAATAAAATGCGTGATTGATAGACATTTTAAATTAAAATCAGAAAAGATAGATTCTAAAAGACATTAAATCGATACGACTGCTACCGACGTATACATAGAAAGTTACATACACAGAAAGTTTGAAGTTCAAGTAACATTTCATGTATTTCTGATAATTTACGTCGTTAGTAGATGTTTAAGTAATAGACTTAAATAATCACCTTTAAATAATAGAAACTAGAAGCTAGAAGTAAATTTCATGCAAATCTTTCCATCTTCGACACAAAATGCAATGCCTAAATTAAGCATTAATTATATTAGTATAATATAGAAATAAAGTTGTAATTCTTTGTTAAAATAAAGCTTCGTTGTGATATTAAAAATAATTTGCGAGAAAGAAACCTTACGCACCATATTTCTTTGTAAATAGTTTGTCTCATAAAACCAAGTCTAAAGAACGAATCTCTGGTATAAGATTCATAATTTTCATTCTAGATTGCCCTAAAAGATGTGGTTAATTTGATAGCATGAAGCATGGCGAGCTTTCGCGAAATAAATGGCAGTATATTCTAATTTACCGTGTGTCACTGCTAAAGTAGAAATTACGCGAAAATTGACCTGCAAATGGCGAACGTGGCGAGAAAATGCAGAAAACCTAGAACAATTAAATTTATTCTAACATCTCTTCATTCCAATTTTTAATTTCTCGTATTACAGGATAGAGAAGGAACGTTTCAAATATAAAGATCGAAAATAATTCTGCGAGCAAAGGTTCTGACAATTTGTAATTAACCGTTTTTAGTGAAACCAGGAACGTATTTCCTCTTGTTTTATGTAACATCGTTAATTATAAAGAATTTTGTTCGAAAAACTGTGTAGAGATCATCACAGGAACACAGTATCTCGTATTATAAGAATATTCATTTTTAAGTACACGATCGTTTAATTTCTTTTTATTTGTTTATTCTCGATGTTCAATCAGAGACAACTGAAGAGTGCTTATGAAAAGACACTGTAAGTGTCCAGAAGCAAGTTTTTCAGGAGTAAAAGAAAACTTTTACATCGATGTAGCCTAAATTCGTGAAAGAAGAGGTGTATTTGTGCCAACTCTTAGTTGTAAAGACAATAGAAATAAAAGTAGACAATAGCCAAGAAACGAACGTTTAACAATGATCGGATGTTTCAGAATATTTAGAATTTAACAAATGTTCATTGGTACTTGTACCTTTTTCTATAGAGGTGACGTTGTAACACCATCTTCTAGCATTGTTAATAACTATATAGAAGTAAATTGGAGGTAAATTCTACTTAAACTCTATACTACAGCATTCTCATTGATATGTAGAACATTTTTCAATAAAAGAATAAACATTTTTTTAATTTTGGCATCTATAGTGTTTTCTACAGGCAGTCATTTGTTCACTATGCTTGATATTTAGTGTCATTGATATTCAGCATTAATACTTGATATTTTATTTTCATTCATTTATCAATTACAATATATAAAGGTATTTTTATTTTAATTTAGTATTGATCTAGTTTGTTATGTATAAAATGCTCTTGAAAGCTACCTTCGTAACCATTGTACTATAATTGCATGAAATATATATTATGGAAAACGTGGGAAAAAGATGCGTGGAGAGACACTTGTCAATAACGGAATAAATGAAAAATTTGAGATAAAAGGTTGGTCGCCATTATTTAAAAAAGACCTAATTTTGACAGTTCATCGTTACGCTTTCCTGTCGTAATTCGCTGTTAAAATATCGCTGATTTTGTCATTGTGAAACATTCGTTTCATTGTTTCTGCGAAAATTACACATAGCGTTCGCGTACTTTTTTAGAGAAACGCGAAGCTGTTATGAAGTTTCGTTAAAACTCAAATGCGTAGATAGAAAAAGTCACCGGAACGAAATATGACGACGAATTCAATTTCTCGCGCAGTCAAACTTTTAACATATCGCGTTTCGGCTTTCATTTCAAGCTGGGAAATTATATTCTTGATTTCTCAAATGAGAATTTTGACATGAAAGAGAGAGAGTTGGACGATTTTAGTTGAACACGCTAAATTCGATAGTTTCGTTGTGACTATATTAATACGGGTTACCATATACGATGTATCCATTCGAATTTCAAGCAAATTTTTCGTTCGTATAATCCGTGTTTTCGAAAATTGACTTCTCTTGTTAATCGAACTATTACGGAAATTGTATTCTTCCTAAAATACTGCCCGCCCGTTCTATCGATATGCATATTCAGTTATTCCACTGTGAAGGTAAAAAAAAGTATCATCGCTTTTCAATTTCGTTACTTTTCCTAAAAAATTGTTTCGAATTTTTAGCAAATTTTTTTCTCCGCAGTAACTCGGAAAAATTGATTTGCCGTGTTTAAAATTGAACTGTCAGTTACTGTTAAATGTAATTAAGTTGAAGATACAAACGATCATCGTTTGCTATTTTTGGGGGAATATTTTTAATGTAAGAATTCTGAAACTGCACTTTGTAGTTCTAAGCTTCAGATCGAGCTGCTTCATACGGCTCGCAATATCACAACACGTTTGTTCCCATTAATAAATTGCTCTTTCTGCGCTGTATGTAATGTACAATATTTCACGAACTATCTGGAATTCCTTAACGAGAAATAGAATTGTTTACAATCTTCGTAGCTGAAAACTGTCAGTGAGACAAATAAATTCATCATCTTTCATATCGGTGTTTCATACAGTTCTGTTGTTCTTGCTGCATGTTTCTTTCGAACAATAAGTAAGGCTACATAGCGCGTTGATACGACTGTCATGTTTACAATGCAACAAAAGAAACAACTCACAATGTGTCAGCTAAAGAGTGTCTCAAAAAGAAGTCCATAGCAAATATGACTCTATTGTACTGCGCCATTTTTTATCAACTTCCTTTTACCATCTCTCATCTTCTTTTATCAAACATTTCTCACAGTTTCCATCGATGCAATTATATAAATATTTTATCCTTACATATAATTATTATTACATTTACATATTTATTACATATTTCCAATTACATATTACGCAAATCAGACACTTCTGTCTTGATATTTTGGAATTTCCATAAATTCAAGTATTTACAGATACGTTTTTATCGATCTTTTTAACGTGAAATTTTCCTTTGCATAAGTAAATTAGATAAATGTTGGAGAGGGAAATTTCTGTTATTTTCCTTACCCGGAAAATTTATCTAAAGAAAATCACTGTACGTTCGTGTATTCGAAGTTTCACGTTCACGATTATTATCAAAGAATTTCAAAAGCCCATTCACTTGGTTTGCACAAATGTAACATTCCAACAGGAACAAATTTTATCGCTGACGTCAGCTGAAAACCGTTTCCGAGGAGAATGTTCCTATTCAGTTTTATTTGACTTTCTCTTGAATGATTAAAAACCTCATCTACGATCACGCTGAAAAAGCGATATTTTATCTTTTTCCGCGATGAAGCAACGCTTCTGAAACGCTGAATGCGGTTACGTCGCGTGTCAGTCCTTATCGGCTATCCTGTAATGGTTAAATCCTGTCCGCTTCCTTAAAATTTACATGCTGTAATTCAAAATGAATAAAAGATACGTTGGCGTAATAACGAATCTTAGGAGGGAAAACTCTACGCTATATTCTCGTTATATTCTAAAAATGGAAAAGTTCGATTCGAAAACTACTCTTATCGGTCTTCCTTTTTTTCTTTTTTTTCCAGGGGATTGAGAAATATTTCAACAGAAGTTTGTCTCTCGATGGAAAGGACTGCAAAATCTCTGCATGCGTATTTAATGCTTTAGGTTGATGGTAAAACAACCCCGAAAGGATTTGAGCACACGGTCCTTTGTTTTCGAGAAATTAATCGAGAAATTACGGTTCTTGGTGCAGCAATTTCCTCCGTTTTAAATGTTTTTATTACAATTTCCATCCGCAAAATTGTAAGAATATGGAGGAGTACTATAAATAAAAATAATAAAAAGTTGATGAAAATAAATAGTAAAAATTTGATATTAAAAGAAATAATATTCGTATTAAAGGAATTTATACATTGAGATGTTAAAAAGGATAATTAATTTCTCGAAGACAAAGGGCCATTCAGTGAATCCTTTTGCGGCTGTTTTACCATCAACTTAAAGCATTAAATGCAAATACAACCAGCTCGTCCGAGATTCCGCAGTTTTTGCCACCTCGTTATAATACAAAACCTCTATTGGAATATTTCTCAATTGCCTGAGAAGAAAAAAGAAAAATTAACGAGAGTAGTTTTCAAAACTTCTCCATTTTTGACACATGCTGAAAATACGGCGTAGAATTTGCTTTAAAGCATTAAATGCATAATACAGCCAATTCATTCGAAATTTCCTAGTTCTTCACGTCAATCGTGCACGTCTGCAGTATTTGTATGCAGAAGAATACAATGTTGTATACTTCTCTTCATAATAAACTTCATAACTGGAGTATAATGCAATGTTTGTATGGATAAAGGATACATAATTACCCACATGAAACTTTTAGATAAATACTAAACCATACATAAAATTTTTCATGTAGGTCCAATTCAACGTTAATTTCGTAATAAATTAAAATCCTTGTATAATTTTTATAAAATTGCTGTGGTTATGTGGAACAAAATCTTCCAGTACAGCGCAGTGTTTGTTAAATTCTCGATCACGTTTCGAGCCTCGCCTCTACCACTAGAATATTCATTACAGAAAATTGACAAGAGTGGTTTTTCTTAAGAGGCCCTGAAATATTCCGTGGAAACATTGTCCTGCTCGAAACTTTCCACTTCTCGTTTGCCGTAAATTCGACCACGAGTGTCCATATTGGCATATCATGGTGGAACAATGCGCCCGGAGCGCAGATAGAAGCTCCATTTCAGAGGTTTCTCCTGCGCTGATGATAAACCATGAGCGAAAAGGTTCAATTTCGTTGGCCGGGCAGCACCAGAAATGCAGACATCATCGATTCTGTTGAAAAGAAGGAAGGAAACCATTCCTCGAGTGGCAATTAAAGGCTCTGGCTAGAATCGAAGCCGATCGAATCTGGAAAGCTATGGAACAGCCCGAGCCGAAAGCTCGCGTGAAGAAAAGACGAAGAGAGGCAGAAGGATAGAGCGAGAAGAGGAAGAAGGGGGGGGGGAGGAAACGTGAAAGAGAGGAAAAGACGAAAAGGAAGAAAGACACAGGATGAACGCGTTTTCCCCTACCTTTTCTGGCTATCCCATTTCCTGTTCGGCCATACGAGCCGCAGCAAGAAAGCTTTTAAATTATTGCCGACTTACGGGCCGCTTCTTTCGCGTTGCGTTAATTTCACGTCGTAAAGGAGGGTTGAGGGAAGGTTGCTTTTGTCGCTTATCCCAGCTCTGGCTTTGACCGGGCGCGGCGCATTGATTTCTTCCAAATAGAGGCTCGCTCAATTCCACCTGTCACTTCATTACCGGACCACCTAGCCTGGTAATTACATCGCGCTCCACCGCGAAATGTAATCAGCTCGCCGATTCACCGCCTATTTCCACCACGAATTTCCATAAGACGAATGCGACTAAATATATGCACGCACACTATGTAACACGTATAAGCGTTTCCACGATTACAAATTGTTGCAAATATACGAGAACACGGTATTTTCTCTATAACTGTAAGCTGCTATGTTTCTCGTAATTGAATGGTCGCCATTCCAATTTTGGGCTGTTTAACTTGATCCGAATTAAATCGTCCGTGAAAAATATGAATGATCCATGAGACATTGACGAAACTTTTTTACTTTCAAAAATTACACTTTTTCTAATGTATTTGTCAGATTTTTCTGATTAAAACAAGACCAAACGCGCTGTAGTTTCATCACATTTACGTGTACATTTAATAGACGAAAGAGAACAAGTTAATGTTATTAAGTAAACAAATGTGCTTCGAATTATATCGTGTTTGGTGTTGTTTTACTCAGAAAAACCTGGCAATTACATTGGTAAAAGTTTCGTTCAGTGGAAATTGGAAATAAACAACTTTCGTTGCTGCGTTATCTAATCGATCCGACTCCCACAACTCTTTCTCTTTCACTCGCGCTGTCTTTCTCCAAGTTCGGCAAAATGTTGTACCTATTACACGCAATCTTCTATATGACAATTGGTCGAGGATTTATTTATGAAAAAAATATTATATACGTCAAGTAATATAATATAATAATTAATATGATAATTTCATCTATTGCAATTTTCGCCTATTAGTAGATATTGATAAAAACAACAGTCGATATTAATTACTATAAATAAAAAATAAAAAGCCAAAAGTGGATGAAAATTGCTCCCACGGAAACACCTAAATTCAACGATTTTAAGCATCTTTGTTCAACATTGAGATCTTCAAATCACCAGAATGTGTGTGTTTCCAACCACATTCTAAAGGTTTCTGTAAATTTCGTGCAGTGTCAGGCATTTGTTAAAGGCAAATACAAATCTTGATTGACGTATATTTCTTGTTTCAGTTTCATATTACTAGAACATATTTGATACTTACTAATATATATATATAAATTAATAATAAATTAATTAACACTTTGACTGCCACGCAGAAATCATGTTTCGCTGAGGACGCCACGGGAGTATTTTTATTATTCAAAACATATAATGGCAAAATAATAATAAATTGATAATGTAAGACAACATTCTTCCCTAATGGACTATTTATTTTATTGGTGGTCACGGGTGACCAGCGTGGCGCCTTTGTTGATAACGACATATTACAACAAGGCTTCGTTTATGTCAACAAACCATTCGCATTCGTCATTTCGTCGTAAGCAAAACATCCAGAATATAATGTTGAAACGTGTAGAAGATATTAGTAAACAGTATTATGATTATTTTTATGGTTTTGACGAAACATTCGGCTGAAATGGTAGACGTCCGCAAAAAAGATTATGTTTATGATAAACCAATGGTAGTGGTAGATTACAACAGAGAAAAATGTGCTGTAGATTTATCAGATCAAATGATAGCATATTCTACACCACATAGAAGAACCCTCAAGTGGTAATAAAATTAACTTTAGAGTTATTGTTAAATACATCGATTTCAAACGCGATGATACTCTATAAACAAGCAACAAAAACAAAAATCAAGGTATCAGATTTTAGAATGGCACTCGCAATGCACCGTACACAGTGCCATTCACCAGAGCCATCAAATATACTTATTCGACAAAGATTGCGACACGAAATCCAGAAGAGAGAAGGGCAAGCGTACCTGGCACGAAAATTTTGCAGAGAGTGCTATAAAAAAAATGTTAAACAGTTAGAATCAAAAATTGCTAAGAATCTGACCAAAAAGATGACCACCTATTGTCCAGATTGTATTGATGAGCCACATTCATGTTTAAAGTGCTTTAACACAGTACACCGTTAGATGCAAGATTTGTTCTCAGTTTTTTTATTGATGTTCTAATAAAAATGTTTAATTGTTCGATGAGACACTTTTTATTTCAAAGTATCTTCTATTTATCGGTTATATTCAAAATGCCCTAACTGTCAATTTTCATTGAATTTTTACAATTGTGAGAAGTTCAAGCGCTCCGGTCACCAATGACCACCGTGGCGTCACAGGAGAAACCGTGGCCGGTCATATATGACCAACGTAGCAGTCAAAGTGTTAATGATAATAACTCTTGTGCACAAGTTGTGCTATGGAAAATATTCTACGATCGTAATATTGTTTATCGTGTTATAGTTGGAAATTTCGGTTCGATTGGATCGCATTAAATATTCAAATACTTGTGCACAGTGGTGTATGCCAGAAGTTCGAGTAGCGCAGTAGGAAAATATTCTATATAGGGAACAACGAGACGGACGCTTTTGTTAAGATCGGCGTTTAAATCGATGCTCCGGTTTTTCTCTTTTTCTCGATTTTTTTCCTTTTTTGACTCGGGCTGAGCTGTGGGATGAATGATCGCGCTGCAATGAATGTTAAGCGCGAGCAGAACGCTGCTGACAAGAAGCTGCTCGATTCCCATTCTTCGCTCTTTTCTATCTGTAAAGCGATCGAGGAGATTGAAGTGATTGACTTTAAAAGAGATGTTCGAAATGTGTTAAGAAATTCTGCTTTAGCGTGAAGTTTTCTGGCAAACTTCTGAACTGAAATATAATAAATAAATAAATACGTATATTAAATATAAGTAATAAGATAATTTTGTAGGAGAGACTGATCAGGTGTTTGAAAAAATCAATTCGTGTCCAAAAATCAAATATGTAAACGTATTATATTCTAAAATTTAGATTTGGATTTTTTTCAATTTCTACAGTAAGCTATGTTTTCCAGATTCTGAAACACAGTACTGTGAATAATTATACGCTCAAACATATTTTCCGCATCATTTTTCGATATTTCCAAGAAAACGCTGATCATGTTTGCGTATGATAAGTGAAATTGTTTTTGTAAATGGTAGATTGAAATTTGAGGGATATCAGGAGATGTATGGCGCATTATTGCCTTTCGTGACTAAAATAGAAAACAAAAAGTGAATTTTTCAACGAGACGATTACGTAGCTACCACTAAAAAAAGTGGTTTCAAAATTTCGAAATAGAATTATTATCATGGTTAGCATTGAATGGTGATCTGAATCCGATTGAGAAATTGGGAGGAATTCTAGCAAAAAAAGTTTACGATCCGGAGAAGTCACTTGTAGAAAATATCGTCGAAATAAAAAAGAAAAAAATCCGCGTGGGCAAATATTCGAAACGAAACTTTAATTAAGTTAATGGATAGTATATCTGACGGATTGATCGAAGTAATAAAAAGTAAAATAAAGTTCATTAGATATCGAACGAGAAGATAAGAAATTTAACACTGAGATTATATTTTTTCACAGCCAAAAACACAATTTTCAGAGAAAATTAAATTTTTTCTAAACGTTAAAAGAAAAAAACTTCTGTTTCCTATATCTTCCGTTTTATTTTATATTATATTTAGTATGCAATCATATAAACGATTTCGTTAGTTTTTGTTTTGATATTATGAGAAATCAGAAACTACGGTTTATGTTATAATTATTCACTGTAATATATGTAATTTTGACCTATTTTTTTTTCTTTCTATTGTAGGTGAGACACCTAATATTTCTTATATTATATAGGTCGAAGATGATTTCATTGAAAACTGAAATAAATTAATATCAATAATCAAGGTAAATTTTCTTACATAAATGAAGAAAGCAACAATGCAGTACAGTCTTGAAGAAATAATAAGTTTAATAACTCTAAGCTGAATATTCTTTCCTTGTTTTTTCTCTTTACAGTAGAAATTGTTATCTTATGTAGCATAAATATAATATTCCTGACTAGATGCTAATAAAACAACAAATATCTGTCATTACTTCGAAATTCATCTGCAACTTTCAATAAATCTTCCCGGAGAAACGTAATAAATACGTGAAATGAAATCGACGAGTCTCACTTCTCTGGCAATTTATAGTTGTTTTATTCGATTCGCCGCGGAAAGAGGGATAGTCGTATTTGGAAATTTTGATTCGAGCTTGTCGGTAGCGCGATACGTGCACTGTCGCTGAGGTTTGCAACCAGACAATTGCAACGATCAATCGTATGTGACTATGAAATACGAGAACAGGGTGTGCTGGCCACAACAGTGGTGCAGTACCTAACTCCGGAAGTATTGTATTTTTGAAGAATTAATGACAAACGATCTGACGGTGTCGTTGTTAATATTCACAGATGTTAGGATATATCAGAGGAGAAATTTTATTTTACAATTAGAAGTAGACAAAACGAATCAGGATTTTCCTGTTTAAAAATTAAACGATTTAACACTTTTTGAAGGTGTTGGGTTACTTGAAAGTGACAAAGGTCATAGGCAGTCCGTTTCAGTAGGATTAGAACTTTATTGAATATTGTATCTATTTTTTTTTTTTTTATGATATTTTATTGTGCGTTAGATAGCCTCATAACAATTTCTCTCGAGAAATCCTTCATTTTAATAATAAATTTCTCCTTAATACCTTTTTGCGTTTAGTTATTAGTAATTACATAACAGACGGTGTCGTTGTTAATATTCACAGATGTTAGGATATATCAGAGGAGAAATTTTATTTTACAATTAGAAGTAGACAAAACGAATCAGGATTTTCCTGTTTAAAAATTAAGCGATTTAACACTTTTTGGAGATGTTGGATTACTTGAAAGTGACAAAGGTCATAGACAGTCTGTTTCAGTAGAATTAACACTTTATTGAATATTGTATCTATTTCTTTTTTTTTTTGATGATATTATACTGTGTGTTAGATAGCCTCATAATAATTTCTCTCGAGAAATCCTTCATTTTAATAATAAATTTCTCCTTAATTCGTTTTTGCGTTTAGTTATTAGCAGTTACATAACAAATTTGTTTCGTTTTTGCATTTCATTGTACAGATATTCAATCCATCCAAAAATAAAACGAAATTGAAAACTGATTATCGGAAACGTTACAAGCTTCCATTATTTATTCTACATTATTACTTCTATCATTTATTATGTTTGAACGTAAAACATCGATTTTAAAATAAACTTATAAAATGTATTCGTATTTATATTTTGATTTCTCTGAATTTGCACGTAATTTTGAATCTTCTGATTAAACTGCATTTTTGCATTGCAGGATTGTTTCATCCTCCGTATTAAGAAGTTGATATTAAACATTGTATAGATATATATTTTCGTAGATACTATTTACATTCCATACATTTTTCTATATCAGTTCACATTTTTCTGAATGTAAACTAAAGAAATGGAACCTAAATAGAGGCTTATTTCATTCTTTATATCCTCAAGTTGACATGACACATTTTATAGTTATAAATATCTATTCTAAATACCTATATTTTTATAGTTATAGATGCCTATACATAGATACCTTTGCACAGGTATTACGTAAGTATTAGGTTGTCCGAAAAGTTTCTTTCGTTTTTGAGGAAATAATAAAGACACAACATTTTTTGTTTTATATTATTTTATCGAATTACATACAATCCATTTTGTTCTGTTGAAATAAACACCGTGACATTTCATAGACGTGGTTTCACGTTTGTATGAAGGTGCATTGTTGTAAAAAACATGTTTGCGAAAGAAAGACACTTTTCGGACAACCTGATATATTCCACACATTTTTGCTTATTTAAATCTTTCAAAGACCAGATGTCTACTTAAACTGACGACAAAGCAGATGTAACAGCGTAAACTTGCACGTTTGCAAATTACAACGATCAGCGTTTAAGTTACTCATTTGCGCCTAGAATTCTACGAAAATCGTGGATTTGTCAGTTCGATACTTACTCGTCGAAACTTGCTACTGAACTTCTCCCGAAACAAATTACAAGCCTCTGAATAGGACGCATCAATGAAGAATGATCACACGTTAATCACTGCATTCACACGATTCTCCTTAGTATTAGTTAGTGTTACGCGTGTGTACCTTTCCAGTTTGCTCAACCATGACAAAGTTTTTGGACTATAGAGCAACTTCGACAGACTGACGCTGTTTTCAAGTAAAATACACGTAGCGTACAGTGAAATGTGCCAATTAATTGAAATTACAAATTATCATATAATTAAAATTATAACAATCGTATATAGCAAAATGGTATTAAACGTATTAATATAGTAATTTTAATAAATTGTAATAAAGGAAAATCAGATGTGTAACATTCGAAGACGAAGTGTACATCATGGGCCATAATTTGTGATAAAAGCGAAACGAAGAAGATTTTATGACTTGAAATAAGATGATAATCGAGAATAACAAAATAACGTTGGAAAATTGATTCTCGAGAAAATCGAGTTTGAAAACTTGTTCGGTGCGCAAACAATCGGCACAACTTTATTCCGCGCGCGAAAATAAATGAAAAACGTAGAATAGTAGACATTTCTCGTTGAGGACTTCATTTCGAAGGGAACAGAGTTTGAACGTGTTTAATCAAGAATTAGCTCGGCACACGCCTATTCAACAAATTTAAAATTCGATTTTTTCGAAAACGAGATTTCACAAAAATGTGATTGCACATTTTCCAGTTTATCTTCGCCTGTAGAATCATCACAATCATCCATCCCTGTTCTCTCGAGATTTAATGAATTCAAATGTACTCGACAAGTTTTCAAACTGGTTTTTGTTAAAAATGAAGTCTCCAACATAATTTTATTATTTTTGACTTTCCCTCTTATTTCGCGTCGCAGAATATCTCGCTAATTTCACTTGCACCATAAATTATAGTCCCCTGTGTATATACAATATGCAGATACAAAGCACACAGACCATTAAGTTCAATGGTGTTTGAGATGATCGCATTCTATACGAGTTAGAGGAAGGTAAACGAGCTTTAACAATGTGTAAAGTAATTTATTTCATACTTATAGCAACATCATTAGCGTAAAGTACAATATCTGTTATATAACACAGACGCTTTATTAAGCTTTATTAATTTATTACATAATTAATGTCGTTGTTTAACGAGATCTTGTTTCATTCAGATCATAAATCATTCAACGATTATTTTCATTTGCGTATGCTTTGATATAATGATTCTAAAGTTACATATACATTGCATATATATAAAGTTACATATATGCAACATACAGAAATTTTTGAATCATTTGCATTTCTGAATGTAAGTTTGTCCAACCTATCGCTCCAACGATAAGACCACCAATCAACAAACTTACATCACGATTCACATTAAAATATGCATTGATTAAGATGACATGGAAAAGTTTCCTTTTGAACCAAAGTATACTTACTGAAAATTGTTATTTCAAGAATAATTATCTACCTATTATTTTTAATTATTATTTTATTATTATATTATTTCTAAAACGTTGCATAAAGTAATCTAACGTCTATCCAAAGAATGTACTCCAACGTGTCCAATATAATCCAATTATACTATAGCTTGACAATTAATTAGAAAATTGTATCAAGTCCAAGAAACAAGAAAACGTGGAAGAATGAAAGTAACGAGTTGCGTGCTGCATTATGACAATCTTCGTGGACGATACGCTTCAACCACTGGTGTGAAAGCCGTGGAATTAGTACGACAGCGGGTTCAAGCAGGCACGCGATCAAAATCACGCGGACTGATTGTCTAGTGTCACTCGACCTCGTGTCCTCGAGGGTCGAGCGTCTTGAAAAATGCAGCAACGCACACGCCGCAGCCCGAGACTTTTCCACGAGCATTTAAGTCCGCGGGAATTAATAATCCAGTCTGCGAACTTGGAAACGGCTGAGGCTCCGAACCGCCAACAATTCGTCGTCAGCCTCCGCCAACCTCCAGCCCCGCTGCTCTTCCGCGGCGAAACAATGCGTCGAGATTAATTTCAAGACGCGGCATTCAATGCAAATTCCCTTAATTCGCAGCCGGGTCATCGTAGCCCGGCGATTTTCCTCGCAATCGTGTGATAACGAGCTGGATATCTACAAATATTTGCCTCGCGCGTTGAAACGAAAAACAATGTTCGTTTTCGAGAATATGATCAGGTTCGGTTTGTGGATTGTGTCGATGAGTAATTATTAAGAAAAGTGGCGTATTCAAGTAGGAAATAATCGAAAATTAAACTAGTTTGCAGGCGTTAAAAATAATGGCACTACATTGAGAAAGGAAATTTCTGATTTTGGGGAAGGAAATGAAAAATGAGTTGTTGCGATAAATTGTTATCGATTGTTATTTAAATGCTGATTCGAAGCAATTACCAAAGTAAATGTACTAAAAACGTGCTGGTTTAATAACTATTTTTTAAGATTATTATAGAAACATTTGAATCTTTTCAAGATGGAGTAATATGGGGTAATTGGCTGTTTAAGTTATTACAGAAATAATTCAGTATTTTTTGGAGTAGCTTAATTCTGAAGCACGCTTTTGCTGAAATCCGAGCAATTCTGTTCTCGAATCATTGAATTTACAGAATTATTGAAGCATTTGATAGCTTTCAAACAAACGTTTGGAAAGTTTTTTAGACGGAAAAGAAGTTTCCTTTGAGGAATTAAGTAACACAGGAAATAAGAGTGGACAGAAAATAAATTCCTGTAGTAAAATTTCATATAACCTGTTTATTGTCTTATATAAGAAGTAACATTATTATAGGTTGTTAACGTTACGGTAAGTGGGTCCGGCATGAACTGTAAAACCACAAACCCAAACGAAAACTCGTTATTTTTCAAGAAAGACAGCAGAAGCCATAAACAAATAGTAAAATTGTCATAATATTGAAATGGAAATAAAATAGGAACGTTTCTGACCGCAAGACGAAACAATAAAGTAAAAACATCTCTTAATAACTGGAAGCATAAAGTCCAAAATTATAGCAGATTGTGCAATTTGCAGAAACGTATAGTTTCAAAATATCCGTGTATAAATAATATATATATATTAAATATTATATAATATATTATATAAAATTGAATTAATAGAATTTAGAATTTAATTAATAGAATATACTATACGATTCTGCAAATTATATATGTTGTTATATATTATATGTTTATCTTATATATATACAACATATATATAATATATTTATATGTAGATATCTGCAATTCAAAATGTCACAGGTTCGTAATAAAATGAATTTCCGAAAAAGTCGGAACTCTAATTTTGTTCTGATTTAACTTCCAAATGATATGTATATTTTATATATATCATTACATATATAATATCTTTATATATAGATATCTACAATTCAAAATGTCACAGGTTCGTGATAAAATGAATTTCCAAAAAGCCGGGATTCTAATTTTGTTCTGATTTAACTTCCAAATTATATCTATATTCTATATATATCATTATACATAATATATTTATATATAGATATCTACAATTCAAAATATCTCAGGTTCGTGATAAAATGAATTTCCTAAAAAGCCGGGACTCTATAAATTTGTTCTGATTTAACTTCCAAATTATATCTATATTTTATATATATCATTATACATAATATATTTATATATAGATATCTACAATTCAAAATATCTCAGGTTCGTGATAAAATGAATTTCCAAAAAAGCCGGGACTCTATAATTTTGTTCTAATTTAACTTCCAAATACTATTTGCCGATATATACGTATACGGCTGATATATATGACTCTAATTACAGTATGTTTACACGATTTATATATTTTTGTTCTTTTAAAGTTCTCATTCGTAGCAATATATAAATATTGAAATTTGAACGTAAACAGCGGAACCGTGCAACTAGAGAGAATACAAAACTTGTTTCGATAAATTTTATCAGGGTATCTCGCTGGAAGCAAAAATTCACATTTTCAGTTTTACCATTAGAAAGTGTTTATACTGTAAATTTCATACTGTGTGTTTTCAATATTGTGAAACGCAAAGTCAAAGAGATTTTAGAAACTCGCGTATTTCCATAAAAATTTCGCGAAAAATTGAGCGTTATTTATATCCATTTACAAATATTATGTCGTATCTATACTTTAATTAACATCGTGTTCTTTTAACATATATTCGCTCTTTATTTCGCCAGTTTATGTTGTTATCATATTAGTCATTATACTATTAGGTATATTTATGTATTCTATCTTTAAACTATAAATGATATTTAATATACCAATTTGCACTATCAATCGAAGAAGTGTGATACCTTCAAGTACACATTTTTCTAAAATCGAGATAAGCACGCGAAACGAATTTTGTTACGCAGAATTTTAAGAATTTTTTAACATATTTGATAATATAAACATATTTCAATGTTTCTAACCATGTAATCTGACTTTGGTTAAGATCTTCTTAAATCAAAGATTTTGCCACTTTTGCTTTTTTATTCAGTCGATTTAAACCTTCATGGAGAAATTATTTCGCAGTATATCGAGTATTACACATCGTCAAACAAATCGCAATTGGAATTATAATACACTAGAACCTCGATCATCCAAATTGTTCCTTATCCGAACACGTTTCGCACCTAAAGAGGACAATCCTCTACAAGAACTTTCGTCAACGATCAACGACGCTGCTGGCGAAAAGTTAATAGAATTTCAAGAGCAATTAAGTTTAAAGAACTGCTGTTATATGGCGGCATATGTTTGGCTGGGTGTTAAACGCGTGACACTGAAAAGAACATGGAGAGAGCTACTGTATTATATTGAGGATGAAGAAGATACCATAAAGGAAGAAATGGAAGATGATATTACGACAGATGTGAAAGAAATTCTTCCTGCATTGAATATAATACCAAGATTCGATGATTGCGACAACGCAGACGGGATAGAATGGTTTCCATGAGCTGAATCTTCTTCGATTGACCATAGTGTATGTGCTTCAAATAATGAGCTGAAACAAGGATATGATGGCAATGATGGTATTCCTCGACATTTTGAAATCTTAGAAATAGGGTTAAGGGTAAATAACTTTATCGAATTAGATTTGCTAAATTGTGCGACTTAGCAGGTAAGAAAATCTAGCATACGTAAATGTTTAATTTTGGTAATAATTAAAATCTATAATAATTAGTTTGAATCATATTTAATTTCGTTATTTGTGTGTTACTATTGATATTCGTTTTTTGACATGCATTTTATCATTTACACGAATTCTATCATCCGAACGCTCTTGTGTCCTAATTAATTCAGATAATTCAGGTTCCACTGCAGTTTATTTTCCTAAACTGTCACAACTTCTTAGAAACTCCTCGATCATCATGAATGAAGTAACTTAGAAATTTTAATTTGAAAATTAATTTTAAAATTACAAAGACCATTCGAAATTATCTTAGCTCGATAATCCACCTGGATAATCCTAAACTCGGATAATACTGAAAGCTCTGTTAGCGTTCATAAAATCGTAGGAATATTTTGATAATGTTGTACCTGTATTTAAGTTCAATTAATTATTTAACTAGTTGAAAGTCTGATTAACTGCTTCCACAATGCCTAATTATTTATATTGTCGTATTCTTCGTGCAAAGTTAAAAAGGAATGAAATTATGATAAAGTTCAAAGTATGTCGGATGTTACGGAACTTGGTTTAAACGGGACTCGGCTAACCGAGACTGCGCTGCATTAAAAATTAAACGAGTTAAATGTTCTCACATAAGAAATAAATCAATATTCAATGAATGGGAAGAATGAAAAATATGTATATAATACGAAAATGTATGGGTATTATATATTCACTTTGTAGTGTTCCTATCTAGGTTTTAATGCATTAATCTGTGAACTGCTTCGGCAGATATTATATTTCATACTTATCGCGTATAGCCAAGCTGCATATGCACATTATTAACCATCGAGATCTCCGGGGAACCATTCGGTCGAGATTTACCAACTACGCAGTTAAATTATGCCATTTGATTTAAATTCGAGTATGACGAAAGAAATAGCTAGCAACGTAAGAGCAGAGAGCAGCTGGTCGGAAAAGTCTGGAGGAATTGTTCGTTGAAAACTGGTAAATATACCGTGTCTCTGCATAGAGTGTTTACTTCCTGTGTTGTACACCTGAAGACCGTGTTGTGTTCTTTGTTACATGTGTCAGGGAAGCACCGTGAAAATGGTCTTCGGGGCTTTCGCTCGTCTTTATTTGCGTTCAGAATTGTTGCACTTTTCCAAAGCAATTAGAATACAATTGGACAAAGGTGTTTTCAAAGGAGCGATGCCTGTGTTTGTGTGTTTCTTTTCTTCATGTACGTGTAAACGTGTACACATTTAGATCTATTTTCAATTTCATATCGCACGAAAATACGGCAAATCGTGTTTTGGAAACAGGATACGAAATGCCAAACAGCGCTAGACATAATACGAAGAAACATGTCGCGTCGTATTTTATCTAGACAGATCGCACTTCGTCTGCGTTAATTGTAAGTTACGTAAAAGTACATTAGTCAAATATAAATTATGATATAATTGAAGAACATTTTCTTGCTCCCTCTGATTCTTCTTACGCTTCTATGAG
This sequence comes from Bombus affinis, assembly GCF_024516045.1. Classification (NCBI taxonomy): domain Eukaryota; kingdom Metazoa; phylum Arthropoda; class Insecta; order Hymenoptera; family Apidae; genus Bombus; species Bombus affinis. The sequence continues at coordinate 4,206,024 of NC_066345.1, forward strand.
GCTAATGAAGAAAAATTCGAACAATTCTTTAAGCGATGGACAAGAGTTTCTAAAACGTTTTTTAGGAAACAAAATGTATATCAAGAAATATAAACGCAAAGAAGATAATAAGGGAAAAAGGTCCCTTTCTTTTGTTACAATCAATAATTATATATATATATGTAATTATTAATTAATATAAATAACTATAATATAAATGGATATAATAATAATATAACAAATAAATGAATAATAATAAATAATATATATATATTATGAGATTTACATTTATTGTTATTCATTTTCTCAATTTTCTTCCAAAACTTGCAGAATAGCTTTTGCGTTAACCTATTCGAAATATATCGTAGCGCATTTCTGCGAAACGTATAAAAGCCACATTTCTTTCCGCTGGTTCTATCAGCATAAAACACTAAATTTCAAATACCTGCCTGTTCGCCGGCATATTATAAATATTCAATGAACTCCTCAACTTGTTACATTTCTGAAATAAATCTTTTAGAGGTTGTTGCTTTAGCGTGGTGAAAGATATATGAAACAACGATATGACTTCATCGCGGGTTTGTTCCTTTAAAGGTTCTGGTCTGATCCCTTTTGAAGCTCTCGTATCTGAGAGATGCGACATTTTAATACCAGATAAAATGAAAATGTTGCAGGAAGCTCCCTTCCTTAAGAGAAAAAGAGGTACACGTTGGATAAAACATAAGTATACTTTAGACCCTGTTCTTTCAACCGAAAAATTCCAAAAAATGAACTTTTCTCCGAGCATCTTATATGCTTGTGGCATTTCATTCTTTCACGTACGTTATTGTCTTCCCTTATCATTAACGCGTCTCATCGTCCAGATAATGATTTCCACGAAACGTTTCACGAATGCAATTCGTTGCAACATGTGGCCATCTGATGAGGCAATTTAATCGTGTTTCCAAATTATGTGCATCGATGTTTGAACGTGTTGCATATTACCCTAATAGGATAACGAAATCGATAATATAGTAATATACAATTTTGATGGATACAGAGTTGATATAACGATTATTAAAATTCTACATATAATTTCTTCTGATATTCAAAAAGATATAGAAATTCTTAGATTAGATTTAAATTGCTAGAAGTTAAGATGAAAATTTGAAATATCATACATTATTGAAGTGAGAAATAAGAAATTTGTTTGGTGTTGAGGTAATTACTTCAAGAAAAACTTCACATCTTTTCTTTTGTATATCCGTGACCTGGAGACCGTTGTTACGAAAAGAATAGAATTTAATGAAAAAGAATTAAAAATAAAGAGAGATCCATATTATTGTGCTCCAAATTTTCTTTTGGATTGCAAGGTCTAGAAACAAAAGAGCTGTGAGTAGATTTCTATTGCTGTTTCTTGTAGCCTTTAGCTTGAGCTACACACCAAAGTTAACTTTTTGGTAATGTCCTTTGCTATAAATATATGAACGTGCTCTTTATCATAGCTTCTTCTATTGTATTGAAACACTGTTAGAATGAGAATCTGGATAAACATATACTATACCTGTACTTATACCTATACTTATTTCAGTATATTTTTCTATTACAAATTCATCCACTCGTTCTTTTATCAGTCAACCTCAACAGATTAAAAAAAGATGCAGAAATTTTTAGATTCGATTAGAAACTTCTAAATAAAATTTTTTTTATTATTTAATTTATACTTATCATAGCTTCTATTGTATTGTAACACTGTAGGAGTGAGCGTCTGGATCAGTATACGCTATACCTGTACTTATATCTGAAGTGATAGATCGTGATAGTGATAGGAAGAAACACTCGACTATATTTAACAATATATATTTATTTATTATGATATACTCTATATGTACACTTCGTATAGAACTCGCGATTACTATTAGCGGTTCGTAATTCGCGATTATAAGTTCGACTTCTGCTCGATGCGTCGAAACGTATCTTCTTTAACCGTAACGCGGATGTACCGAAGTTGACGATGTCGCGTAGTTCGTTGTCATTTTCTTGCGCGGCGGCGAGAGTTTGATGATCTACAGACTTCCCTATCGCTTCGATGCGTGACAGCGTCGTCTACGTTATTATCTAGCCCTTCTATGTATCGCATGTCGGTGATGAATTGTCCGATGTAATCAATGTGTCAGAATTGTCGCGGCGAACACTGATCGAGATTTTGAATGAACGCGTATGTAAGGGGTTTATGGTCTGCGAAAATTATAAATTTTCTCCCTTCTATGACGTGTCGAAATCGCTTGACTGCGGTGTACATAGCAAGTAGTTCGCGATCGTATACGCTATACTTTCGTTGCGCGGAATTCTACGGTTTGGTAAGAAAACCTAACGACTGCCAAGAGTCGTTGGCGCGTTGCTGCAAGACCGCTCCTAATGCATAATCGGATGCGTCTACCGCCAGGCTAACGGGCGCGCCAGGTATCGGATGCGCTAACATCGTGGCGTTAGCGAGGGCTCATTTCAACTCGCGGAAACTGGCTTCGGATTGCTCTGGCCACTCGATGGGCGCGTTACCCTTTTTCCCTCCTTGTAATGAGTCATTGAGGGGTTGAAGAATTTTTGCGACCCCCGGTATGAAACTTCGGTAGAAGTTAGTCATACCGAGGTACCTACGTAATGCTTTAACGATCACGGGAAGCGGTACTTCTACAATGGCATCAACGCGTTCGGCTAGCGATTTATTCCGTTCGTGTTTACGGTGTGTTCCAAGAATGTGATTTCGTTCACACCAAATTCACACTTTGCGGGGTTGATGACTACGCCGTAATCGTTTAAGCGTTTAAACAAAATGCGTAAGTGCTCGCGGTGTTGTTCTTCCGTTTCGGAGGCTATTCAAAAGTCGTCTATATATGCGAACACGAAATCTAAACCGCGGGTGATTTCGTCGACGAATCGCATCCGGATCGTCTTCGGACGCGATCGGAATTTGATGGTAAGCACGGACGAGATCCTGAAGAATCTTCGATATGCGGTGGGGAGTACCTGTCGAGTACGGTGCAGGCGTTCAACGCACGATGGTCGCCGCATGGTCGTAGATTTTCGTCTTTCTTTGGTACGACGTGCAGGGGTGATGCCCATGGACTTTTCGATGGCTGCATCACTCTTTGCTCGATCAAGTGTGCAAACTCCGCCTTAATCTGTTTAAGTCGATCCGGTGAGAGGCGGCGGGGTTTACTGCAGACGGGTGGGCCGGGTGTGGTTTCGATGTGGTGTACCACACCGTGTCGAATTTTCTCTCGTCCGAAGGCCAGTGGACGAGTTAGATCCGGAAACTCCACCAAAAGTCGGTGGTAGACCGATTTGTCTATTACGGTTTTAATGGAGATTTCTTCGATCGTGGTAACATATCCCCTTGATGACAATTGGGTTGTCGTGTAGAGGAGTCGTTTATTTCGCGGGTCCATGAGCAACCGATAGTGGCTCAAAAGATCTACTTCGATGATAGGCGTTTGAACGTCGGCTATCACGAAATTCCATTTAAAGGCTCGTCTTAGGGACAGGTTAAGGTAAATCGCAGTTGTACCATACGTTGCGATGCGCGTCCCGTTGGCCGCGAACAGTTCGTACGCGTTTTTGTTGACGTGTCCGTGTATTTTGCTGCGGGGATATATGCTGATGTTGGCGTTGGTGTCTACAAGGAAGGAAATCTTCGTTTTCTTGTCCGTAATGAAAATGTGGCGGGATCCCAGGCCGTCGTTGTCTGCGCTTTTACTGACGGCTGGTCCCGTTTTCCGACTTTCAAGTGCATGGGGATGTACACTTCCTCGCGTGTTCGCGATACTCCGCGTGGTAGAAACATAGTCCATCTTGCCACTGCGAATCTCGGGAGCGCGAACGGCAGTGGAACGCCTGTCGTCGCGGTCTACGATATTTGTCGTTTATCAGCGTGTCTATTTGCACTTGCATTTGCGAAAGCCGGTCGCTCAAGACGTTGATGACGGCGGCCACAGGGTCGCTGATTGCCGCATTTTGTACAGGCAGCTCGGTAACGGCTGTTATGCTGGATGCGCACTGGCTATTCCATGAAAGGACTTCCTCTATCTTGTCAGCTGCCCGCATTAGCTTTTCTATATTGGTATCGTTGACCGCAGTCAGGACTTCCCTGCTGTGATAGGGTAAACGATTCCTCTAAAGCGTGAGGATGAATTGGTCCGACGTAAAAGGACTGGCAGTTTTTTTTTAAGTCGTAGTAGAATTGGGACGGTTTCCTGTCGCCCATCACTTCACTTTCCTCCAACCTTTTTACTCTATCACTGTCTAACTCGGCCAGGATGCGAATAAGCTCGTCCTTGAATTAGTCGTACTGTCCAGTGGCCGGGGGATTCAACAATATGTTCTCCATTCGCTCAGATACTCAAGCTCGAGGAATTCTAGGAGAGTCGTGGATTTTTCTACGTCGTCCGTGATGCCCGCTGCCGCCAACTGTCTTTCCAGTATGGAGAACCATAGCCGTATCTTCTGGGGCATTACTGGAGGCACGAGGAACAATTTATTGGTTGTGATTGCTTTGTTATTATGTGCCATTTCACTAGTACACTTAGAATCGCGATGACTGAAGTCTCACTAGCACTATCGCGGTCACCTCTTTCACTGAAGATCACGTCGGGGTCACCAATTTGAGGTGGATAGGTCGTGATAGTGATAGAAAGAAACACTCGAGTATAACAATATATATATTTGTAGTGGATCGTGTGGGGATTAAGAATACGAGAAATTGCTGCTGCAACCAGCCAAATATATTTTGAATAAATATAAATACCGTCGAGAGACGCTCGTACAAATGTATTCGCATAGATAGAGTATGATCGCTCGCGGAAAACTCGATAACTATAACTCGGATAATGACTCTGATAATAACTCGTAGATATTGATCGATAATTCGTAGATACTCGGTATGTACTGTAGTAGGAAAATTTGGATTTGTCTTAGATCGAAGGTTGTCCATAACGGTGACTTTGTTTTATCCGGAGTTTGTCTATCGATATGTTTCGTGCGGCAAGGCTATGTCCGTGTTCCGAGGCACAGCAACAACAAGATGAATCGCCCTCGATCCGCCTCGTCCTATGACTCATGTGCCGCTACATATTTATTATGATATACTCTATATGTACACTTTGTATAGAATTCGTGATTACAAGTTCGACTTCTGGTCGATTCGTGTTGATGCGCGATACAAGTTCGGATGATGATTGCTTAAGATGCCGGGGAAATCTGATCAATTATTGCGAACTACCAACTATTGACTCGGACCGATGTGTGACGACTCTAACTGACTGTAACGACTGACTTTCCGTCACGATGATGCTGCAGAGGAAGACTATGACGGGGTGTGTCTAAGAATGCAAGATCATCGGATTCGTTGAGGAAGGCCTTGGTTCGGAATGCGAGGGAAATGGACGTCGTTGTTAATTGGCTAATTTTGTGTTGGTAGTTGGAAAAAGATGCTAACTGTCCTTGAGAGAAAGTTGCTAGCGGGAAGCATCGTACGTGAGAAAAACAGATTTCTCTAAGACTATTTGTCCCTTTGGAGAATCTTAGCTAAACAAATTCTAAGAATTATAGCGGGTCGTTAGGCTAGCTGCAAATATTCTGTGAGGATGTATCGAGATCTGGCAAATCTCATCCGAAGTATAGAATCTGCGTGTGGCGACCCACGGGACAGAAACCGTTGGAAAGTTTACTGTCGGGTGCCGCTGCATATCTATATTTATTTCAATATATTTTTCTATTACAAATTCACTCACTCGTTCTTCTATCAGTCAACCTCAACAGGTGTTAAAAAAGATGCAGAAATCTTTAGATTTGATTAGAAACTTCTAAATACTATAAATTTTTTTTTATTATTTAATCTGTACTTTACATTTTATCCTTCTGAACATTTGGTAAATTTTTCTAACTTAATTGTTAAATAACATGTAGATGGCTACCTCTTCGAGATACCATCTTCGAGTTTGACTATTTTATTTCTTCAGTGAGGTCAGTGAGGCGTTTTCTTTTTAATCTTTTTTCTATGAGAGTTTTGCTCGCTTCAACAGCCAGCTGGTTTGGATGTAAATACTGTAAATGATTAAAAAGAAAAAATCTGGTAATTTGAAGAGCCTTTGTAAAGAAAAAGAAACGGATTATTGTAGTAGTTAATTGAATATCATCGTAAAATATTGCGGCTTATATTATTCATAATTAACAGTATTTCTTTGTGTGTTTTTCAATTGTTTATTATTTTCTCATGACTTCCATTCACATAAAAGCTTAATTTATATATAAGCTATCTGTTTTCAATAATGAATAATTAAAGGTCTAAATAATTGAGCAATTAACAACATAATAATTTATTGTAATTAATAATAAATATCGCTGTTGTTCCTACATTTATTTGAATTCGTTGTGCATACATTTAATACGGAGTAATTAAATTTAATTAACTATCACGTTATGTTCTTTCGTATATTGCAGTTTTAAACTTTCTTTGGATAAAATAAAATGTTAATAAACAATTGCTATTGATAATTTAAAGGATAATGGATAAGAACCCATTATTTCAAAAGGTAACAATTGGAAACTTCGTTCAATCTCAACATCTATTTTTCTTTCAATTCATGTTGCCTTAATCAACTATACTAAACAGAATTTAATAATACATAATTAAACGCATAATGAAAAATATTAATCAGGTAACGCGATACGATTCTTACGTTACGGAAATAAAAGTACTCGTAAACATGGAAGGAAATCTGAATTATATATGTAATAATAATTATTTGTTGAAATTACTTGAAAATCTACCCACGCATTGTGTGCGCATGTATGTATATTGCGAATTATGAAATTACGCGGAACCGGGAATGAATTCCGTAGTACAATCGAACAGGTAATTTAAAGAATAAATGGCCGCATAATTAAAAAAGCTGTATCGTTCATTACAAACAGATATTTTGCATCGAAATTATATCGCGGGGGTAAATTGGAAATTAAAGGAATAAAGGAATAAATTTATTTATCAGTAATCACTAAATATTGCAGCTAGAATGTATTTCTTTTCTGTTTTTATCCATTGGATCACGAGCTTTGCTAAATAATTTTCTCTTTAATACAACTGTACATCTTACAAAATGATTCAGCACATTCACATTCAAGAAAATTCACTACATTCTACAGCTTTTATATTGCAAATTCGTGTGATGTTCACTGAAAGTCTAAAAAAATGCTGTGGAACACAATAAGATACTTGTAATAGCAGTCTATAGAAAACGATTAAGGAGACAAGAACATTTATAAATTTCCATAGAATAACTTTCACTGATCTCGTACAACGCCTGCTACAGATAAATACCTAAGTTAGAAAACAAGAAACAAATCAAGATAAATGCAACGTAGCTCGCACAACGAAGATAATAGAAGTTAATCCGGTTTGTATCGCAGAGTGTACATAAATTTCGTAAATCGTTTTAAGGTGCAGCTTTTCGCAGGGTCGGCCAATAAGCAATTTCTAATTCCGCCTTTTTATCGCGTTATTCCACCTCCAGATGCTTGTGTTCCGAGCTTAAAATATTTTTATCCCGCGTTCACTGTCCCCTCGACTCCCTGGAAATTTCCTTTTCTGGCTTAGTGAACAAAAATCCGAGTTACGCGATGCCTACCACTTGCTATAATAGAGTCGAAACTACAGTTCAGCGACGAAAATAAGCGGACGAGTAGTGAAAATACGTATAGATAAAGTTCGTGAAATATACAGCTCGTTCACAGAAGATCTAAATATTAGCTTCCTGAATGTTTCTGTATATTCACTGTTTACCATTTTTCATTCATTAAATTCTTCTAAATATCAGATAGAAATTCTTAGATTCTTAAAATCGTTAAAATGTAGTCAAACATGTTAACGATGCTAAATTTGAAGATTTTCGGTAGGAACAAAAGCAATACAAAAGCTGAACAGGAAATTCATAATTTATATTTGTAAAAAACAGAAAAAATACAAATACCTGTCGAATTGAGATACTTTCTTCCTTCCCGAAGTCGCTATGAAAACATAATATAGTCGATACATGCCAATAAATGTATATGTGGTGGTTTGTATTTGAAGGATTTCCAATAGACGATAGCTTCTCGTACATCCCGCTAGCACTGATATCATTCGCTAAATGACCTAGCCAGTTCAATGACAAATTCGAGTAATAAGCAATAAGAAAGATATTTTTCATGATAGTTTGCTTTAAATGAATACTACTATGCTATGTGACTTTGGAACGACCATAAACGTTAAATTAATATTCTAATTAATTAATATTCTTGAATTCTATTAAATTAATATTTTAATGAATAGACGCTAACGTATGTACAATAATAGATTTGACTGTCATTATCACCATAAAACAAATATCGAGTGGTCGTTCTTCATTAATATTTTTATACAATCTCTAACATTGTATGATATAGTATGTAGTACGTATGGTAGTTGTACGTATAGTATATAGTAGTTGTATAGTACGATAATATTCATAAGAAAAACGCATAAACCCAAGAGTCTGCCTTATAAGCTTTATAAAAATATAAAATTATGGAAAAACAGACCCGAAATTTTTTCAATGCACATCTTGTCATGTAATATTCATAAACGTTTTACGACTCGTGAAATATGTACACGTCTCATCTGTATAACAAACAACATATCACTGCAACTATTTCTATTCGATAAAATGTTCCTAGTTTACAACTATAATAGAAAGAATTCTCAATTAAACGACAAACCTTTTAATTGGAAATCAAGCAACTCTTGGCCCATTAGCGTTGATCTTATTCGCTAAATGATCTACCTAGGTCAGTGACAAATTCGTTCATTATAATAAATTACAATAACAAATTATAATTTTAATAAATTCGATAGTAATTTGAATAAACAATGAACAGAAAATTTTACATGATTCGCGGAAATTAAATTCCAAGAGGTGAAGATTAAAAATTAAAGGGAAGATTCCGACATGGCATTCCACTAGTCGTCGACTGCTTCTCACGACCGAATGACGATAAGTATTTCTTCAGATAGCAGAACATCGAAACCGAGGCCCACACTCGTGCTACAAACTTGCTGCCGCGTTTCACCTCCAATACCTAACTTTACTCCCTTTCACGGACTTTTTCCTCCACCTTCGACGTCCTCCGCCCGATAACGGTGTATTGTTAATGTCAGAGTCTTCTGGAGTACGTTTCAATCTTGTTGAATGGCACGCGCTGTGAAACTTCTTCGACAGACAGGGACGGTTCTTGGTCCGATAATTCTGCTCAAAAAAAAGCTTCCAAGGGTCCTTTTCCCCTGTCGATTCGCTCGATCACAAGAGGTGCGTTACACACGAAAAAGTTTGCAAAAGTAAAAAGCGTTCCGGCTGTTGAACTAATTATTTTTCGAGGCAAAAGAGAAAGAAGGTACTATAGTCGAGCGACGTTCGTTTCTTTCGTAAACGTGGACGATTAATTTCACAAAATGGTACCCGAGAGACTGGTTGGTCCTGGCTACCCTTCGCTATGGCCCTCTTGGCACGATTTCTCGGCCCGAAAACCCTGTTCGCCATGCAAATCCATGCGCCAAGTATTCCCATTAAAAGCCTCCAACTTCACCATCTTTCGTTCGGTCTTCAGACCGACTATTTTCGCCCCGTGCTCCCCCCGTTTTCTTTTCATTTCGCCCGCCGGTTGCTTGAGACGACGTCGGAGTGCGCCGAACGGCTTCATACACCGGCAACTACCAGACGAGAGAACTTTCCGCTCCAATCCCGACTCGCGATAAGAGCCGAGTGCGCGCCAACAGGGACGAAATACGTATGTACCCTGGTGCTCGCGACGCCTTTTGTTTCGCGGATTTCGCGCTACGACGAATATTTTTTTCGCTCGAATTATTTCCTCATCTCGAAAGTAATTATTATTTTTGTTCGGTTAGAAGTGTCGGATGTAATTACGGATCGAGATCTAAATTTTCTAGAAATGTATCATAAAATATTGACAAAATTATTTAGCCAACTCTGTGTAGGATAAATAATTTAAAAATAATCTTTGTGTATTCTTTTAATTTAACATTTAATTCTTTAACATTTAATTTCTTAACATTTAATTAAGATTATTTAGCGCTTTCATATTTATCACGATTATTTTAAATTCGAAGGAAGAAGAGATTAAATGTAAATATTGTGTCTTTTTGGAAGATTAGAAAATACCGAGAACTAAGTTATATAGAAGCAACAAGTTATTTTTACACGGTTGCTGAAATTATATTGAATTAATCTTAGGATGTTAGACACTTATGAAAATTCTCTGCTTGCTATATACGTAGCTTACAAAAGCTAACAAAAGCTAACAACATTTTCCATTAAGGTAGCTTTATAAAACCAACTTTACTGTTCCAACTTTCCCAATTAACCTTCATCAGAACCTTGTGCCAATTTGACATGTTGTAATAAATGTAAAAAGCAGCGCGCTTTCAGCAAAATGTACGTACAATGTCGCGCCTGAATATATGAAACATTCGTTTGTGTTGTATTTTTGCCAAAAATGTCGCAACTTTCGCGCCATACGTACTGATCTTTTCATTAACACTAGAACTACCACACCAGTCAAATTGATCGGTTTTACAAATTTTAAAATTCCTACTTCATGTTATATGTTTTTTCCACAATGATGTAATGACTTTCGCAACGATAACCAAAGGAATAATATAATGAATTTTATTTTATTTTTTTATGTATTCAAATTAAAAATAGTTTTATATCAAGGCTACCTATACCAATACCAGTCAAAATGACCGGTACTTGTCAAATTGTAAAAGGGTTCTGCAATCTGTTTATCGAACCCCAATTAACCAGTTTTCTCGTTTTGTACAACTTCCTACGCGTTTTTAAAATTTTTACTGCGTAACATTCGATATGACGATATTAGTTATCAGAAAAATTCCGGATCGATCGCTAGATGTTAACACTAAAAATATCACACCAGCCAAAATGACTGGTTCTACAATTTTATAAATGTGCCAACCTTCGTTTAGGGATTATGGTCCCAGATGGATTAATAATAACATAACAAAAATGTACTACATAACATAGAAATCTTTCTGTAAGAAAGTAATAAATTAATAAATATAAAAATATTCTATTATTGCGTATTTTTTAAAGACCAGTCATTTTAACTAGTCTTGGTAGAAATAGCTTCGTGTTAACTATCGGCAGTTCTAGTGTTAAAAAGCACACAGCATCAGAAATAATTCATATCACGTAAACGCTACATGTTGCGTATACGTAGCCGGCGCGGCAGAACATCTAAAATATTTTGTAGCTATCTGAAAATGTTTAATAATCTAACCGCCGATATCCAAAGGAATTCTCAAGAAATTTGCAATGTCATAAATTCCATAGTACATTGATGTTGCATTCGAACCAATATACAGCGTCAGTTGACCCTCAAACACAGCAGTAGAAACGCAGATTTGGTTACACGTGAATTTTTTCTCGATTAATATTGTAACAGTTTCCGCAAAGAGATACATACTATGTCTGCTTACTCATATCGTCCGTGAAGTAAACTGCGATTTTGTAACAAACTAAATAGACAGCTAACGAAGAGCCTTGGAAAAAAAAACGCGAGTCACCGTTGCTAAAAGCCGATCAGGCAGAGTAAGCGTATTTTCTCTTGTTTATATGCACGTAACCTTTTTAAGCCTCATTTGTCGTTCATTATGTCAAATTGACAGAATGACAAAACATGAATGACATGAAAAAATAAATAATTAATTTTGCTCTTGTCACGTGCATTCGTACTAATTCTCTTTCAGAGGTATCGCTATTCATTCTCACGTCAAAATCAACAAGTTTCAGGAAAATTGTTCTATAAATGGCAAAATAATATAATCTTTTAGCGGAAAAGTGTGTCAAAAGGACGCGACAGACGGCTGAGGGTTAATAACATTTACTTTTCTCGAACTTATTTTGTTCCAAGAATACACTAACAACACACGAATGTACGTGTAGTGTGTGGAATAAAAGTTTTAGGTCGAAAACAAATTGACATATGTGTCTACACATATATTAGTTTCTGAAGGCTGAAAAATAATATGCTACAAGGGGATTTTTGGCTATAAGGGGCGTCCAACCCTCGTGCTGTTCGAGGGTCAACTTAAGTGAAAATTCAAGCGATTTAAGCGACCGAAGTTATCTACCTACAATATAAATAAAATAGTATAAAAACAAATAAAATAATACGTAAATTTCAAATTTTATATCCATTGACAGAGATAAAAATACGCCTTGCGTTTAATATTTGTTTATAACATCGTAGCGAAGCATCTGCAGCAAAAATAAATTTAAAAAAAATAAATGACAATGTACGTAAATAATGACATAGAAATAACAGCTGCTAATACCTAAGTTTGCGTATCTTCAGTCACGTTTAAAGGAACCGAATTTCTGCATTTTCCTTTGAAATGCTATCCTACATTAATTTCGTCTCATTATACAGTGTGAAATTATGCGATGGAAAAATGAGGTATGTCAAGAGTCGAGCCATCGGAAAGGCGAAGTTTTCTCTACGAGGAACAAAAAACTTCTCGCACTCTGTGGCTCGAATGGAGCACGTTGAATCTTCGCCAAACACGAAGATTTGTCCTGCGCCACGTCATCGCAGAAATTGCGACATTAGCGACATTAATTTCAGTAGCAACGCCAACAATGTGATTGTCTCCCTAGACAAACGATAGCACAGCTGCGGCTCAATTGTATGACTTCCTCGGCGATATGTGTGCGTTGCCTACCGCGTCTGTCGCATAATTCCACGACGCTCCCCGAGTGCGCGTTTGTCCCGAAGTCTGCGATTCCATCGGGGCGAACTTCGAACGGCGTGTACGAATTGGCTGACAGTGTTACGCAACCACTTTTTCTCTTCGCCAAACGCGTATAACGATGTGTTCAATTATTGTGTTGGCAACTAAGTGATTGCGGAATTTGTCATTCAGCGGTAATGACAAAATCCGCAATCACTTAGTTGCCAACACAATAGATCGTACCGTGCAGGTACAACGCCAGTAATCGTTGTTTGCGTGTATTTTCTCGTACGTCCTCTGCAACGAATATTAATATTAACATTTCACGCGAATCTGATTCTTTGCCTTTTTCGTTTATTCTCCCGAAAATACTAAAAATGTGAATTCTTGCATTCCTCTTTCGTAATCTATCCGTGTGGCTGAAAAAACGCACGAAACCTATTGGTTTTGTAATTGTTGTTAAGAAATTACTGTATATTGTCGATCATACTGGAATTACTATTACCAGACTTTCGAGGATTACGTGGAAACACGGAAAAATTGGAATGAACCCGAGCTAAATGTGATAAACCCTTTTTGTATAGTCTGCTTCTTCTGTGTTAATTCCGTTGATTAAAGCAAGAGATTAAAGCGATAGAATTTCTTTGTGGACAAAGTTTTGTTCAATATTGTACAAAAATTAGATACGTTTTCATCTTCCCGTTAATCAGATCAGGAAGATAAAAAGAAACGATAATTGTGAAAAAATTGAACTCGATTACATATCAAGCGATGATCCTGGGAAAAAGAGTTCTTATTTTTGAAATATTCCGCAGAAGAAGGAGAAACGTATATTTGCATAATTACAAAACCAAATAACATAATATGATATGATAATATTGTAATATATAATATATAAAGAGGATTTTGTTTAAGAGAATTAATTAACTGTTAATCTGCTCAAATGTTAAACTGTTTCTCTACAATTAGACAAAAGACAATATTTATCATACTATTCCCCAAAATATTCAGCTTCTTTTTGATTTGAAGGTTTACGTAATAAAATCCGCGAAGAAGTTTATAATGCAATACAATATCCTTTTAGACATGCTTTTCGTATAATACGTGTAATTTAAAAATTTTTTAATTTTTTTATTCAAGATTCACTAGAAAACCTCACTATTGTGGCTTGCCTTTATTGTTTCATTTTTTTGCTTGTGATGAGAAGAAACATCAAGATTCTAATTAAATGTCGAGGTTCAGGCAAACAGCGTGAAAATCCAGATTAGCATTAGGCTAGGCATCCATTGGCAGCGATTGTTTGCTATTAGAGAGAACATATAATTATAGGATACAATCGACGTTTAATAATAATGAGTTTTCGCCTTGTTGAAGTGGTCACCACTTCTACGAAAACTCTACATCTGGCCTTTTTAGTTTTCTCAAGCGCTGAAACTATCGACAGCATATAGACAAAAGACTGGCACGAAGGCAGACCATAAACAATAGACAGGCGACGTTGGCTTCGGGGTTTTTCAGTTACAAGGTAACACTGCTAGCGTGCGGATCTGGACCAGCTCAAATTGTATTCCTACTTATTATTACACTTCTCTATTAAATATATATTTTCTACCTTACACTTTATCCACGCGTTTTCTCTCTTTATACATCTAATAACCTCAACACGTCTTCTGTTAAACGCTATTAGTATGAAGCTATTAAATTATTTAAAATATGATTGTTGAGAATATGTGGAAAGGACGTAAGAAAACATTTGCATGAGATTAATAGCCCATGACAGATGTGATACTGTCTGCTTGAAATTAACTGATACGAAAGTTTCGTTTAACAGTTGCAAATTTAAATTAAGTTACAAAATGTTATCTTGGATTGACCAGAATATTTCTTCGGTTTAAATTGTTACAAATCTGAGTCTTATCGAATTAAGGAAATATTTTGTACGCACAGTAGCGGGAATTTGTTTTCATAACTTGCATGCAATATATATTATTTATTTTTCAATTAATTAATTAAATTAATACTACCATGCCACGTGAAATTAAATACTCGAGAAAGTATAACTGTTGTTCGAAGAATACGTAACGTTTTAGGCAAAAATATATCTGAAATAGAAACAAAACTAATTTCAGTTAAATCATTATCAGAAAAATCTTGTAATAAATAACTATTTATATATTCGCCATTGTATAACGATATAACCAATGAGATACGAGAATGATTTAGGCGAGAGTGACTGCTTAAATATGTTTTGCGAGTAGTGGAGGAAGCGAATGTGGTGTCGGAGACTTTATACGGCAAGTAAACTATTAGTTTGTAAGGAGTTCTATGGTAGGGAATGGGAAGGTGTGGTTTAACGCACTTGAAGCGGCTAACTTATGTGCTGACTTGTAGTGTCGCGGCTTGGCGAATTTAAGGGACCTTAGCAAGCATATGTGCTCCTAGGTTTCGGTAATATTTTCTCACAAGCATTTTCCTACAATTGAAACAAAATATTTGTACATTAAAAAAACTCGACGTATTCATTGACAGAAAAATAATAAAAGTAGCAGAATAAATCTGGAATTATTAACTAACAAACAATTCTTTACCAGATTTATCAGTTATTCGCTTGCAAACATTTATTGCTCACTGTACTGTAATTTGCTTATTACAATTATTTCCCAATAATTAATCCTTTAACACGACCTTCCAAGTTTCCATTTTTCGATACACATAGATAGAACAGAACATAATTCATACATACGTAATTATTACACGAATCGTATTCAAAACTACATAAACTTATGGCAGTGATATATCTTACGATTTATAGATTCTATGCAAATTCTCTCTCTCTTTTTTTTTTTATTGCTGTTCGATTTGAATAGAAATAACCAGATAACGTAAAGTGATCTTAAGTTTTAGATCGAAGGAAATCTTACGATTTAAATATTCATCGTTCCCTGTTCCGATGAATCTTTTCGAACAGCTGAAACAGAACTTCCGTCGAGTTAAACACGAAGAGCGATTTCATAGTTAACATTTGCCGAGTTTTTCTCGCTCCAATCGTTCTCGATATCGTTTGCACGGAACATAAATCTATTACCGTGCCTGTCGAGTTGGTCGCAGCGTATAATGCATTTCGCAAAACCTTTCTGGCTGCCGGAAACATTGGTTTTACGTGCACTCGATACTCGGTGATTTACGATCGCGGAATAATTCATCGAGCCAGGAATTCCCAACAAGACTGGTAATAAGATAAAAACTTGATTTTATGGACAAACTTTTCGTACGATTTGCGTTCCACGATCACGGATTCATCAGCGCGATTTTACTGCAACTGTTTGCTTATACACCGGTATGTATCGATCGTCGATCGAACCGTATCTTTGTCGATTTATATGGCGCGTTTGTCCGACCCGATGATTTCTCTCGACAAATTCCAGATGAAAATGTAAAAGGCAAATAGATTTTCCTGCAAGAGCGTCGGATAAGGGAACGGTCTATAAGAGCAGGAATTTCACGAGCTACCTGGCATAATCGCATCAAAGGAGTTATTTCTCTACTATCTGTTAATCAAATTATTGCAGAACGTATTCTTCGATTGGAGGAATGAATACCGTTATCACGAGTATTCAACTATAGTATTTGCTGTTATTATAAAGGTTCCTTTATTAAATTTTCTTGCGAATTTTTACGTTAAATAAGATAGTCTGAAGGATTTTAAAGTAATAAAATATTGCTTGATAATTTGTTCAAATATGCCGTTCGAATGTGTGGACTACACACACGATTGTATACAAAAATCTATAAATTATATTGTGTTTTATATCTGATAGAAAAAGTGAAAAGAGAGTAACGAATTACCAGCATTTTATCCGAAGAAATAACCTTCTCAAATTTGTTTACGTAATCAGATTAGTCGAAATATCGTTGAAATAAATAAATATGTTTACTACAATATTTGCAAATTCCAGAGTGATGTTTTCTCCTTTGACGTAGCATTTAGAATATCGTAGATATATGCAGCAAATCTATACACCAAAGTTTAATTAAAATCGGCAATTATTAGTTTGCAGGATATTTCCTTACGAGGGAAATATTTTTGTTAATTAAAACTTGATTAAAACAGAGATTGAATTGAAGGAAGATCAAAGGAAATGCACGAAAATAAGGAGAAAAAGGACATAAGGACGCAATCCGCCAAAATCCTTACAAGTGAAACCTTACAAGTGAATTTGAACCAAATTTATTTTTATACCGTACTTTTTGAACTTTCAACGTTTTTAAGGAAGTCTGCCTGTAAATAAGGAACTAATTATTTCTGAGCTTCTCAGTTAATCATCTCTGAAAGTAACCTCTGTTGACAAGTTTAGATCATCTCAGTAATCTCGATGCATAATATACAAAGCAAAAATGAGGCAAAAAGGTTTCGTGTTTATAGAATTAAGTGGAATTAAGTAGAATTAAGAAAAAGAATATGGGAATTAAGCGTCCGATTTGAACTAGAAAGCTTTTCCATTGCGAAATTATGATCCAGTCTTCATTGGTGCAGATAGCGATGCTGAAGCTGAAGAAATTAAAATGCAAATAGTTCACGTATCAATTCTATTTCTGATAAGCTAGAAGTTAATAATGAATTTCACAGAGGGATCTATACAAAGAAATTTTCCATTTAATCAGGTTTATATTCGCCGTTGTTTAATCTAATTAACCATGGCGCAGCCATAACGTAATTTCTGCAGACACAACGAATTTAATAAAAGACAATAGAAGCTTTGACATTTCAGAAGCCTTGACATTTCATCTAATAAGTTTACGTCATAAACGCATTCTTTCGGATAAAGAATCTTTTATGCACGCGTTTCTTCACTTTGCATTGTTTTCTCCATTCACTTTTCCCTTTTTGCGTGTTCTCAACATTTTATCTTTGTCTCTATCCTTCCTTTCCAATTCTTAGTATTGCGTTCACGTTATCTATATTTTTATTTACATAAATACCCGTTAAAATAATTAAATAACTATAATAATTAAATAAAATAATTAAATTTAATTAGATACGATCATGATTTGAATAATCTTGAGATAACCGTTTCTTTGTACTGATTGTATTTATTTTAAGAGTAAATAAAATATTTTATCGATCGCCCGCAGTAGGCAGTACAACTTTTTCTTAGAAAAGAAAGAAAGCAAACTAGAAGTAGATACCGAAAAATATATTGTACGCGTGTTTTATGAAAAGTGATAAATCATGAAGCGATATAATAACGTTTAACTCCTTAAGCTACAATTTACGTTCGAGAATTTACGTTTGGTCCGATCATCGTACTACGGGCTATGCCCGTAGTTGTAGGTTAAGGAGTTAAATATCGTTAAATTTGTGTAGAAGTTTGAGCAGCAGTGATAGCTTTAGCGTTAATAACTGGAAGATGATTGGTCTTTGTGTAATGTTTTCGGGTAAATCTTTATTGAGTAGGGTAACTGTGCGATACCTGACCACTTGCAGGGTAATAGATTTTCTCAATCTATGTCCTAGTGTTTCGCAGATGATGCACTATTGCTTACAAACTAAAATCGCAACATCTGCAAACTCACATAAAAGCAATTAAACGGTTCAACTCACGTCTAACACTAAATGGATGCAATCTTGTACTATTAATTGTTAACTTCTATTCATTCTACTCATTTTAATGGTTTCAAACAATGGAATTCATTAGCACAAAATATTTGTGCAAGCGAATTAGAAAACTTAATAGAAAAATGGCGAACACTTACAGAGAACGAACAGATATACCAATTGTCCAGATATTTGTCTACTTTCATCTAATATACGTACAGGAAACCCGTATTATTTATGAAATGAAATATTTTTCATTTCTGATAGTTTGCTTTAAATTAATGCTACTATGAATTTTTAAATAACAAATTCTAATAAACAGACACTATACGATACTAAATTTTACCGTTACTATCGCCATAAAACAAGTATCGAGTGACATTCTCCGTTAATATTTTCGTACAATTTCTAACG
Source organism: Bombus affinis (assembly GCF_024516045.1). NCBI lineage: Eukaryota > Metazoa > Arthropoda > Insecta > Hymenoptera > Apidae > Bombus > Bombus affinis. Next base: position 4,224,830 of record NC_066345.1, read on the forward strand.
AAACATTGTACGATAAAATTAATAAGGAAGATACATAAACGCAAGCGCCTGCTTTATAAGCTTCGTAAGAATATAAAATTATAACGAGATAGACCCGAAGCTTTTGCAATGCACACCTTTTCATGTAATATTTACGAACATTTTACGAATCATGAAATATGCACGTATGTATGTATACACGTATCATCTGTATAATAAACAAGATATCATTGCGACTATTTCTATAACTCGCTAAAATGTTGCTAGTTTGCAATTATAATGCAAAGTATTGTCAGTTGAATGGCAAACACTTTAGTTCGCTAGTAATACCAGTGTCTCACTTATAATCGATAAAAATATAAAATTATAGCACTTCTACTACGCATCTATTCATGTGATATTCATAAAGATCTTTTGTATTACGAGGTATGCATATATCGTCCGCACAATAAACAATATACCGTTGCAAATACACATTTCCATAGTTGGATAAAATGTTTTTAGTTTACAATTATTATAATAGAAAGCATTCTCAATTGAATAACAAATTCTTTAGTTCGCTAATAGTACGAAATCGCTTCAGCCAACGTGTCTCATCTACAATCAATAAAAATATAAAATTAGAGCACGAATGATGTAAAACTTTTCCACTGTGCATCTTTTCATGTAATATTTACGAACATTTTACGAATCATGAAATATGCACATATGTATGTATACACATATCATCTGTATAATAAACAATATATCATTGCGACTATTTCTATAACTCGCTAAAATGTTGCTAGTTTGCAATTATAATGCAAAGTATTGTCAGTTGAGCAAACACTTTAGTTTGCTAATAAATACAAACGTCTCATTTCTAATCGATAAAAATATAAAATTATAACACGAATGATGTAAAACTTTCCCACTGCGCATCTATTCATATGATATTCATAAAGATTTTATGCATCACAGGTACGCACATATCGTCCGTACAATAAACAATATATCGTTGCAACTATAATTGGTTAAAATGTTTTTAATTTACAACTACAATAGAAAATATTCTCAATTGAATGGCAAATGCTTTAATTCGCTAATAATACCAGCGTCTCACTTATAATCGATAAAAATACAAAATTATAGTACTTTTCCACTGCACATCTATTCATATGATATTCGTAAAAATTTTATGCATCACAAGGTATGCACATATCGTCCGTACAATAAACAATATACCGTTGCAACTACACATTTCTATAGTTGGGTAAAATGTTTTTAGTTTACAACTATAATAGAAAGTATTCTGAATTGAATGGCAAATGCTTTAGTTCGCAATCAAGCAGCCCCTGGCTCTGTTCGTATTCTAGCAATGCGAAATTGCGTCCGCGGTGGCAGTCCATTACCACTGTGTTCCTCGATGAATGATGAAATAATCGTGTTTAGGTTTGCCGTGGACAAGGCCGCAGTATTTCGAAATTGTCTCAATTTGCGACGGATACACGCGTACAATGCCTAACTACTTCTACCGCAGACTCATGGTTTCCATGAGAACTTTTCCTGTCTGTGTGCACGCACGCGTATGAGTGGCCAAAGTTAGCTGCCAGTGATCGAAACTTTGCTAGAATAACTATGGCAACTATGGTGCAGCTTTGGCCACACGGGAACTTGTTTCACAGTGTAGTCCTGTCGTGTTATCGCGCGCGAAAAGAAGAAATCCTGTCTCCTGAAAACTGAATATCGTACGTCGCACCTCCTTTCTCCTTTTCCTCGACGAAGCTGCGTACAACGCCGCTTTTTTCGCTCTATCGTACGCTTTAGCTCGCCGTTCTCTTTTCCAATTTTCAGACAAGTTGTCATTTGATGCAAGATTCCAAGATATATCCTATCGTACAAAAGTATTCAGACGTTTGCTTACTTTTACCAAAATATATTTATATTGTCTATTTAATTCTTGCATCTTGAACGTCCTTCAGCTTCCGTTTTACCACAGCACGAAGATGTCTACGTCGTACGGTAATATGTATTGGGTTGGCTGGAAAGTTCGTTCCGATTTTTAAGGAATTTCGTCATGAAAGATCATATTGAAAAGTTTTTCGTTGAAAAACCTGAGAGATTCTGAGTAGATGGAATATTCAAGTTGCGTGGAAGTTGGAGAAAGCTTGTGCAACAAAATGACACCCATATAATTCGTTAAATGAAGCGAACTTTCCGCGCGACACAATACTATTTTTCCTTTTACGCTTTTATATTACACACTGTGACACTTACTTATTTTGACTACGATATAAAATACATTTTATTCGTCCATGTGTAATAATTTCATTCTTCGTAGGTAAATATCACAGAATATCGACCATCCAAGACCAATAGATTCGCAGGAACAAAGTTATACATTCTCATCCGAATGCAGTTAATGTGGCAGTCTATATAAGATGGAATATTAAAAGGGACTGCATTGCTATTATTACTACACCCGATGAGTATAAGTCACCGACGAAGTTTTCGATCGTTTGAAACTTTAGAAAATGACGACAAGCGTATTTATCGCATCAACAACAAGTACAGTGAACTGTTTTTCGTGGATGGTAGGCTGAGAAATGGAACATTAAATAATTGCTAATGTTTATAAAAGTTATACGTACACGTCTGATTAGATGTTTAAGTGATGGAGTAGAAAGTAAGTAAAAGTGATGGAATTAACATTAGAACTACTGATAGTTAACACGAAGCTATTTTTACCAAAACCAGTTAAAATGACTGGTCTCTAAAAAGTACGTAATAATAGAATATTCTTATATTTATTGATTTATTACTTTCTTATAGAAGAAATTCCATGTTATGTACTATATTTTTGGTATTTTTAATCCATCTGGGACCATGATCCCTAAACGAGGGTTGACACATTTATAAAATTGTAGAACCAGTCGTTTTGATTGATATGGTATTTCTAGTATTAGCATCTAGTTATCGATCCGGAATTTTCCTGATAACTGATATCATCATATCGAATGATACGCGGTAAAAATTTAAAAAAACGTATGGGAAGTTGTACAAAACGAGGAAACTGGTTAATTGGGGTTCGATAAACAGATTGCAGGACCTTTTTACACTTTGACAAGTACCAGTCATTTTGACTGGTATTGGTATAGGTAGCCTTGATACAAAATTATTTTCAGTTTTGAATACATAAAGATAAAATAAAATTCATTATATTATTCTTTTAGTTATCGTTACGAAAGTCATTACATCATTGCGGAAGAAAAAGATAACATGAAGTAGGAATTTTAAAATAAAATTGTAAAACCAGCCAATTTGACTGGTGTGGTAGTTCTAGTGTTAAACAGTGCGAGCTTTACCTCTAAAATTTTTCCTAACTTCACTCGGAACAGAGTTACTCGATTGTTACGATCGCGGTAATATGTTCCGCTCGTTGAAAGGACCAATTATAACATAATAACACTAATTAATCATACAGTAATTACCGATGTATTAGTAGATATAAATTAACGTGGCATTCTTCGTTCATTACGAGAGCCAATAACTGTGAAACAAGGCGAAAGGCTGGCAACAATTGCCGAATTATCGCGGCTCATCCTTGCTCGTTATAGAAATTAACGAAGATACTCGCCCGTTATAGAATTAACGAAGATAATGAAGATTTAAACATTTATTACGAACGTTTATTACACCGGCCGTTACATCGCTGTTTCTGAATTGATATACCGCTTATCGGGTCGTTACAATAGCTAACTAAGTAACCAAAGCAAAATGTACTCGAATGTTTGCAGCCGTATCACCATTGATCCGTCGCAATTTTGAAAATTAATACGTAAACAAACGACGACTTACTCGCTCGTATTCCCGTGTTTCCCGTTAACGCGATGTCTGTGCTTCGTAAAATCACTTTTCATCGTCTATCTACCAATTTATAGAGTAATGATTGCGCTGGGAAGCCCGAACGCCCCATGATCATATTTACCAACTAATTACCCATTTGCCATGCAAATCCTCGTACTGCTGGGAATTCCCATTAAGCTTCGATTCTTTCCCTGCTCTCCTCCAAATCCTCCCGTTCTCCCATGGCCTCTGTTTACTCCCCTGTCTTTATGTCTCTCTCATTCTCTCTTTTTCCTCTTAACCAACAACGATTTTCTTCGTCGGTTCTCTTTCTTCTGTTTTTTCTTTTTTGCCACCTAATTCCAGTAGGATCCCCAGATGCACGTTTGCCCGCGACACCCTTTTATTTTCCTTCCAACCGGAACTTTCGTATAACTTCGGTATTTGTCGATGTGAAAACTCGAATTCTCTCGCATTTCCATTCAAATTGCTACTTTTTCTGTTTTATCTGCACGGCCGATATCGAGCCCATGCGAAATGGAATTGTACTGGGGAATTTAGCGACGGGTTTTCGACGCTACGTTTAGATTTAAGAGGCCAGCCAGGGGAACGAGTGTTCGATATTTAGAGAGAAAGTCCGCGAAAGCGATTACGCTGTGAGTGCTTCTTCCTCCACTTTAATTGCTAAAATTAATGGGTTTCTAATAGGAATCCAGAAAGTACTACCCGTTCGCGTAAAGAAGCCACGTAGAACGATGTGTTTATAGAAAGTCGTTTAGCTTCGTTCATACATTTTCATAAGCCATGCCAAATTTTCTATTTAAACATTTAATGCGGTAATCGCGCGTTTAAAACGTCGATGCGAATTGAAAGTCCCATCGATGACAAAGTGCGGTCTTTCAGAAGGAATTCGCCATCGAATTACAGCAGTTCACGGTAATAAAACTATGGTTGAATCATTGGTAAGAACGTGTCTGCGGCTTCATTGCAAATGATAGACGCATCGAATAAGCCAGATTACCATCCCTTTTGCAAAATTGCAAGAGTTTCTGTGTCAATAACACTTTACAAGAAACGGTGATCTAGGGGACTGCGTGGACGATGGTTACGTAAGTGTAATGACAAAGTTATGGAAAAACTCGTGTTCAATAAGTGTTCGAATAGGGCTGCTGGTTGTATAGAGAGACAACTTTGTATATATACCAAAGTCAGAAATGAAAGAAAGTTCCTAAAATGCATTTTTATTGTTGCTATTTCAAAATGGGTATCTCTTTCTGAACGTCCTACGTATTTAGAGAAGCAATTTTTATTACCGTTTAAGTTTATCTATTGCTATTTCCATAATTGTTCACCATAAGCGTTTCTTAATTAAATTCTACGTTAATTCCCGTCCCATAGGAAACATTTGTGATCATATTGTACGTGTTGCATATGTTTATATAAAACATTTTGAAATATTAACTCTGTGATGAGTTTGATTGTAACATTAACTTGAACGATAGAAGATAATAAACGGTTAACATCATTCTAATTGTACTTGCGAAGTTACTCGAGAACGCTTTTCCTCTTTTCTTTGTCTTATCATCTACAGTCGCATCAATCACTATACATATAAAAAGATTATGACACGCGTGGGTAAAATGTAGATGATTGTCATTAATTAACATTAACGTGCACGAGGAAAAACGAGCGACACCTTGATCTTTCTGTCCATCTATTAACGAGTCTCTCGTTCTCTGTCTATCTTTGGTGAAACAACCTCGTCAAAGTATGCTCGTTAATTGTTATTTTCTTGCATTGTTGTTGTACCTGCTGACGAATGTAAAAATCCCTATCATTCATTCGTCGAATGATATTAGTTCTTGATGAAGCTTAATTTATATTTGAATGTCGTTAAAGTTCTATAAAGGAATATACAGATATCCTGTCCTTTCAAATTAATGATAATTTGTGATGTATGAAATTGACGGAGGAGACGAGAAAGGTTGTCATGAATTTATTATAGATCAGCTATTTCATTCGGTACTTTATCCAGTGATTTGCCTTTTATTAGAAACGACACGGAATGCCGGTTTAGTTATCGCAGTATAAATACTAATTTAAAACATCTTATTTCTATCAATCTTGTCAAATGTCAAATAATACAGTCCTTGACAGATCAGAAAATATCCTCGTTGCTTACAATTATTTACGGTGGCTTATATTGAGTTTTCATAGGTACGCTCTTCCTAGAAGAGTAATTTACGACTAGAGTTGACACGTGTGAAATATTAGAAAAAGTACTCGTTCAAATTCTTTGTTATTAAATATATGTCAAATACATATTCAGAAAAGATTTAAGTATGAATGCATTTATTTTATAATAAAGAACTCAGACGAGTACCTTTCCTATAACGTTATATAATTTGCAAAAGATATAAACCTTCAGAATCACTATTAGAGATAAGCAACAATCGATTATTATTGATAACATCTTACACACGAATATTTAAATTTCTTTTTGGATATATATTTGATGTATTTAAAAATATATAATAAGAGCAAAGTCTAGAAGCATAAAGCGGCTGAGAAAGATCGTAACATTTGTTGAAACATTTGTTTAATTTTACAAGCCTCCGTTAGCTTTCCTAAAGAGACAGTTCGAATTAAGAAAGTTGCGATATTCGACAAACGTGTTTCGTCCGGCGTAGCGAAAAAATCCCCGACATCTTGGAACGCGTTACGCGTAGTTTCATTTAAAATAATAGAGAGTTGCTAGAATGTAATTTGTAGAAGTGGAAACATCACTTACCTTCCTGTAATACAAAGTTAAACGTTTACTTTCCCGGGGACCATTTTAAATACTTTCCATGATCTCACTCTGAGAACATTATGCAAATGTAGAAAAGAGAAATTGTTCTCTCTTCAAAAGTGCTCCAATACCAGGTGTTTTACGCATTCAGCGTTCCTCTGAATTCGATTCCACGGTATTTCTATTTAAAGTGAAAATCAGCTTAGTCCAGTTAAATGTATTTAACGCCCTGTGCTGTTATTCCTTCGAATTTCGGACAGTGTCAGTCGGAAATTGATTCGGACTATTCGCATAACGTACAAGTTTCATGAATTAAGTAACAAAGCTGCTTCGTCGTTAACTATTTTCTTCCTTTTTTATTTTCTTTTTCTTCCGAAAGAAAGTTTCCTTTGCTACGTTGCTACATAACCAGGTTTTTCTATGCCGTCGATTATTTTCTTCCCTTTTTTGTTTCCAAATGGAAATTTTCTATCTAATATCCATTTCAACTTACGATTATCTTTCATCTAACAATTTGTCACGTCAACTGTACAACGTTACGTTATTCTTGCAGTAATTCTACGACAGAATTTCCACCACCAAATTCCTTCCTTTGACAGAAAATTTGATAAAGATCCACACAATTTATCGGACTATCGAAAATAAGACTGTGAAGGTTGCCGTCGTGGCAGATTTCTTCGTTTGAATCTCGCACAAAACGAAATGACTAAGGAGCCCCTTGTTGCAGAGCATATCTGCTGATAAAATTGTCAACAGTAGCTACATTTCGTAGTTTTAGTTCAAAACTGTTGTAAACGTAAAAAAGAAGAAACGTAATTAATCTATTTACGTTCGTCTCGTTGATACGGAGAATACAAATTTATGATTATACAGCGAAAATTCTACTTAGAAAGCAACGAAATATTCGGTTCTTCCGGGTCTTAACTCTACTCAACAACGTTAGACTTCAACAACTTTAAACTCAATTTTCTCAGTTTACAAACCAGTGGAGATAGAAGAGTTAAGAATCAGAGCGACGATTTTCCAACAACGTCCCTTTCATAATTATGTACGTTTCAAGCAGCTACTGTTTGCAGTAGTTGCCAAAAATACGAAATAAAATTATAGATAGACTGTGGATTTTCACGATTTTATGGGGAATTTGAAGGTTCCAAAATTCACAGAATGTGCAAAAATATACGAAATATTTAAAACAGAGTATTGATCGTAATATTTATTACATCAAACAAATTTCTATTTAGCTTCGACTTCTTCGGTTGAAGATTTCTTGTAGACAACGCTGCGAGTGAAAAAATTAAAAAGTGTTGCTCTTTTATCGTATAATACCCCACGTGCCAATGGGGATGCTGTAGCGTAGAATTTAAGAGCAGTTTCCATTTGTAAATAATTACTAATAGTTCAATATTGCCTCCGTTTAAACAATAGACACACTTGACACTAAATATCACCAGTTTTATAACAATTCTTACTCGGGACGTTACAAAATATATTTTTGTAATAAGAATGAAAGAGCATCTTGAAGAAACATATTTTCTATTTTTATAGAAGTTACTTAAGGACAAACAGATTGCTACAGTGCTTGTAAATTCAAACAAATGGCACATTCAGTTTTCTCTACGACTAAGAGGCACATACAGGCTTTTCTAGAAAAACAATTCCTTTTCTGATGGATATATTAGTACAAAAAATAGAAGATTTCGTGATGCATTTGGATTATTGTACGCTTAAGATCTCATGATAATGGAAACAAATGAAATTTCGAAAATAATTTCAAGTCAGAGAAGCTTTTTCTCACTCCTAAAAAATTGTTGATGTTTGACACTTAGAGAAATCTTCAATTATATCTTTCATAAAGCTTCGTCAGTTTGTCGACTCTTCTTAAAAGACTTGTATTTTTGAATCTAACGTGTTGTTCTTATTTCTTTTAAATAGAGGTACGCAGACAGTTTACCTGTATTTTTTCTGAATCTCAAATACGATTCAAGAAATATTACATCAAAAAGATATTACTTACAGCTGCTTCATTGGTAGAAAGTATTCGTGCATAAATTTTACATTATATTATGTCGCATACCATATTCATGTTTATATTATATCATAGGCGATTGTATCAACTATGTCTATAAAATATTTACTCGCGCATAATAAACAGGATTGCTACAGTGCTTGTAAATTTAAACGAATGGTACATTCAGTTTTCTCCACGACTAAGAGGCACATACAGGCTTTTCCATAAAAACAATTCTTTTTCTGATGGATATATTAATACAAAAAATAGAAAATTTCGTGACGCATTTGGATTATCGTACACCTAAGGTCTATTTCTCCCTCTGCTAAAAGAATTTCACGTTTGCCACTTACAGTGATGCCCGTGAGCAGTCTCCAACTACGTTCACCGAAACGTAAAAACGCGTGAAAAGCCGCAGTCTAATTATACAGATAGCGATAGAGTCTAGCGACTAAACGTTCGAGCCGAACCAATGCGATTAAATCTCGGCGAGATCTGAACCTCGTACAACCTTCGTGGATTCAATTTCAATAACAATCAGGGGATCACAGTGGCGGTAGGGTGGGAATGGACATCTCTGGACAAATTTCTCTCGAGAAAGGAGCCAAAGTTAGCAAAAAAATACGTAATGATTTCCCGCGAGCTGTCCACCGGAAGAAATCGGATTTTCGGCGACATGTTCGCGTCGTCTTCGCCATCAGACAAAGTGCTCCGGCGAGAGTCGGGCGTGAAAAGAAGCGGGGAAAAAGACAGGGCAAGGGGGTATAGAGGTGGAACGAAAGCTCGTGGAAAAGTATAGGGACGAAGCTTCTCCCTTGGTATCGGCGCTGCCGACGGGGGAATTATTTTAGACTTGTTAATGCAATTTCCTTAAAAGCTGGCGCGATATATCAGTGCATAAATGCGCGTATATCTGCGTCACCGTGGCAGACGCGTTTAAGAATGTATGCACGGTCTTTTGTGTTATGCAATATCTGTGCGCGATCGTTTGAACGGCAGGCGAACGAGTGCGTGGAAAGTGGATGGGGCGAAAATGCAGTTTGATCGTCTCCCGGTGCCGCTTTTAAGAAGATTTAAAGGGCGTGAAACGTTTTACTCGGCTCTGTTTGCGGATAATTCTTGGCACAGTGGCAATCACTAGTGGAGATTTTTTATGAAAGATATCACAGAAATACGTGGAAAGATGAGATAAGTTTAAAGGTAATTTAGAAATTGAAAGTTCTCTGCGCTTATGTAATTCTGCTGGCGTTCTTGAATTTTTTATGCTTTAGCTTCAATTCAATGGAAGAAAAATTTTTGAGAATAGAAATAAAAATGTAAAGTTGAAATTGGAAGAAGAGTGGCACGTGTTTTAATAATAACGATATTTTCGCAGCTTTCTCGAGTTTAAGAAATTCTCTAACGATACAATAGTAAGACAACGATCGAGAATGATTAAAAAACACACAGCAGGATTAACACTAGAACTACCATACCAGTCAAATTGACTGGTTTTACAATTTTATTTTAAAATTGCTACTTCATATTATATTTTCTTTCCGCAATGATGTATTGACTTTCACAACGATAACTAAAAGAATAACATAATGAATTTTACTTTGTTTTTTATTTATTCAAACTGAAAATAATTTTGTATCAAGCCAAAATGACTGGTACTTGTAAAAGTGTAAAAGGATCCTGCAATCTATTTATCGAATCCCAATTAAACAGTTTCCTTATTTTGCACAACCTCCCACACGGTTTTAAAACTTTTACTGCGTATCATTCAATATGATGATATCAATTGTCAGGAAAATTTCGGATCGATCGCTAGATCGCTGGCTGCTAACGCTAGAAATGCCACAGCACTCAAAATGACTGGTTCTACAATTTTATAAATGTGTCATCTCTCCTTCAGGTCGATCATGGTTCCAAATGGATTAAAAATACCAAAAATATACTACATAACATGAAATTGCTTCAATAACAAAGTAATAAATCAATAAATATAAAAATATTCTATTACTACATATTTTTAAAAACCAGTCATTTTGATTAGCTTTGATAGAAATAACTTCGTGTTAACTATCGGTAGTTCTAGTATTAAAACGTAAAAATGTATGGATAAATAAAAAAAGGAATGGTTTGTTATATTCGTATTTGTCCATAAATAATAACGTGTATTTTTAAAGATTCAGCACCGATCTATATTATTTATAATGCCCATTTGTCACTAAGTTTCTCGATATAGAGAAATTATAAAATATGTTATTAAAAAACTCTATACAGTAAAGATGAAAGAAACGTCAAAATTGAAGGAAATATTATATCGTGTGTGTGTGTGTGTGTGTACGTTTCTCTTTTACACAATTTTTGAAATTTTACGCGCATACAAGCTACGTTTTTTGCCGTAATATAATGCGTCAGATGCAAAGATAATCATATCAAAGCGTAGGAGAGGGAAGAAAGATATGTAACTATGTGAATAAGTATACGTTGCATTATGATGTTGCTCTGCACCAGCAGGAAAAAATAACTTTCTAAAGTTCTTTGAAAATGCATTTTTCTTCCACACAGATATTACTTAATCAGCTTTTGATATAAATAAATTAGATACAGAATATTCATTTTTACTAACATACTATCACGAAAGCAGTTTACTATATAAATATAAAATCAATAGATATTATACAGCAAAACATACAGATGTATGAACCGGAAATAGATGAAACTTCTCAGAACAATTTATATCTTCTTCGCCTAAATTATTTCAGAATAAACTTTTTCTTCGAAGAAAGAGAAATCTGAAGAAAATATCTGGTCGAATCAAGCAGATAAGAAAAACTGCTATGTATTTTCCAATTTGCTCATTGCAAGTATTGAAAAAAAGAATTACTTTCGATCAGATAGACTTTACTCGCAGTTCTTTCTGTTTTTAATCTTTTTTTTTTTTACACAAAACAAATATATTAGACAATTATATTTTCGACAAAATATAGAAATGCATATGAAATATAAAGATATAGAAGTGAAACGTGGAATTACAGAAATATAGAAAAAAAATTTCCAAATATCAAGCAAAGGGACAAAGATGATTTCCACCGAGTTGCTAATAACTTGTTCCGATGGTCGATATGTTCGTAAAAACAAAAAAAGACAATTAAAAACAGGGAGAACTCCGAATAAAGTCTATCTGATCGAATGTAATTCTTTTTTCCAATACTTCCAATGAGTAAATTGGAAAATACATAGCAGTTTTTTTATTCCTGCCAATTGCCTTGTGTATGTAGCATTCCACTGACTGTGTATCGACGAATTTTTCCAAACGAGATATTGCACGCGCACACAACGTACACCCTGTACGCATGTATACTTTATGAGTCGGAATTATATCTATTTACTATTTTCGTTTTACTCGACGCGCAACGGTCAAAAGAACCGATTAACTATTCATTTCTGAAATTGGTGTTGTGTAAACCGAGTGACGATGAAATAAAATTGATATTTGTCTCTCGACATAGGTGGATTTTATTATCCGGTTAAACAAGAACAGCTTTCATTCGGTCGTGTTCAATTATATTCGATTCTGGCGCAATTGACGCGAAATTATGATAATATTTATGATTGTGATAATATCGGGCCCCTCGCGCTTCGTAAATTTTCCCGTGAAATTTCCACAAATGAAGACAAGTTCGTTCCGTTGCCGAACGCAAAACGAAAGAAACTGATAGTTCCTTCGTTTGAAAATTACTGCGGCAAGGGAACAAAGAAAAGAAAAAAAATAGAAAAAAAAAAGAAAAAAACACCGAAGGAACAAGTGAATTTATTCTTCCATCTGGATGCTACCTACAGTTTTGTAAGATTTAAAGGAATTAGAATATGTATAGCAGCGTGGCAAATTACTTTCTTATTCGAATTACTCTGTTGCTCGAATAGACAGTTTAGAGAAACTTATTAATGGTCGGAGATACGAAGAAAAAAATTAAAGAGAGAAATTTATCACAGTACTGTGCATATTTTAATTTACATTATGTGCAAATTCCCGAGTTCTTAATGGATTAAGCAGAATTAAAATATGCAAATGGCACACTAGTCACAGTTTCAAATATAAAAATATCTCCATCTGACATAATATATGTCTAATAAATCTCATAAAAATTGATATTTATAACCGGCGAAGTTTCTCGAGAAAAGCAAGTTTTCAGAAATATGATTTCAAAATTTCACTCTCGTTTACGTTCTCCTTTCGCGTGCTTATCTTTCAATTCCGATATCTTGGCAAAATTTGTCTATTTCGATCGACTACTTTAGCGATGTGTTTTTAACATTTTCGACTTGAAGAAAATGCAAAAAGATACAATATATCGCTTCCTCCAAAGCTCTAAACTGAAAGGTACTTCGATTGATAGAATAACGTTAAACTTTTGATTAGAAATTAACAATTAGCGATTAACAGTTAGGATATAAGTTTCCTCGTATCATCGCAGCAATGACGCGTGACGTTGTACATGAACTAAAAAGAAATTATTAGTTAAAATATTAAGTGCATTCTCCGATTAACAACGACAACAATTTCTACGCGACGTGAATTAAAGGCAAATGTAATAGTTTGAAATGAAATGTATAGAACTAAATACATCGATACTTTCCATCAGTCAACTTAATGCTTATGCGAGCTATTAAATCCCAATAGAAATGCATTAGTATAATGGAAGCGTAATCGAGTTACTGTGGAGGAAGCATCGAGTTCGAGAATTACAAATTTTCTGCTGTACCCTATTGGGGGACAAAAAAGAAACAGAGAAAAGTAAAAGTGGAATGGCATGAAACGAAGCTGTTTTACCAAAGAAACGTGCTTTTATAAATAATTGTCCGTCTTTTGGACGCAACGATTGCTTTACTTTAGCATAACCTATCTTCATACCTTTCGTTTCTTTCTTCGTTAACACTAGAACTACCGGCATTTAAGACGTAGCTATCTCTGCCAAAGCCGATCAAAATGACTGGTTTTTAAAAAATACGTAATAGTAAAATATTTTTATATTTATTGATCTATTATTATCTTACAAAAGAAATTCCATGTTCTGAGATCATAAAAACTATATAATAACAAATAAGTATAATAATGAAGAATATACCTAATTGAGATTGATGCGCCTTTAAGTACGATCTTTTTCTTTTAACAGTGATTACAGAAATTTTTAATTAACAGCTATCCTGTTAACGGGTCAAAGAACATTTAAAACTACCGGCTCCTGGCACAAGTTTCATTTCTTTTACAATTTCATACTCTTTCGCGAGGTGTAGCGAGCTGCCCCGATCTATGCGGTGAAAAGCATGTGATATTATTTAACAAAATCCTCCATGCGTTTATCCAAGAAAAACATCTAATATAACAACGATCCACGTCTCTCTCGATGCCATTCAACTTTCATTCGAAGCATATTTCGGTGCATGTACTCGACAGTTTCGCTAGATATTCAGGGCTCGATGAGATCGATCGGAATGAGACACCTTGTATATTTGAAACATTCATTCTCGGCGATTTTTCGCGTTGTAGATGACACAATGCTGTGTATCCGCGTTGTATATTGTAAAGCGTTGATACGCGTCATCACTCTCGTCAGGATTGCGCAATATTTCGGCGACGCGACGGCTCGCAAATGCTTTAACGCTTTGAATATCGTTAAAACCTTGGAAACAGTGGATTTCAGGTTCGCTGCGATTCGAAACGAGTGGCGCGGCGAATGTTTAAAACAAACTGGGAATTTCAAAGCGAACGATGAACGGGGGGATGAAGCTGACAGAAGAACGTCAATTTCTGGCCGGTTGGTGTGTGTCGCGCGGCCGTCGCCTCTGTATTCGGTGCGCGCGTTTCGAATTCTCTTTCATCCTGCCGTTGTTCGGCCCGAATCCGCATGGAATTCACGACGTTCATAGAAAATCGACGTATCAGCCGCGATAAACTCTTGTCAGCCCGAGGAAGCTGGTTAATTCTTCACATAGCGAAAATTGTTTCCACCGGTGTGCGGCGAGCAGGGAAGCCTTCGATACGGTAAAACCAGCCCTGTCGCTTTCAATTCTTCGCGCATCGTTGGAATTTCGATGTTATTACGCGATATATCCGTTCAGCCGGTTAGCCGACGCATTATCAAAGTCGACAGCACGATTTCCCGGCATCTCCTGCGAAATATATCGCGTTTTCCTTTCGATCAACGCCACACCATCCAAATAGATTTCAGTCACGTTCCACACGACACCGTCCCGGCTAATGATTTCCCTTTTCCCGTCAAACAGTCGCTCGCCTTTCCCTTTGATCGTCCCTCCTCTCCCCGTTCCCCGTCTTTTCGCGAATCGCTGAAAGCCTTTGACTGCCACACAGAATCAATTCCTAATAGCTTCTTTCTCTTGTAACGTACCTTACTTCGTCGTGCCCTTTAAACCTCGCTCCTTTGTCTGGCTAGAGGCTGCACCCGGGATATCCGCGTTTAAGATTTATTTTTATACTTCCACTACGGCCGAATTCAATTTCCGGATGCTGACGGATACGCTCGTAACTCGTAACTCGAGATTCCTCGGATAAGCAGGCTCGTGAAATCTTATTTCTCGTTGAGATATCTGATTGTCCATCGATCGGGAGGGTGCATTATATTTTCCAGCCAGAAGCTTTGTAAATGATCTACTTTCAGCTGCTTTAACAAACTCAGATAACCACGTTCCTCGGTTCTAATTGCCGAAGCTAAAGATAGCCGCTATTTTGCGCGCTAAATGTCCGTTATTCCGATGCAGCGAAAGACAAATTTTTTTTTTTATTATTTAATTTGTACTTTACAATTTGTCCAGCTGGACATTTGGTAAATTTTTCTAGCTTAATTGTTAAATAACATGTGGATGGTTACCCCCAGCGGGATACCATCTTCGAGTTTGACTATTTTATTTTTTTAGCGAAGTCAGTGGGGTGTTTTCTTTTCAAGTCTTCTTCCTATGAGAGAAATTTATAGAAAAGCAAAGATGAATCGTGAATTATCACTGGAGGAAAACTTATGAAAGTGAACGTTTTCAAAAACCAGATATCATAAATTACCGCGATACACATTCGTGGAACACTATCTTTTCTATTGTTAAATTATTCTATTTGTCGTACTTTCCAATTATTATATTTCTACGAATATTGCACATCAATACAGAAATTTACATTTCCGATCGCACCCGCGCAAATTTAATAATCTCTGATAATTAATAATTGAATATATAAATTTATAATCAACAGTAATTTATAAATATTCATACAATATATAAATATTCATACATTATTAGTAATTTTCTTTACATTAAATTATTCCTTTCTTTTTACATTTTTATAATATAAATCAAAATTTTTGTTCATCGTCTAATTTGAAATAAATTACTTGGATAATACCCATCTTTTTAATTGCTTGATAAAAAGAAGCCAAATTCCTCCCGTCAAACACGAATATTTCTTTGCCTGCGATCATCGCTTATGTCTCTTTCATCCTTCGTTCTTTGTCCTGCGACTGTTCGGTCATTCATTTTGCTGGAATTTTTCGTCTCGCTTGTTAGCTACTGCAGAAGTACACCAAAAGACAGAGCTAATTAAATTTGCATCGGAATGTCCAATTATAAGGCATTTTGAGATCAAGTCCTGTCCGCGGGGGAAAAAGCATACGCGAGCTATTACATTCTCATAGAACAGATTAGCGTAAAAAAAAAAAAAAAAAAAAAAAAAAAAAATGAATTTCAACCTGCCTTTGAGCGAGAACCTGGAAATTAGGTATGTTTAACGATAAATGAAATCCCTGTGATATTACTTGGCTTTAAATATTAAAGCATTTTCGCTGGACGTACAAAAGCTGCGGAATAACGTTCATTAAATAAACGAAAATAGAATGAGAAACTTTATGAAAGTTCCGCTGTATCGATCGTTGAGTTTTGAAAGTTAAATCAAATTTAGAAAAAGAAACAAATTACTAGAAATTTTCGATATCGTAAAATCGTGCAAGCATATATTTTTTCATTATAAATCTTATTATTAATATTTTAGAAATGGTAATGTAAGGAACAAACGTATGATTTGAAAAGAACAAATTTTCAAGAATGAGAAATTTACGCTCAAGTACAATTACACTGTATCCATTTGTTTTCTTTTTTTTCTTTTATTTGGAGGAATTTTACAATCGATTCTCATTGAGAATTATAAGTAAATTATTCTGGTGTGGTACTATAACTTGAATAATAAGTATTTATCGTATTTTTGATTCTAGTTGAATCTAATGCTTAAATCTAAAAGGTAATATCTTTTTAGCTTGCAGATCTGATCCGTCGTGTCAAGTAATCGAATAACTAGTGGGTTTTCGTGGTTGTTAATTTTTGTGTTACATCTATTACTGAATTTGGATATTTCTTCTTTAACTGTAGATATCTTAAGGTCACGATGTATTGTTTTGTTGGTATCATACCAAGGTGCATCTATCAAGGATGTTAGAGTTTTTGATTGGAATCGTTGAAAAATTTCTATGTTGCAATTACTCGCTGTTCCCCATAGTTCCATTTGTTGCAAGCATAGAATCGTGTAACATATCATAACATACTGCTAGAGTAAGAACATTTCACGTGTATTATTTCACAAATTTCATTTATTCTACACTGACAATTACGTGAAGCTCAAACGTTTTTTCTCCCAAGTATCTACGAGTATCTTAAATTTGTTATTTAAATCCTTCGTATTTTATACACAGACGTATTAAAAGTTAATATGTCTACGTGGATCGTACATTGCGAATTTATATTTTCCCCGAGATGGCTATCAAATAGAACGTCTGTATTTGCTTTTGCGCCTGCATATACAAAAAACTGATATTAACTTTTTGTCAGTAGGGAATATTATGAATGTAGCTGGATGTCAGTTGAAATAATGTTACGAAGGTTGATAGCACGCGCAAACGCAAACGCAAACGCAAACAAACGTCCCCTTTCGTGTGGGAAAGTCGAGCCCCGATTTTACGGGGTGAATCAAAGCTACTGATAATACCGGAGTCAGCCTAAAAGGGGCTGCATCCTGCTAGTTTATGTAAGAGACGGCTCGTAAACAGATAAGCGTGGTAATAAAAACGGGTTTGTGCCGTGAAAAGACCACCTTATCGTTTCGTATCGTACTTGAGGGAAACGGTACTGCATAAAATACCAAATATGTATACTTCTGAAACGGAAAATGTCAGTGAAACTGATCTGATCTTTCCTCAGTTATTATATCTTTGTAATTATGTTTCTCATTTTAACATTTATCGTTGCTTTGAGAGAACGTTACGAATCCGATACGATCGTATTTTGTTGTTATTATTTCGATTTCTGTGTTTATAAAGGATATTGAAATAACGTGCGATATTAGGATAAAGATTTTCTTAATGATATCGCAATTCCGTTGAAAGATTATAATTATGTTAATGTGTATAATAAGATATTCATTTCTCCATGATTTTGCAGGTAACACAGTAATATCAGAACGTTTTGTTATCCGGACATAATGTTCCTCAGTAATGGATACCATTTTTCGTTTCATATATTTACATATTTTATTAGTGTTCGTGTACTGTGTGTTCTTCCATTTTATCGATTGAGGGAATTCTGATTGTAGGAATTTGCATGAATTTACAAGGAGAAGGGGAAACAAGATACGACATAATTAAAGAACTCAAAAGTGGTATAAATGGAACAGAATTAACAAAAGTACACGATGTTGGAAAAGTCGTGATCGCAGACATTGGAAAAAAGAAATGATATTGAGAATTATGCAAAGCACGTGGATTTCTCAGATGCTGCGAACGTAGAAAAACCTTAAATACGCTGATGTAATGAAATTGCTTCATCGCGACACTGGCGATGATAATGACGATTTTATTCAAAGGGAACAGCAAACGAAGGTGTTAATGGAGACGTGCCTTGTCATGGCGAAGCATTCGAAAAAGGGCTTCGATGGTGCAAAGTACGAGAATTACTCTATGCAATTCTGATGAAAGAATTATATGACTCAGCAGTCAAACAGATATGGGATTCATAAATATTCAAAGAAAACCATCGATTAATCTTAGTCTGTATTCCAACAAATTAAATTTCACATGAGAAAAGTGATGCGAATAGTTTTGTCTTCCTATTAGTCCGGACAGGTTAAAAACAAGATTTTTAATCGTTATATCATCTATCGTTACTATGGTTCCTGTACTATATTGTCAAATAAATATATTAGGTCACGTCATAAGTTCGTGCTGACTTTTGTGTATACATTTCATGTTTTAAAGAAAAAACAAGAGAACTTTTATCGAGACGGAATAATAAAAAATGGGAAGAAGTTGTACGACGAGAGGGGGATTACATTTTTTCATGAAACTGAAAGGTATGTAAACAATCTTAACATATATAACCGCTCGAAAAACGCCACGAACTTATGGGATGACCTAATACATAAGAATACACGATGTCTTATAATGACATAAAGGAAACATACTGTACAGCCGAGATAGTAATAAAAATCACGTTATTGGTTTTCTGGCTGTACATTACGTCCTTCTTTACAATTACATATAATTAAGATTAATCTTAATCTGTATTCGAACAAATTAAATTTCACATGAGAAAAGTGATGCAAACAGTTTTCTCTTCCTATTAGACCGCATAAGGCTCGACTCTAGTTAAAAAGAAAATCAATCGTTTAATGATTGTATCATCTATCGTTACTATGGTTCCTGTACTATAAAATACTGTACTGTCAAATAAATATACATAAGAATACACGATGTCTTATAATGACACGAAGGAAACATACTGTACAGCCGAGATAGTAATAAAAATCACATTATTGGTTTTCTGGCTGTACATTACGTCTTTCTTTCGCATTTCGTGTCTGTTACTTGCTTTCACGAAGAACGGTACAGTACATCCAATATTTGGATATCAATAATTCCATTTGCTTGCTGGGTAGTTGCTTCGGTCATCAATTATGGAAACAATCGGAAGAGAAAGAATGATTCTGCAGTCTTCTCATCGCTTTTTAAATTCTTCGTTATATTTTAATAGCCGTTTTGCACACGGCGAATATTATATCGAAGATTATGCCACGAATCGCAAGTATTATTAATATTTATGGCTTGACCGCACGTTAATAATTCATGTATTTTTAGTATCGGGTATAACGACATAGCAGTGATACACATAAATGACACGTATTATGCGTCACATAATACTTTTTGGCATACGATGTTTACATGCCAACTATGCCCATAGAATATAAATAATTGCATTGTCGATTCATATTAGAAATTATATCTCTGTCTTGTAGTAAATTTGGAAGACGATGGACTATAGAAATAATGTATTAAATACGATATTCTCGGATTTCAAGTAATTAATTTATTAGATTGGTGAAAGAAATGATCAGCCGGTGTTCATATCTTTAAATTGTGTTTTCAAATATTAATACTATAATTTATATGTATCTATGTTTCATATTTTATCTATTCTTAAATTGAAAATATCTATTGCAGCTGCTGCTTCATCAAGAATTTATACAGTTATTTAAATTTCGTTTTGAAGACACATCCAACGCTCCTGTTCTCTAATTAATAGTTCTAATTAAAAGCAACTTCAATTATTACGATGTTTGGTATTAAATTCCTTTGGCTTTAAAAATTTAGCAAAGTATTTAAAAGTGCGATATGAAAGAGTAAAGGTGGAAAATAAATAAACAAATAGGAACAAAACGGTGGAACTTTGCATTCATCCAATTGACATTTCTGTCGTAATTTCTAATATTAAAAAACTGGTATTATTGTCCACGTTGGAAAAATATAGAAATAATAGCGCTACGCTGTTCCGAAAAATCTCGTACGAGATGAAAGTTATTAAATAATTATTCCGAATTTATTGTCAGTTTTATATTGGTTTAACACTTTTTCTCTTCAGTGAATACTACAAAAATGTTTACAAAACTTTCGCCAGAACTGTTGTTGCTGCGCTTTTCTGCAAAACCGTGTAATTTAGTTCAGAAATAAACTCGGTAAACGCGAAATTTATTACAACGTGTATTTTCATATCGATTTATAAAATCAAAAGTTATATTCTTGAACCTATACGTATGTCCTATAAAAGTGTCTTTCACATATGTTCTATAAAAATGTAAATTCTGATTAACAAAATTATTTTGAAAATTGTTCCAGAACTAATAGTAATACGAACAAAGTATCAACATGTACATAATAAGTATTATAGAACAAGTTAGTGGCTCTTATTTATCTTAATGCAAGTAAAAACAGAAGGATTAAAATCTTACACTTAGACCCTTATCACATATGTATATTCATATATGAAAATATGACTCGAACAAATACAAGTACGCTGTAATCTACCCTTGTCTTTGCAACCTGGTTAATGAGACTGAGAGACTGCATATGAGGGTTAATTAGCAGCCAACGTAGAAGCTGGAAAACCGTGGACGCATTAGACAAGACGATGACCTATCGTCGTATCTTAAATGCAACGTCACGAAATAGCGACATCGCGTGTAACGCGATGTCCCTTTTTCCACAATTTACGTAGTCGTATGAAGGCGTCAGCGACGACGTATTTTGGAAGATCATTGGGGTCAGTTACTCGGACGCTCTTTAATGTCAGGGAAATTTACAGCAGCTGTTTAGATTGCACATGGCCAGTGAAATTGTGAGCGAATGTTGCGAGGTCATACGGTTGAATGTACAGGAAAAAGTTACACTTATTGCAACCTCTGTTTGCAAATTTTTTTCCAACATTTTTTATTCCAAAAAGCATGTTGAAAAATCATCGAAATCTAGAAATCCTACAAATCTAACGAACGTCGTATCTCGCCCTAATAATATATACGTTGCTTGTCTTTACAATTATATGGAAAATTCTGATGAAACAATTAGCAAATAGTTTTGACGAACTGGAAAGACAGAAGATATTGGGTTGGCAACTAAGTGATTGCGGATTTTGTCATTAGCTGGTAATGTTTTTGCCACCTAATTAGTTGCCAACCCAATAATAAAAAGGACATGATAATATTTCACTTTTCTCTAAAGCGTTTTAATTAAACACAACAGTATCGTATTTGAGTGATTCAGCGAAGCAGCACGTCGTACAGCGACATCAAACAAATTCCATCTAACAAACGAATAACACAGTTAAGCTATAGCACACGGTCGATAATGGGAAAAATTCTGCGAAAGGCAGGAATCGTTGGCAGAATCAGCAAAAAACGAGATCCGAGAGAAACTCAGCCATCGTTACGCTCTAACGATTATTGTTGACCCTCGACCCTCCGTTGTTCTCCAACAACAACGACCGGAAGCATACGTGGAAAAGCGCAGATGCCCGACACACACAGCCAGTTTCTTGTTGTTTTACGCGGTTCTGGTGCGAAGACAGGAGAAAAAAGCAACAAGAAGATCGCTAAGAGTTGAGCGAAATACGTTCTCGGAGAAGCACCCGCCTTCCACATTACAGCTTGATGTATCTATTAGGTCTGGTATACATAGTTTGGCCGGCTTTCCAAACTTCCGCCAACGCCACGATGACGAAGCTACTTTGCCAACTTTCTAATAGTTTTATGACTTTTCGGACTTATGGGGCCGCCTTGTTCCCGACGAATTAGCGACTCCCGGGAAACCTGCGCGCCACGTCCAAACTTACTTTCTTTGCCTCGACCATCCCTTTTTTCTTTTCTTTTTCCTTTTTATTTTCGGCTTCAGTACCAAAGGTTCCGCAAGATTGGAGGACCGTCGTTTGTTTCAGCTGGTAAATGCACTCGGCAGTTTCCTACGTTCGGTTGTTTCACTTTGTTTAGGGGAACTAAGAAATTGTTCGCGGAATTGTAAGAAGGCTTGACTGTAAAGGATAGAATGTTTCACGGAATTTCAATCCGTTCACAAATTACTTTTGTCTTCTACGGCTCTTCTATTCTGCGGTTTAACCGCTCAGTTACATCTCAAGTTTGGCCAAAACACGAAATAATTGTCATTGATACGCATGATCTTCGCGTTTGCCAAAATGAGTAGAAGATTGAATGGAGGAAACTCAGAGATCGCAGTGCTTTGATTTAAGAGTGGAAAATCTAAAATGAGAGAGAAGATTGTTTGCAAAACAAGTTACGCTCTCCTAAGTTTCTCCTTAAAAAGTAAAAACGTTGTCTTTTCTCGTTCGTTCATTGGCATTTTTATTTGCATCAACATCATATATCGACTTGTTCGTGTTCGAGAGCGCGGCGTAAGACAATTTTAACTCGATTATTCGAAAAATATCTCGTGACGTGGGACGCATTGATCGTCGATCAAACGTTCGCGGATAAAATACGACGACGACCTGATAAACTCGGTATTTCTCAAACGAAATTGACTATCGACAGGTTTAAGAATATCTGTAGGGAAAAATCGATATCGGTGCGGAGACATGCATCAATCATAATCTGTTTCACTGTGCACGCTGTTAATCGTTACAGTCGATATACGTAACAGTCTAGAATCGGATGTACTTAAAACAATCGACATCTCGAGGAGATATGATGCTTTAATTAATTAATGTCAATTACGTCTCGCAGCTCTCTACATACCTATCCGATGCTTTCATGAATTGCTGACAGATCAATACGATCTGCCAAATTTACAACGACTTTTCACTGGAATCGATTCATATACGTCGTGGATAAATAATATTTTTCTCACTTTTTTTTTCTTATTTGGTTACAAATAACATTTGCTGTATTATAATTAAATATTTTTATTGGATTGTTTTACGAAATATTTCGACTATTTCAAAATCGTAAAACGCATTCGATAATCATTTTCGTTTATTTGTTTGTTAATTGATTGCGTATGATCCTATCAAATATATGTAATATGTGATAGCTTTAAATTAGCAATTTGGTTGAAATCACAATTCAATATAATTTTATAATTCAATACATTTCGTTTGTTTCAAAAATTTTTCCACGTTTGAGATATGACCTGACAGCGGAAACTTTGCTGCAGCGGAAGAAATGGTTCGGAATAATATTCGTGCTTGGTTCATAATGAACTGATATTCTTTTCCAAAATGTGAGTTAATTTTGTGACACGTGACCTATCTCGATTATTCAGAAGGCTTCGGTGTGTTATTAAGTACTCTATTTGCTTGATAATGTTGCTGAACTACGTTTTATATTGTACATAACTTATTCCAAAACGCTAATTTCGACCATTTATTTTAATGCACAAATGTAAACCTGTGTGAACTAATAAAACTGGTGCATATTTTAATATCATATCTTTCATATTTATTTTATATAATCCCATAAAAATCATATTTTTAGACGATTAATAATTGCTAAACTTTAATGTCTACTGACAAATTGCAAGATAAATAGGAGATACATAAAAGGAATTGATTGAAATTTTACTTTAAATAATTGTTTTAAACTGAATGAAACAAAATGAAACAAATTGTTTTAAACGTGGCAAGATAGCGCGACAACCAACGTCTCCACTGAAACAACGTCATTATCATTAACATTAGTCGATCTGGGTAATTTGCAGATATTTATTTGTTTACTACGGTCTGCAGGCTGCATATTTTTAAGCGTACGCGGGATTTATTGATCGTACATGTTATTGAGTAACATATTGATTAATACTTTGACTGCCAGTTAAGGCATTTTGAATATAACCAATAAATAGAAGATACTTTGAAATAAAAAGTGCCCATTGAACAATTAAACATTTTTATTAGAACATCAATAAAAAAAAAAAATGAGAACAAATCCTGCATCTAGCGGTGTACTGTGTTAAAACACTTTAAACATAAATGTGGTACATCAATACAACCTGGACAATAAGTGGTCACCTTTTTGGTCCGATTCTTAGCCATTTTTGATCCTAACTGTTTAACATTTTTTTTATAGCACTCTCTGCAAAATTTTCGTGCCAGGCACGCTTTCCCTTCTTTCTTCTGCATTTCGTGTCGCAATCTTTGTCGAATAAGTATATTTGATGGCTCTGGTGAATGGCACTGTGTAAGGTGCATTGCGAGTGCCATTCTAAAATCTGATACCTTGATTTTTGTTTTTGTTGCTTGTTTATAGAGTATCATCGCGTTTGAAATTGATGTATTTTACGATAACTCTAAAGTTAATTTTATATACCACTTGAGGGTTCTTCTATGTGGTGTAGAATAGGTATCATTTGATTTGATAAATTTGCAGCACATTTTCCTCTGTTGTAATCTACTACTACCATTGGTTTATCACAAACATAATTTTTCTTGCAAACCTCTACCATTTCAACCGAATGTTTTGTCGAAATCATAAAAATAATCATAATACTGTTTACTAATATCTTTTACACATTTCAACAATGTGTACTTATTTAAAGGTTCAAAGGGTTTGAGTCTGTGGTTGTTCACGGGGTTTTCAAGCAGTCGTGTTGACAAAGTATCTACATATTTGGGTGGCGTAGCAGAGTGTTAGCATACGAAGCTATAAACTGGATAGCATTTTAAATTCACTGCATAGACGAGACAGTAATAACAAGTGATCATTACACGTGTAATAACTGGCCTGCGCCTAACTATATTCTACGTAACGAAAATCTTACAATGAAACGTATCCTTCAAGACTGTGGCCATTTAAAGGAAATAAAAAACAATTGTTTATAATAAGAAATAATATGAATGAAATCATGAATTCGCGCGAAAATATTAACAATCTCATTGGAATTTTCAAAGAAATCAGAATGTGTGGCCAATCGTAGAAATGGAAATACTAAATATATACGTGTTATTATTTTATGATCTGTTTAATTTCAGCCTCACCAGTCTAGAAATGGACGTGGTTTACAATTCCTTTCATTCGTTTTTCCGTATTTAGACTTCCTGTACTGTCGTTCCTTAATTAACTAATTGCTTATTTACGTAACCTGTTCTATTCCTAATGCATACTTGTATTTAAGTTTATAATGATGTAAGGTTTTCTACTATATATATATATATATATATGTCGGGTTGGCGTTACGATTAGAGTTAGGGTTAAGGGCGTAAACGAATCCCTATTGACACTAGACGTGATCACTATGCAATAGAGGAGATATTTACTAGTGCAAACATGACCATGTTGGAATTGGACAAGTAATCGCGATAATTTGATACTCGAGAAGCTAATGACAATGATCTTAGGCTCAATAACGAATCCACGGTCAACGGGATGACGAACTCTACTCTTCTTTAGCGTCTAAGTTGTACTCAATGTTAATGCATGGGGCCATCACTACGTATCCGAGAGTTACTTGAATCGTCGTCGAGATCGTACCGGATAGTAACTCTCCGTCTCGACGATGCCGTCGAGGAAAACTATAATGGGTGGGTCTAAGGACATGAGATCCTCGGATTCGTCAAAGAAAGCTTTCGTTCCAAAGGTGAGGGAAATTAGCGCTGTTGCTAATTGGTCGATCTCCATATCGGCGTTTTGAAAGAGATGCTGGCCGCCCTTGAGGGGAGGTTGTTGACGGGGGCATCGTTCGTGGAAGATAGGCTTCTCCTATCGTCCCGTAGTTGCAACAAGGACTGTTTGTCTAAATGAAGAACTTTGCTTGACTAAATCTTAAGATTTATTGCGGGTCCTCAAGTTAGCTAAACATACTGCGGAGGTATATTGACATCTGGAGATCATCTTACCCGAAGGATAGGATCTGCGTGTGGCGAGCCACGGAACAGAAACCTTTGAAATATTTACTGCCACGTGTCGCTACGGCTATTTCTTTAAAGGAGAGGTATAGAGTTACTCTGTGCCTTTGTTAGATAAAACGTTCATCCCTTGACCGCGGCTACGTTCGGCGACTGGTTGTCGCCTCGAGCCCAAGCTCACTATCATAAACCTCGAACAATCGGAGCGACATTTGTTTAATCTAAATTACGACATTACGGTATTCCCGAGAATCCAAGGAGAGGTTCCGGTGTTTTTCCATCTCCGACACGGCCATTCTGACTATCACACGTCCTCGGGTGCAGCTACAAGATTGAGTCTTTCTAACATTAGGTTCGGTACAATTAGCATGTCTACAATTTAACTTAATGTCTAAATAAGCTGAGGGTCCGGTGTAACAACAAAATTTTGTTCGGAGGTTTGACAACAAAAGGAATAGAAGAGCACATGAATTAGTAACGTTGTAATTAGTATTGGAAGTGCTAGTTGCATCCTGTGGGTTATCAGTCGGGTCATAACGGCGAAATGGACCAGTCTCGATTTCGCACCCCAATGGATCTCGTTTTTCTAGATCGCACGACCGCACCAAACTTCGTAACACTATAGCTCATGGTGCGCGTGAACACATCACTTGCCCCTTAGTCGAGCTTCATAACACTATAGCTCATGGTGCGCGTGAACACATCACTTGCCCCTTTACCAAGCTTCATAACTCTATAACTCATGGTGCGCGTGAACACATCACTTGCCCATTTACCAAGCTTCATAACTCTATAGCTCATGGTGCGCGTGAACACATCACTTGCCCATTTACCAAGCTTCATAACTCTATAGCTCATGGTGCGCGTGAACACATCACTTGCCCATTTACCAAGCTTCATAACGTACTCCGTAAGGTGCTACGGTCTTTGTGCTAAGGATCTTCCGAGATCGAGGTGCTCATGTCGTCGTGGTCACTGTTATTGCCGTCACTACCGACGTCCAACTCAGCGGGAACGCGACTGTCCGGCATTTTTCTTAATCTGTCGTGACTGTTTTTATACGATCGTTTGCCGTCTAGCGTTTTTAAAATATATCTATCTCGTTCCAAAATCTCGGTTATTACGAATGGACCCTTGAATTTTGGCTCTAGCTTGGTTTGGTTTCTTTTCTCATTTTTTTTGCGTAGTACGAAATCGCCGAGGTTAAACCTAACCACTTTAGCTTTGTTTCTATCAAAACTTTCTTTGTTGTACTGGGCTTTACTCTCTATGTTCTATACAGCCTGCTGTCTTACATCAGGGATATCGACTTCCTTTTCTTCGATATTGTCGGGTAGTAATAGGTCGTACGGTCTCGCTGTTCTACCGATTAGTAGTTGTAAAGGGCTCGAATTAGTCACGCGGTTGGTGGTGCAGTTCAACGCTAGCTGTATTTCCCCAATCGCGTCTTGCCATGGCCGCCCGGTCGTTTCTACTGTCGTGAACGTATTTTCAATGTACGCATAACACGCTCTACCTGTCTATTGGCTCTATCATCGGTCGCTGTCGGGTGAACTTTAATTCGTTTGCTTTCGCAGAATTCTCGAAATTCACTACCTTTAAAACATCTTTCCTGATCTGCTATTATCCGGCAGGGACTTCCGAATAAAATATAGCGGGTTTAAGCGCTTTAATGGTGTTACGGAAATCTATCTTACGAGTACGATGCAGGTATACGAATTTAGTGAACACATCGATCAAAACAATGACGTACTCCTTTGAATCGCTTTTACCACTCAACTTGCCTGTTATGTCCATGTGGACCGTATGCCAGGGTATGCTGGTCTTAGGTATAGGATGTAGTTCGGCTTGTATCTTACCTGAACTAGCTTTCGAAACTTGACAAGCATGACAGTTCTCAATGAATCGGCGAACGTACTTCGCCATCCCTTCGAACCAGTAATACTCGTACAGTCTCTCGAGCGTTTTCTCCCAACCTAAGTGCATAATTGACTGGTGCACATAGTTAATAACAGACTATCTAAAACCTCTTAGGACTATAGGTAAACAGAGAGTCCTGCCTTTTCTTTGTATCCTACGGTAAAGAGTACCGGACCGTAATTCGTATGTATTCGCGATGTCTTCCGCGAGCTCATCGTTTTGCAATTTCTTGACGATTCCCAAGGTTTGAGAATCACGACGTTGTTCGGCTAATCGCCAGTATTCCGATATTTCGGCCAGATTGATTTCTTTCTCCGCAATTTTATCAATTTTACGGTGGTCTAAATCTACGGGGTTTCGCGAGAAGAAATCTACGTGGGCTGTCCGTTTACTTTCCAGATACATAATGTCAAAAAAACAAAAGTCTGCAAGTAGGCCCATCACCGATGGTCCCTGTCATTTAAATGTACTTTGTTACTCGACGCTTTCGACGAGTCGCAATCCGTGACGACAAGAAATTCCCGCCCATGTAGATAGTGACGGAAACGCTCGACTGCGTTTACGACTGCTAACGTCTCTAGTTCGCAGGAATTATACCTAGATTCTGCGAGGGTAGTTCTTTTACTGTAATACTCTATTACTTTGCCTTTACCTTCGACTTGATGCGTCAAAATCGCCCCGTAACTCTCTCCGAGCTAGCGTCAGTATGTAGTTCTATCGGGTAATTGGGGTCGAATATCATTAACACCGGCGCGTCGGTCAGGGCGGAAACTGCCTGTTGTCTTATTTTCTCGTGCCTATCTGTCCAAGTTATATTTCTGTTATTCGAGATGAGCGCATACAGGGGTTTCATTACCTGTGAGAATTTAGGGATGAACTTTCGGAAGTACGAAGCTAACCCTATGAACTGCCTGAACTGTGTGACGGCTGTTGGCACAGGAAAAAGCTTAAGGTGTGTATTTTACCCGGGTTCGGACGAACTTCTTCGTTATGAATTACATATCTCAAACAGAGCACCGATGTCTTTAGAAAAGGAACAGTTCGCAATGTTAACAGAGAATCCTGCTTTTACGAGGGTATCTAATACGGTGTTCAATCTTCCTAAAGCTTGATCTATCGAGTCGGCAATAATTAGAACGTTATCGAAATAAATAACAACGTACGAATGAGCGAGGTCGCCTAGGGCCTTGCGAATGGCCCTCCGAAAGACGGACGGCGCAATTTTTCAGTTCAAACGGCATCGTTATCTACTCATATTGTCTGTCGGGAGTAACGAACGCTGTATACTCCGCTGAATTAGGATAAGTAGGAATTTTGGTGAAACCCGCTGGCCATATCCAGGCTAATAAAATATCTCGCCTCTTGCAATCTCGCGACTTGATCCGCAATAAGGAGTAAAGGGTACCGATCCGCGACGGTACTTTGATTTAGTTCTCGGGGATCCACTCATAATCTATCTGAGCCGTGTTCTTCTTCACGAGTTACGTAGGGCTCGCGAATGGCGAATTACTAGGCCTTATGATCTTTGCTTTAATTAAAACGCTTATTTTCTCACGTACCGCTCTTCGGTCCTCCTCGCTAAATCTATAAGGACTTCCTCGTACGGTGATGTTAGGATCAATTAATCGTATTTCTAACCGGCCTGTATTTACGCGAATACGTAGGGAATCCGTAACGAATGAATCTTTGAATTTGTCGAGAAGAGAAATTGATCGACTTTTATTATTACCATGTACATCAATGTCAGCTTCATTAACGACGATCTCGTTTGCAGTGGTTTCCTTACAGACATTAATTATTTTTGTTTTACACATAGCGAGGCTATTTTGTGTAATGTTACGTCAAAACCCAGACTTAGAGTTCCACAACTAATCGCGATATCATATTTTAGATAACTATCAGCAAGGACATGAGAAATTATCTTCGATGTAAAAATCATTAATACACACGATGAACAAATGGGAGGCGTATGTTTAATACAAGTATTTCCTGCTCCTCGCATTACTAATATGTCAGTCATTCTTTTGCCAGAAATCTCGAGGTCACGGACTCTTTAATTAGTGAACGCTCGGCTCCCGAATCGGAGTAAAAATGGAAACGACTCACCCAGATGACTTGATCTACCCGATGATGCTTCCAGTACGTAGAAGTCGACTCGCCACTCGTTATTGAAATTATGGTTTTCTTTCATAATCAGGTTAACAGTTACGCCCCGTGCAGCGGGGTCGGAACGTGCGATTTTAAGGGTTAAAACGTGGTAGCGAAAACTTGTTAGGTTTCACACTCGATTTTGCACTAGCGACTGGGTTACTCGCGCACGATGGTCGTAAGTTCTAGCACTGTTATAATCGGCACTGATCCCACTTCTGATGTCGGGTTGGCGTTACGATTAGAGTTAGGGTTAAGGGCGTAAACGAATCCCTATTGACACTAGACGTGATCACTATGCAATAGAGGAGATATTTACTAGTGCAAACATGACCATGTTGGAATTGGACAAGTAATCGCGATAATTTGATACTCGAGAAGCTAATGACAATGATCTTAGGCTCAATAACGAATCCACGGTCAACAGGATGACGAACTCTACTCTTCTTTAGCGTCTAAGTTGTACTCAATGTTAATGCATGGGGCCATCACTACGTATCCGAGAGTTACTTGAATCGTCGTCGAGATCGTACCGGATAGTAACTCTCCGTCTCGACGATGCCGTCGAGGAAAACTATAATGGGTGGGTCTAAGGACATGAGATCCTCGGATTCGTCAAAGAAAGCTTTCGTTCCAAAGGTGAGGGAAATTAGCGCTGTTGCTAATTGGTCGATCTCCATATCGGCGTTTTGAAAGAGATGCTGGCCGCCCTTGAGGGGAGGTTGTTGACGGGGGCATCGTTCGTGGAAGATAGGCTTCTCCTATCGTCCCGTAGTTGCAACAAGGACTGTTTGTCTAAATGAAGAACTTTGCTTGACTAAATCTTAAGATTTATTGCGGGTCCTCAAGTTAGCTAAACATACTGCGGAGGTATATTGACATCTGGAGATCATCTTACCCGAAGGATAGGATCTGCGTGTGGCGAGCCACGGAACAGAAACCTTTGAAATATTTACTGCCACGTGTCGCTACGGCTATTTCTTTAAAGGAGAGGTATAGAGTTACTCTGTGCCTTTGTTAGATAAAACGTTCATCCCTTGACCGCGGCTACGTTCGGCGACTGGTTGTCGCCTCGAGCCCAAGCTCACTATCATAAACCTCGAACAATCGGAGCGACATTTGTTTAATCTAAATTACGACATTACGGTATTCCCGAGAATCCAAGGAGAGGTTCCGGTGTTTTTCCATCTCCGACATATATATATATATATATATATATATATATTATGTAAAACCATGTAGGTAGAAAAATTGTCCAATCTCTATTTACACTACGAGATAAATTAATGTAATTGTAATTAAAATTAAATTTAATTAAAAATAATGTAATAATGTAAGTAATGTAATTAAAAATAAATGTAATTGTGCCAAATCGCTCGTGACCTTAGTAGTCGACGCAACTATAAACCGTTAAATAAAATAATTTAACCGCGAATAATAATATCGCAGGTAATACAGACTTAATTTCATTGAACTTAACATAATAGATTTGCTTTTATTTGTATTCCATTAGAAAGTGTTCGATGGAAAATATACGTAGATTTGAATAAAACGAAACATATTTATTTTTATATGATTTTATAATCCCGATACCCGTTCGTATAAGCTGAAATTATCCAAAATATCGGAGACGCAAATGATGGGATAATATTGAAAGCAGAATTCATTGCAAATTGCATATTACCAAATAAAGTAAAATATCATGTAAAGTTCTGTTGCAAATTAAAGTAAACGTTACAAGTTAGTAATACTTAAATAAAACAAAGAGAAAAAGAGAAAGAAAACGCTAATAACATTAAAAGTTCTCACGACCAATAACAACCTAAGCGAAGCTTTGGAAGCTGAGAGTAGCCTATGTGTTCTGTAAATTCCTCTTCAAAAGAGTTTCCGTTTCAACGTTACGCTTAATAGTTTCATTTTGTTCTTTGAAATCGAAGTCCTGCCCTGATAGTCGAATCCAACAGCTCTGTCCTGATAGTCGAATGCAACAGTCCCGTTTGTAACTCTATTCCCAATATCAAGTAATCCTATTTATTAAAAGTGCTGATAAATGCAAACTACACGAACGAAATACGATATCGTGACTTTTAAATCGTTTGTTTCGTTCTCCGGAACTCTGTACATCTTCGTTGTATCTTTTATGACTATAGTTAGCAATCCGCAAGCTTTGTGTCAATTAAAACCTACGAAGCACAAACGGGATATGCACCAACGCGCATATTTTCATCTATTCGAATTCCTTGGAAATCGCGATGAAATTATGAGAAATCCAATAATTGTATAATTTATCTGATAAAAAGAAGCGTGATATTTCTTGGTACTGCAATCATATTTAATAATTCATAACCAATGAGCGAATGCTGATGATATTGTTAATTCTTAATAAGCTAGCGACGATCCATAGGGGATGTGTACCCATTTGACACAACGAACAGAAAGTTGCTAATAGAATTTAATTTAATTTAATTTGCCACGTGCTATATATGTATACTATTTGAAAGATAAATTCCAGTAAATTGCTTTATCCATGCAAACCAATATTACGTAAATTCATACAAAGAGAAATATCATTTCACCGAAGATTAAAATTAGTCCGCGATAGCTGCGTTAAATTCTGTTCGATATTTAATTCTCACAGATCATTATGTTAAATTTCGTATAATAAATGCGCTGAATATTACATTTTTTAGATATCGAAAATTGAATTGTTGAATATCGAAGACTGTCGATGACATTAATCTATCGCTCGAGGAAACATAAATTGATGATGATTTCTGGAATTGAATCGATTTAAAAAACAAAGAACCCAATCTTGAAAGGATTAATCGTTCGGATAGAACAGAAGAATCGTATGAAAGGTATTTCAGTGAAATTTACGTGATTTTACTCGGGAGGATATTTTTATACGCCAACCTAATAAATTGCTGCTTTACAAGATTTATGAAACATGCAAAGATTAAAGAGGAAATTCCACAGAAAAGACGTTTTAAATATTCCATTCTTTTAACACCATTTTTTCTTCATTATTCTTTACGTTGCTACAGAAACGCGTGGTATTCTCGGATAGACAAATTTGCCCCATAATTTTCAGTCATTTGAAATTCCAACCGCAACATGTTAGACAGTCTATCTATTGTAATGAAGTGGCAATAATATAATAACGCGAACCACTAGTTCGGCTAACAATAAATTTGCTAAACTTACTAAGCGAAGTCCTTGCAACTGCAACTGTTAGGAACAGTTGAAGTGAGAGTGCTCTGTTCTGTTCTGCAGCGTTCTATTATACAACTGTTGCGGCGAAAGGTTGCGTTGACTTAATGCAAGATTTCTTGTTAACACATCGGATGTTTTAACTATGTCCAATATAGCATCCAGTTATGAGAATCTGACGTATGTATTTTATCAGATTGAAATTCCGATAA
Source organism: Bombus affinis (assembly GCF_024516045.1). NCBI lineage: Eukaryota > Metazoa > Arthropoda > Insecta > Hymenoptera > Apidae > Bombus > Bombus affinis. The sequence goes on from NC_066345.1 coordinate 4,258,635, forward strand.
ACTGTTTTCTTCGTTCAATATATAATTAAATGTTATTTAATAAAAATTATATAATTAAATTAATATTTGTAATTCTTTTAAACAGCATCAAAGAGCTTTTTACTTTCACACATATACACATATAACGCGTTTTTAAGGGCAGATTTTCCTGCAACAGCAACAAGAGTAGGTGATTTTTGTGAATTCTCTTTGCTACTAATTGCTAGTTATGTGAGGCGAAACTTTTTCGAGATATAAATTGATAGCGTTGAAGTACAAATGTAATTTTTTTATTTGCATTCTTCTTATTGTTTATCGTATGTCATACGAATTTTGCGATCAAATTTGACAATATAATATAACCAGTGTTAGCGCGCAGTATAACATCCGTCACAATCGTCGAAATGCAAAAGTTACGAAATTTTCTTAAGGTCAAGCGGTTTACGTTGGGATTGAATCTATTTTCGAAAGAAAAATATTTTTAAATGAAGAATTGGAGAATTCTAACGTTTAGAAGATAAATTTACCTTTCTCGGTAGGTAAACTGGGTTTGGATTGTTCGAAAAAATATTACAAATAAACAATCGAATAGAAATTTGATGTTCAATCCTTAGAGAAATTCGTAGTAAAGTGAACGAGTTCAAAATTGGATTAATCAATTAGTTTTTCAATTATGGAGTACGCCAATTCAAAAAGTTAATAAACCATAAGAAGAATTGGAATTAAAAAACTACAATTCAAGAATTATTCAAAATTATTCCTACTTCAAGGCTATATATTTACATCCTGAAAACATCTAATCTCATATAACTAATAGAGTGAAAAAATTTCAGAGTAAAAGAATTCATAAAGATCACTTAATTTTATTATTGTCACACGAAAATCCCCCTTAATCAACGATGTGTGTTTAATTATCATTTTAACAAATTTTTCTATTATCATTTACGAACAGATTAAATAAATCATTTACTCTATCGTCCCAATAAATGGGACTTTTTCCTCTCATCAAAGAAAACTATAAATGTATTTTTATATTGTCTAAGCTATTCATTGATTATTCATAACGAAATGTCCAAATATAGAAACAAATAATATTTCAATATCGATAGCGCAGTAAATATTATACGTATCTATGTACATATATTGCTTGATGAAATCTAATTTTATAAAATATATCTTGAAATATTTCTTCAATTTCGCTACGCACTTCTCGAACGAGCCAATAATAATTTCTTGCTTGAAAGTTTCCACATCAAACCGATTTCCTCTCCTTGACAAATCTATTTCTCTTATAATTAGTTATGTCAATTTTTCAATAAGTCGAAAATTGACTTATTTATCTTAATATCTATTTTTAAAATACAGAGGTGTTAAAATTACTCTTGCGCTATGCGTTTAACATAAACGATAATTCAAACTTCGGTTGTCGGAGAACGACTGAAAACAAGAATGGTTTCTCTGTTGTTTCAGGCGCCAACAATGTAAACGAACCACCTATCCTCGAACCTGGTGGATACCCTGCGGGCCTGCCGCTTTCAGAATCAACCAAAGTCGGTACGGAAGTGTTCGTCCTTAAGGGCCACGATCCCGAAGGATCGCCAGTGAAATATGGTATACAACTCACGGACCATTTCGTCGTAAATCCACGCACTGGCGTTATCACGTTGGCGAAACCTCTCAATCGCGAGGTAAGTCAAATCCCCTGCTGTTTTCTTTCCCTCTTTGCTTGGATGTCGATGTGTTCACAGGATGTTTAATGTGGAACGAAACGAATAAAAATAAATCTAGAACAGGTAGAAACTATAAATTTATATATAAAGTGGTATGTAATTAAGAGAATATTAGATTACTTGAATTCTTTTTGTTTGTAATCGAGAGAAAAATATTGAAGAAAAACTTTGGCAAGTTTCCGATGAAATTCGAACATTTTTTGGCAGTATGGTGAAGCTTCAAATTTTTTTTCGCGATGAAAGAATTGAATATCGTTAGAAAGTTTGTATCAAAGTCTGGAGAAAGTTCAAAGTTAGTATACTTGTGAAAAATTAAGAAAAGCTGGTATGAATAAACAGAAGATAGTAGTTTTTACTTTGACAAGATAGAGGAAATGCTTTTAATGAATAAAAAATAAGCATTAGCTTTTCTTCCTTTTTACTTTTAACGTTCAGCAAATAAATGATTTTACTTTTTCCAGAAGTATGTATGCTACTGACCTCGATATGATTTGGTATGGTTTGAAATATATGATGCTACATAAAATTGATTTTGTCGTTGCAATTAGAAAAACGATATTTTATAAAAATAATTTCGAAAAGGTATTTAACACTGACCTGTCCCTCGTGTCAATTTTATACACATTTCTGATAAAAAAAGTTATATTATTTGGCCATTTAAGGAGCAATTTTTCTGAAGCATTTTAACCTGCATCTTTTTTTATTCTTTCCGATCAATGCGAAATTTTAATAAAACAATTTTCAAGATTAATTATATATCTCTTCATATCATTGGCTTTTTACCATTGTGTCACATTAGGACGTGAAATTTAGGGATAGATTAAACGAAAACTACAAAAATTTATACCGTTTTGATAAAAGCAATTCGTTGTGTAAATCATTGTCTCCTTCTGATTTACTTTCGCTTATTTTATGACCACGTTTTCAACTTTTCAATGAAGTCAAAACAAAAGACAAAAATATTTGCTTGCAAGAAAAAGATCTTGTTTATAAATACTTTTACTTTTAACTTTTACCGAGAAGCTTTTACTTAATTTTTATTTATATCAGAGATTACTTCACTTTACGTACAATGTACGTACCATGTTCTTTCTGTTATGTGTCTACCCTTTTCCGTACATTACGAGACATTTGCCAATTTTAAACATAAGGTTCGATAAAATATTTCTACAATAAAAAAAAGAAATATATATATATTTTATAATTAAAAATAATTTCATAAGAATAATTTCGATTTTCATAAGTAACATTTCACGAATAACATCATTTTGATGTTAAAAAATTGATTCGTGTCTATTCTAGTTTACTAACAGAATCCTGTGATTTATGGATAATAGCATGATGAAGGATCACCTCTTCAAAACACATTTTACTTTTCTTGCTAATGAAGTACTGTTACAATCAATAGTTTTTTTCGAATCTCAGTGACTGAAAACATTTCAATCTTTAGGAATTAAAATGTACGTTCTGTTTGCAAAAATACAGAGAATATACAAAAGAACTGTACAGCATGAATATAAAATTGTACAATATAAAGTTATGAGCGCAGATTTTTTTTTTATACACACTTTATCTCGTCGTTATTAATAATACATGCTCGGCTGTCAGCATTTTCCAAACAAAAATTACCTCACGTCTTCGTATATGTACAGCGTATATCCTTTTTTCACATTTCACCTGTATTTCTATCCTTCTCATAACAAACAACCACTCAGTGCTGCAAATCCACTTCTCTGTTCTCCATTTCCTGAATAATGTTCCTGAATACAATCAGCTTAATAAAATTTGTTAAATGTGAGTTTAGGAGCTCGTTTTCTAGACGTTCTACTTAAACACCACGTTATTAAAATGAAATGACAGTCTACACGAACTTTAGTAAGGATACTTGCTGTTACGAGTCTTCTAAACAGCTCAGTGCATAGGTCGCATCTTAATGATGATGAAATAGCTGCGATGTTAGTTCAGCGTTAAAGAAAATTTCGAGAAAATAAAGTTACAATTTTCTATGTGCAGTAGCATGTAAACTTCGAATAAAAATAAAGAATGAGATTTTGGTCGTCGCTAACGAATAAATATCCAGTCGAACAAATATTTATCCGAATAAAAATTTGTTTGTATTAGAAATTATCCGCATAAAAATTTAATCGAACAACTCATTCGGATAAGAATTTATTCGCATAAAATTATACATTGTGTGTGGATATTTATGTGCTACATCGAGAATGGTAGTGAACGTGAGATATATAATATTTGCAAGCTACATTTCCAGATGTTGTAACATTGGCTTTCATGACTAACTTTTTTCATAACTAATCAGATTGGAAAGTTTATTCCTGCTTGGTAAACTATTCATTTGGTAAATTAATACTAAGAATTGTACCTAATATCTATACAGTATATGATTGTACAAAATTAAATGGCAACGCACGATCTTTCGTATTATTGTTCGAATAAATATAGAAAATAATTCGTTACGGATAATAAATAATTATTTCACGGATAAAATATTCCACTGATAATTATCTCTGATAATCAACTCTGATGTATACTACGATACATGAAGTAAAAAGATTATTATGATTTCATATCTGCAATTGATAAATCTTTTATAAGGAATTAGATTTACAGTTTGATCATGATAGTTAACTATTTTTAGTAATTAATGCAAGTTACTGTTGTTTTTCATAAGATGATATTTTCTATTTAAAAAAGGGATCAATGTATATATTTCTGAATTTTACGTTATTTCTAAGTATCGTTAGTAGTTTGTGAATAATTTGCAAGATTTCAGTGCAAAAATGTCTCGAATGAAAATTGCCAAATATGATCGGAACTTTTCGCGTCGAAAATACAAGGTACACATCGTAAAAAGACTTTTAATCGCGTAAAAAATACTATCGCGAAGTTTACAACAAAGCGTTGTAGTCGTAGCGAAAAGAAGCGTACAGGCGTAAACGAAGCGTGCAAGCGTAAACGAAGCTTGCAAGCGTAACTTTTCAAAGTCCGTCAATGCTATTAAAACAAAATGTAAATGAAATGTTTCTAAAAATATGATGCACTGCAACATTTTACAAATTTCACGTATCAGAAAATCCAAGTTGATGCTGATGCGACAGTTAACAAACGTATATTTCTGGCGAAGATATAAAAGAATTTATAATTTTTTACAAACAGGAAAATTTAATAAGTTCGCGTGAAAAGTATGTTACTTTTACATGAGTTTTCTGAAACGAGCATTTCTCTCTGTTCGTAAACCTGTCTCTGAAAGAGTGGAATTACTTGTCGTAGTCTATCTGCGTGTCAAAACTTGGTTCATCATTAGACGTTTCTATAGCAAATTTTCGCGCAGCTACAATGAGATTGAAAATTTAATTTGGGGACGTTCTCCTATAGTAACCTCGATGATATAGCGAGGTCGTAAAATCGGTCAGACGTTGTTAGCAGTGCTATGTTGCTATCCTAATTAACTATGATTTAGAAGCCTTAGACACTTTAATCCCGAGACCAAAAGTTTGCTTGAGGTCTGCTTCGTGTTCTCGTTAATAAATTAGGTTTTTATAACTTTATTATATTGGACGTAGGAAGCAATTCTCTTCTTTTATAGCTTGTAGTATAGCGGCAATTTAAAATCGAGATATTAAGGTATTTCGATATGTTTATAATGTCGACGTTTAATCTTTGAAATATGCTGTTGTATATTATTTTGTTTGTCACGCAACTCTGAAAACAGTAATTGAAAAATTAGATTTTTATAACTTTATTATATTAGACGTAGGAAGCAATTCTCTTCTTTTATAGCTTGTAGTATAGCGGCAATTTAAAATCGAGATATCAGGGTATTTCGATATGTTTATAATGTCGACGTTTAATCTTTGAAATATGCTGTTGTATATTATTTTGTTTGTCGTGCAACTCTGAAAACAGTAATTGAATAATCTGATGAAATGTAATATTCAACAATTGCGTATATATTGTAGACTAAATTGGTAGCCAGAGGGGAGTATTCTAAAATACGTAAATGTTAATTTTGAAATATCTGGTACGTAGCTGGGAAATAGTTTTCAAATTTTTGCAATTAGTTGATGAATTTACGAAATGGCATGATGTTATGACAATCAGTATTTTTAAAACGCTCAAGCAAGTGGCGAAGATGTACGTACATTTTAAACTAAAATCATATGAAAAGAGAGGAATTGGTAATATAAAGTTGAAAAAACCAACGTGTTTAATTAAAAAATTGTTCCTCTGCGAAACGCGAAAAAATTACGTTTTTCTCGTGCGACCTTCCATTCTTAAACGTTTCAAATTCACAGAGACTTGTCAGATCTATCTTTATAAACGGAAGTGTATAATATGTTAGTAACTTAAAAATATACAAAATATTCGAAAATTGAAGAATTTCTTCTATTTTATTTAAACCAAAGCTTGTCAAGAAAAAATACATCGATATGTGTCATTGAAGTTCAGACAATATTTTCATTGTTTAATTTTTCCGAAACGAAGGTGTCAGACCTGGTGGTTTGTGCGTTTAAAAAACCTTACACCTACGAAGCTTTGACTAACCAAATACCGTTTACTTGGTTCAATTCAGTTCCGAATATCGCGAGAGTAAAATGAACAATGTGCCCTCAACGATTCATATCGCCACTCACGTCAATCTTTTAGACGAATTTCTTCACATGCAAATTTTTATTATTTCGGTATGTATACTAATGTCTTGGCGACCGCCTCAGTGTCTCGTATAGCTGCTATGTTCCTCATGCGTTAGTAAGTTTGAGATACAGAGCTTTTCCTTTTCACTGTGTGTCACAAATCATCTTTCAATAATAAATAATCCATTGAAAAAATAATTGTACTTTTTCTAAGGATTGGTGAATTTATTTATATTTTTTTGAAAGATCATAGTCTTACGAGTAAAACCTTACAATAACATTTTTCTAATATTTGTTTAATACGAAACAGTGTAACTGAAAAGAAATTTCCATTTTTTCGTAACTTTCGGTCAAATTTGTATTTTTATCGTGACGAATTTTAAACGCTTGCTTAAAGCATCATCTGTATAGTAAATTAGGAACTATAACAAGTACCTTCGGAATTTTTTCAGACTTTATCAAGGTCTAAAACAATAAGAAAGCAGACTAGGGACTGAAACATTCACAATGCTGACCGCCTTAGTGAAAAATATCTTCGGAGTATTAATTATTATTTAATTAATTATGCGGAGGATTAATTATTCAGCATAATCCATACGAGAAGATAGATATCGTAGATAAATGCGTGAAGAAAGGCAAACTAATCGCGTTTCCGAATCTATAGAAACAATCGTATTTTCGGTAATATCATCGGAGCATCATATGCAGATACAATGAAGATGGATCGATCTGCTCCAATTATTATGGAAAAGCTATTTCGGAAAATCTAGCCGATAATCGATAATCGAGGTGCATAGATAAATGACGGCAATGAAAACGGGAGTACAACAATGTTAGTAATTTACGGTATCCAGGTATAATCCTAGCTATTTATACTTGAAAATCATAAATATCGTATACGATTCGCGGAAGCGTCGATCGATTGATTTCGGACCGAATTAGAAGCGGGAAAATATCGGTCAAATCTTTATCCATTCAGTAAATTATTTACACGCGAGCAAACGTCTTTTTCATATTTTCATAAAAATTTTAATAAAAATTAACGATGGAAATTACAAGCGCACGAAACTGTTCGATATTTAGGTTCCGGAAATACTTTGCAAACATTTTGAAATGAACATTTATTTCTGGTCGTAAATTACAATTAAATATTAATTGATAAACGTAAGATAAAATGGGTGAATTGAATAAATTAAGTTCGTAGATTGAATTGTAGCTCTTATATTTACGAAATAAATAACAATTTCGTAGAACAATTGAACTATTTGACCAGAAAATAGTTAAGCTTGGCACTTGCAAGTATTTACCATAAATTTATGCTTCAAAGAGCTTTCACAATTTTTTAAAAAGCTCTTCATTTGTACTTTGTATTTCAATAGCGAGGTTGCAAATTACTTGTTCTTTGATACTGTTTATTTGAAACATTATTTAAAGAAATAAAACTTATTAGCGGAGATATCTTTCTATACTATTTTAATCTTTACAAATAGAAACTGATTTATTAAATGCAGTTGTATATTACAGACACTGTGGAGGTTTCCTTATTAACAGCAATTCCACTTTCAACCCCTCGAGAAAACAGAAATACGATCCAGTAGCTGATAATAAATGCGATCTCCCTTGTCTTCTTTCTCTTTCCAGATCCTCTCGCAAAGGAACCAAACTTTACGTTAAATGTGATTGATGTATAAAGAAATCTGACATCTTTGTTATTTCTTACTGTAAAGTTACTCAAACTATTTTCGCATAATATTACACATAGTGTAATGATTAGCACGTTATCATTAATAGCTATAAAGTAAATATGATTTTAGATGAATAAAGAAATATAATACGAACGTTTAAACTTCATGGCAAATAGTGCATTTAACATAAAATATTGCTATATCGTAATATTTCACTTGTTTGCTCTAATATTTTATTACTATTATTCATTTCAATTTGGCCAAGTGAAATGGATTTCACTTATAATCTCTTTCATTTATCTTTCCATACTTACCATACCTTTACTATCGCTTTCTAGTTAACTAATCGCTTATTTGCTTAAGCTATCCCATTTTGTTTTTACTTTGCTGCATAATAATATACTTTGCCAATCACTATTTCGCTATACAGTAAACTTCTTTCTTAGTTGAAGATATTTTTCCTTGTGTCTCTGCTAGAAAACTTTGAAAAACGTTAACACACATCTGTCTCTCATTTTCGCAATTTAATCTGCCCCGCAATCAAATTCATGCAATGGTAAAATATCGATGAAATAAATTAAAATGGTATGAAAGATAATTTTGCTCTTTGTCGTTCACGCGCATTCACGCTAATTCTCATCAATTCAAAGGTATCGGATTTTATCCGCACGTCAAAGCCAGGCGGTTTCAGAAAAAACGTTCCATAAATGGTCGAACAATATAATCTTTTATCGGAAAAGTGTGTCAAATCGACGCGTGGGACGGGCGAGGGTTAAAGTCTGTAAAAAGTCTGTAAATAAATAGTGTATGAAACCATGTTGTGCACCGAAGCACTGACAGCATTCTCTAACATTTATTTTTACATATAGATTTCTATAAAAATCCGATTTAAAAAACTGGAAGTTGCTATAAGCGGGCTTTCTAAAAAATTGGACTCAAAAACTTAAGGGGATGTCCTGAATTGAAATGTTCTAAAACAGCGTTTTTTGTGATTTTTTTTAGAAGGGAAAGAAAGAAATAAAATTATTGAATTTTGAGGTATGGTTTTATGTATATTTGACGAATACAGAAAAATTTTTTTTAAGGTAAAAAACAAAATTATAACAGATTTCTGAGCCTATTTCATGGGCGTCTTGTCGTTGCAGGGCGAGAAAGATCCACCTCGTACTTCTTGACTGAAACAAAAAACCAAAAAAGGATTAAATTCTTATATATTTTTCTTCAGGGTGAACGAGACAACGGCAGAAAAAAAGTTTATTTAAATAATTGTTATAGCAATAATTGTTAAAGTTTATTTTTTTTTAAAGAGCACTTTTTTTTTTAACCCGCCAAAATTTTTAATTTCACATTTTTTCTGCCGTTATTTAGTTCACCCAGAAGAAAAATATATAATAATTTAATCCTTTTTTGGTTTTTTGTTTCCGTCAAGAATTACGAGGTAGATATTTCCCGCCGATTGAAGACTGCAGCGACAAGACGCCGATGAAATAGGCTTAGAAATCTGTCATAATTTTATTTTTTACTTTAAAAAAATTTTTTCTGTATTCGTTAAATATATATATATATAACCATATTTCAAAATTCAATAACTTCATTTCTTTCTTTCCCTTCTAAAAAAATCACAAAAATGTGCTGTTTTAGAACATTCTAATTGAGGACACCCCTTTAATAGGAAAAGGATGGAAAAGGAGATGAGAGAAAAGGAAGGGATAATGAATGACAGAAAGTCATAAGAAATAATGAAAGGAAAATTCATTCGTCGTCATTCATTCGCATCATTCATCGATCGTCAACGCGTAATACTTTATTTTCATCTGCTATATGAAAACCCACGACTGCATTATTTATAGCACGACTTAACGCATATACAAAGCGGTTGGGTAATGATCCCTACAAATCGATGCGATTTTTTTTTTTTTTTTTAAGTAGAGAAAAAACTAATGCTCGCATTAACCATCGCAGCACTCGTCACGGGGAAGAGGAAGACGTAAAATTCTTCCACCAAGCGAACCATTAAGTCATTCGGACAGTCGCGTAATTAAGTTGGAACACGTTGCTTTATCGGACGATATGACTTCGAAGCGTGAAACGACAAAGGGGCGGCAAAGGGCTATCGGAAGCGATCTAATGCAGACGGCTATTACGCACATTCGTGAATTAGCGTGAACGCGCGCAATGCGGGCCAAATGTCCGTGCGCCGGCCTATTTGGCTGAATTAAATCAATGCCGATTGGTCCGCACGGATAGATGGGTCGAAATTGGCCCGCGGTTCCGTTCTGCGAAACGCCGACTCCCCGCGGGATTAATTGCCATGTTTGCGACTTCGTGGAACGGTTTTACGCTTGGAAAAGCTACTAATAACGTCCACTTCATGCACGATCATCCGTTTTCCAGCAGAGCAGTAGGAATATGCTTTGCACCGCGTGGTTTTCCAAGCACCAGAGAAAACTGCTTTCTCGGATTTTACAGTTGAACGCGTTGGTAAGCTTGAAGCTTCGTAAATTTAGTTTCCTACGGGCAATTCTATGTCGGAATTGGATAAATATAATGATAAGAAGATAACTGAGAGGAGGGGATGTTGTGAAATATAGTACACCAGAATAAGATATTGTGCCATTGTTAGTTCTACGATCAATTTAGAAAACTTTTACACTGAGAAAACAGAAACTATCAAATATTCAATTGAATGGCACGCACATAACACAAACGAGGCAAGTTAAATACCTAGGAGTCCCCTAAGACACACAACTTAATTATAGATAAAATATGGATAAAAAGAAGACAGTTGTACTGGTTAGTAGAAACTCTAAAATCATCACAGAAAATAAACTAAAAATCTACAAAACGATAACAAAATCAATTTAGATGTACGGAATACCACTATGAGGGACAGCAGCAATGAGCCACATAAATAAACTAGAGTCGCTGCAATCGAAGATACTGAGAACAATAGGCAACGCCCCAGGATCGAGGATATACGTAAAGACTTAAAAATACCAACGGTCAAAGAAGAAATCGGCAGGTACGCAGAAAAATACAAGGAAAGAACGGCAACACATACAAACCAGCTGGCTGCTGAAGCGAGCAAAACTCTCATAGAAAGAAGACTAAAAAGAAAACACCCCACTGACTTCGCTAAAAAAATAAAATAGTCAAACTGGAAGATGGTATCCCGGGGGGAGTAACCATCCACATGTTATTTAACAATTAAGCTAGAAAAATTTACCAAATGTTCAGCCGGACAAATTGTAAGGTACAAATTAAATAATAATAATAAAAAAAAATTTAGGAAACTCTGCGAACGATTCGTAACCAGTTTCGCTCGTGTTGAAAATTTGCTACGAAACACTGACTCTATTTAAGTTGTATATTATAATTATGTAAATTATATTGAAAAAAATAGCTACATTAGATTCGTTTTTATAAGACAGTGGTTTGATAAATAAAGTAACAAGTGATCCAAGAAACGTGTGTAGTAATGGTAAAAATATGAACATTTTTTTAATTGTTTAAATGCATATCATTAAACGAAATAGCTACATTAGGTTCATTCTTATAAGATAGCAGTTTAATAAGCGAAGTAACAAATAATCTGAGAAATTTCTGTAGCAGTGGCAAAAATATGAACATTTGCAATTAGTAAAGCATCGATCAAACAGTATACGTAGTTTGAAATTAGCTGTAACTCGGGAATGTATTATTTGAAGCACGTTCCAAGGGAAGTGACACAAGTCACCAATAAGATCAACTAATTGGCACAAGTTAGACCTACGTATCATACGACTACTAACTCGACCTACATACTTACTATAGACTCTACAAAAGAGCATAGTAGTACGTACAATTACACAAAAGAGTAATTGTACTCAATTTGTTAAAACGTCTTTAAGGTTTTCCTGTAAACGTCACAAACGTCATGTGTCACCCGTTACATTAAACAAGTAAAATAGGGTGTTGGAGCACACCAATTTTATAAATAGTCGACTGAAGCTGTATTTCGCTTTAAACTTCACTGTTGGATATTAATTTAACGCTGAAGAAAGCACAGACTGTATTAATTATAGTAATCGTTGTACGTGGACATGGAAATCTTTCTTTTTTCAAGCGTTAAAATATATTTTTTGTTATCCATTATTTCAGTTTGATTTCATTGCGTTAATTTATAACAGCGTTAGCGTGTAAAACTAGCGTTCGTCGTATTACACGCTACGACTAATGAATTTAGAAACTGTTCGCGACGACGAACAACGATACATAGCAAATAACAAAAAACGAAAAGTAGAATTTTTTACGAAGATTAATACGATGTACACGTATTTTTCACTGTCATTTTAAAAGTTATACAAGATGATCAAGCTTCTACAAAAAGAAAGGAGAAGGAATCATTAGCAATTTAAAATGCATATTGAGATACAGTATACTATTGTACAGTACTCGTTTATCCTTGAAAATAGTTGAAAAACTGTCTTTTACAAATAAATTGCTTGAAAATTAATTTGTTATATATTTTGTTTTAATAAACGACGAAGTATATAAAACATATTTCATAATTATTTATTGTTCGAAACTATGTAAAATAAGCTTAGTTAATTTAAAGGAGGAAAAGATGCTTCGAATATCGTCAAGCTAATTGAACATTGTTCAAAAGTTGACTCTTTCGAAGTTAATCTTTGAAAACTTAATTACGCCCGATTCTTATTATGAATAATAATCTATTCGTAATTGACTGGTTGACTAAGTGGTTTCAGAAAGTATTACGACGTCCTTGTAGCTACTACTTTTAACGTAGTTTGCCTTTAAGTAAATGTTACGCATTTTCTATAGATGTTAAAAATATTCGAAACATTAAAAATAATTTGCTTTCAGAAATTCTTCGTGTTACAGCGTACCAACTACCTGTTATTAAATATAAAATTTTATTTCTTAAGTTTGAATTATAAGTATTAAATGCAATCCTCGTATCAAGTTGTGTTGCACTTTTGTAAAATAGTCTAACTATGAACGAAGATTCTACGTAATAATCGTATTATAAATTTGATCCATGGCACGCTTTTAATTAATTTCTTGCATCAAACTGGAGGTTCAGACAAAATCTTATTTTACTGATTTATAGATCACCTTCTTAAATATTTAATAGCACGTTGTTCTTAACGTTATGTAAATGTATAAGTAAACTACTAACGAATTATGTACCGACTAGAAGTAGTATCTTCTCATGGAATCAATAGATCATAAATTAGAGTTATTTATTAGATTAATCAGATTAGCTCGGTGGAATCTCGATTCCATGGATAATGCAGTAAATCGATTCATTATGATATTATCACACCCATACATTTAGCTTTGAAACCATTCTAGCTTTCTATCAATGTTCGAAAGCTCTGCTCTACTTGTATTAGGTATTTTTTTATTTCCCAAGACGTATTCACTGAAGATTTTTATCAATAATTTCTTTAGAAACTTTATGCGTAAACGATGACGGCTTGTAAATTATTTCTGAAACTGCCATCACGAAATTTGATAAACCAACAAAAGTATTTTTTTATTTTTCAAGACGTGTTCACTGAAGGTTTTTACCAATAATTTCTTTAGAAACTTTATGCGTAAACGATGACGGCTTGTCAATTATTTCTGAAACTGCCATCACGAAATTTGATAAACCAACAAAAGCATCTTTTTATATTCCAAGACGTGCTCACTGAAAATTTTTATCAATAATTTCTTTAGAAACTTTATGCGTAAACGATGACGGCTTGTCAATTATTTCTGAAACTGCCATCACGAAATTTGATAAACCAACATCGACATATTACGTTCACTCGCGATGAGCGTGCCAAAAATATAATAAACATTTACACGTATATGTGTTTTAAATTTATATAACACTAATCTATTAATCAATAGAAAACATAGGCCCTCGTATTTTGTGCCTGACAGCCACAAGCGATACTGACTATTAACTATAGCAATTCGATCTATGCTGTCTACTAACTATAACAGTTCAATTTACGCTGACTACTAACAAGCTACTACTAATAGGCTCAGACGTGTCTGTGGTTATAAAACACTATCCTGATAAGATGAACTTATCACAAACAGCGACTCCAATATTAAGAAATTCGCTTTCGCATATACTCGGTGTATCAATTTTAAAGATGCCAGTTCTCGATTTATCCAGAAATTTTACATACCAATTTTAGATATCAATTTTACATACTTTGAATTCTAGATACTTTGATGGCAGCAATTTGATGACAGTATAGTTCTCGGTATATTCGACAAATTGAATGAGTATAACTGCTTATACTGTGTCAAAAATTCCTGCTAGTGTTTTGTTTTCCGAAGAAATTTCCGAAGTCTACGAGTGCTCAATTTGTAAAGATTGATAACAATTTTTTTGTAAACTGTTTAAGCGTTGCAGTAATTATTGAGCTGCGTATATATTAATATAAAGTATTTTGACAATAAACGCTTTAAAAAAATGAAATTTCATACAAATTACTCGTTAGTAAACTGCGAATTTTTATATATTTGTGAGAAATTGAAAAAGGTTAACATTTGTCGTAATCTTTATTAGGCAAAATAAATTTCTGTTTAGCTATTCCCTTATTTATTTTTACAAAAATATGAATCTGCGTAAATAAGCGCACTGTTCGTTACAATTTCCCGTAGTGTAATAAAATGTTGAATTCGTACAAATACCGCAGCTGAATATTAAAATAAAAAAAATACCAATCATTTATCGTATTTTAACAACGCAATAATAAACACCATGCTGAATCCTTAGAAACGTCGAATTTCATCCATTCTGTTCCGATATTCGTTTATTCTGCCATTTATAAACCTTTCTTTAATGATGAAAAATTGTATACACCAAAAGTCTGCAAAAACTTGTTGGAAGAATTCGTTTCTGTAAAAGTCGAAACATTCTCCGAGGAAGCGATTACGCGAGTTCTTAAGACTTTAAAAGATAGCAGGAAACCACCGAAAGGGACATACATTATTCAAGAAAATGATACTACGAAAGACGTTGACCTTACATTTTTTTCTTTTTCATCTTTTCAATCTCGCTACAAACTTTACGGGCAACCCAATATTTGCCTAACAACTTTCTTCCATTACGTTACCTCTGGACTAAAGATTCTCATGCAAATTTGTATTTTTATGGACACGACTAATGAAATGGAACTTAAGCAGAGGCTTATTTCACCCATTACACATTGTAACGAGGACTTCTACTTTGAGTATTTCATTCAGTTCTGCATGTGAAGATTACAGCAGAAGTACACGATAAAAAAGTCATAGAGAAGTAGCTTTCAGAATGTTGCAAATTAATTCAACGTACCCAAATTATTCAATTTCGAAGTTAAACCTACACTTTTCATGATCTTAAAAATAATCCTCGTCGAGATGTTAAAATGTTAAAGGTGCAATATCGTTTGTTTTAACAGATCGAAGTATCTTTGTGTCTACGAAACCTCGTCAACTATATCTTTGAACCTGATAGATCCTTCTTTTTATTTACTTTATATTGAAACAAGGTGGACCTACATTTTCCATGATTTTAAAAGTAGTACTCGTCGAGATGTTAAAATGTCTGTCTAATATTTCTTGAACAGTTTATTTTAATAAAAGTTCCATATATCTTTGTGTCTATGAAACTACGCCAACTATATCTTCGGACCTGACAGTTTCTCTTTCTTTTTATCTATGTTGCATTAAAATATTCCTTTTCAAACACCTCACGATATTAGAAACAAAAGAAACTACGAAAGCGTACTTATCTCGTCCCATGCCTACGATTTTCCTATTATACGCGCTTCGTGCATTTCCATGAGACCCATTACTTCGCACAACACGATGTTGACATTCAGCTGGCAAAGATCGATCCTCGCAGAAGCCCTGGAAATTCATGAAACAGGGAAACCAATTAATTTCACCGGAAAAATTGTAAAGCGCTGGAATCATCGAACGTTCGATATAAAAACGATAACCTGCACGCCGCAGCGAACGAGCGAATCAAAAAGGGAGAGAGACAGAGAGGGAACTATAGTTGCTGCTACCTTGATGAAGGGTAAAACGACGAACGAATTGCCAGTGAGAAAGAGAAAAAAAAAGAGGAGACAGAGGGGAAGAAGCGTTCGTTTTACCGACAGGGAAATAAATCACGAATTCTGTGCGCAGGGGAGTGACGAGACCAGTTGCAAAGTCCATTTGGAAAGTGGAATCCAATAAGGATGAACGCGTGTGCCGATGTTCGCGTATATAATTAATTATCGTTCGAGGGAATTTGGTGGCGCGCATAGAGGCCAGAAACGCGAGGAAAAAGGATTTGCCTGGACTATCTCGGCCGAACGATTCGATGCATTTTGCCCATAAATTTCACCGCGTTTATGCAGACCCGGTCCGGCTCTGGATCCGTATAAATGAAAAAGGCGAACACGGAAAGAATATGGATCGACTTGCCTATTTCAGGCACGTTCCGATCGTAGCTCTCTCGACTTTCCAACTAATTCCGGGCCCGGCGCAGCAAGTTTCAGAGGACACGAACGGCATCAGGCAGAAAGGAATCGGCCTGTCGGCGAGATCGAGGGTCAGAGATCGAGCTCCGTGGACGCTGATGCTGTATCGACTTCATATTTACCCAAGCGAAGGGCAAACGACTGGCGAATCGGCAAGTGAGAACGATTCGAATTTGCTTCACCCACGTGGAACCTGTCCTTCGTTCAACGAACCGCGAGCCAATGACATTTAGAAAGTTTCTCGCTAGCTGAAAACCCGGCTCCTTTTTTTCTTTTTTCCTTCTCTCGTGTAGCGCGAGTTTTCTATGTAAATGTCGAAGGGAAACTCGATTACAAGGTCGAAGTTGAACGATGAAAATGACGAAACTTGATTGGCCTCGTGTCTATGCGGAAATATCGGTCGCAGTCTTCTTTTTTTTTTTTTTTGTCACCTCCCGTTCTGGATGGACGAGGACCGAAATGGTTTGAAACGACTTTTAAAATTGACTTTTGTCGCCGTCAATGGAATTCTAAAGCGATTGCTCTTGTCACGAATGGTGGTTAATTCGGTTGCAGTGTTAATCTTTTTTTTATTGGCCATTGATATGTACGTTTCCTTATTATATCTCCCCTGACACAGATTTAATGTTTCGGGCTGACGATTGTTGTACGTTTTCTTCTATTTTATCCATCTAAAAATGCAGATAAATGAAAAATCGTTCGATGTAACAAATCCAAGATTATTGTAGCATCGATATTTATGGTTGTAGAAACGACACAAAAGATATCCTTTTATCGATAGTACTTAACACATAAGGTGCTAAGTCGAATAATTTTTTTATACAAAAAAGTAGAGAAATTTTTACAAAATAGCAAAGTTATGGAAGAAAGTATTCGTTAGAAACATGCGAGTGCTTGTACATAAAGTTACTAAAAATTGAACGAATTACAGACGTATCATAAATGTCTGAGCGTTTATAGATATTTGTATAAATAAATATTTGTATAAATTTGTTAAAACCAGCGAACTCGTGTCGATCAATCTGATAAAAATAAAGGGAGCTTGTGCTAGAGGTAAGGCGATTGTGTAACTAGGTAAACAGGTCAACTGCGGTAAGATAAGAGGAGGGTGAACGACTTAAAATTGTCAAGCTTCGCTTTTTCGTACATTCTGCACAGTTGGACGTACTATAGATTAGAACTTTGCAGTGCTAAAACATTCGTTTGCACGAGTTATGTTTCAAAGAACAAGGTACTAGAATGTAATTGCGACGTACTATAGTAAGGAACAAAATATATTCACTACTTTTACGCAATCTATTTTATTAAGAAAGTTGAATTACTTCGTGAATTGCTTAATTTCTAATCTCCTAAACTTAATATTCACACATAAAATAACCAAGCGAAAGAAGGATTATGTGTTATTCGGTTTAAGATGAATCTTTTCGTGTCGTTTCTAGAGGATACAAATATTTTTCCAATCGTTTAATTATCGATTAATTACCGAGTATTTAAAGACAATTTATTTACAGCATACTTAAAAAGACAATTAATAAACATGACGGAGGATAACATTTTCGCGGAAGTGTTTGCTGCGAGAGCCGTGAAAGCTCATAGGTCTATTCATTGCGAAGTCATAAAGCAAAAGTAATGCTACCCAACAATGTTCACAGTCCCTTGACCACACTTATGAGCAGGAAACTGGACGAGGTTATGGTATACTGTAAAAATGTTACTATAGAGATTGCCTACGGGTTTATACTTTTCTGGATACACCATAATGCGCACAGAAGCTAATGCATTATTGGCATTACGTTGCTTTTTTATCCACGAAGTCTTTTATTCTGCCCTCGTTTAACATCATGAAAGAACGTAAAAATAAAGTAATCCTTTTTGGCGAACCGTAGAATAGCGATAAAACAGGAATAAAAGAAAAATAAAAGAAAAATAAAAGAAAAGTAAAATAAGCATGAAGACTAAAATACTAAAATAGAAGATGTTGCACGTTTGCAAGACTGAAATATATACATATGTAACATATTTAAAAACTTCGGTAAATTTAATGTATGAAAAATTACATTCCTGCGAATAATCTTCGTTTTCTCTCGCATTAATTTTATTAAATTTTATATATAATAAATAAATATTTATCTATTCATAAAATATACCTTTAAAGGGTAAGAGAATAGTATACACTTTAAGCTTAGCGTTCTTTTACAATTTGAAAACGTAATTATTAGGTCTGTAGCAATTTATTACGGATATTCTTTAAGTTCTTAGTTTACCATTTAAGTAGGGAAACTATAGAAATAATTTTTCTTAAGAAACGCGTCCAAGTGGACGTGAGATGCGTCGAATAATTCCTAAGTACAATATGCATAACAGCAGTGTTACTGTTGACTTTCAGTGAGTTACTAATTTACGCTCTTCAGTACGTTTTAATACGATATTTCCGGCAATTAGCAGTGCCTTAGCAGTGTCTGTATATCCGAGAACTGCAGGCCATGTGCTAAGGTCGTTAATTCCAGGAGGAGGATTATAGCAAGGTAACTGATATTGAACAGGCGACGGCGAGATCCTAATTAGTTCCTACGGTTCGTTTTCCCGAATTATAATCTACTAACATCTTTTTTCATCGTACAGTAACTTTACAAATAGCAGATGTAACTATCCGCTTTACGAACTTGGTTAATCACCGATATTTTTTTTTAGAAACAACGATTAGTTTTATTAAACAACTTTCATGATAATAACAGAGATACTAGACAGTATAAAATATAACATATCTTTAAATTTTGTCAATAACTCTATTTCTTCTTCAGTTTTTATAACTCCAACATTACTATAATTTAAAATCCACTGAAATAAAATACACACTTGCGTTACTAGTTATTTTATTTTTTTGAAATAATGCTGTATTAAAACTTGAAGCTGACGTATTAACTTTTTTACATTTGATATCATAAATCTACAAAAAATGACACAGATCTTGTTCTTTCAAAAGTTGATAAAATGGAAATAAAAATTCCATAAAAATATATACACAAATAAACGCAGAAATAAGTATGCGATCAAATCGATTTCGTGTAGCTATAGAGAACAGTTGTGTACTATCTCTCTTTTTTGTTATATCTTGGGCAAAACCGAATTTTAAAAAACGAGTTTGTCATACAAATGGAATTAATAAAAGGAGGGAAATCAATTACGTAAAAGCCAATAATAAGAATTGATAATTTGCAAGAGTAAAAATGTAATTTGTATGAAGAATTGTCGTCCAATATCGACCAATTATTTAATTAACAAATGTTCCAGTCTAAATGATTAATAATGTTAAAGAATAAAGACATTTAGATGTTAGAATACACATTTTTACTAAAATTTATTTTTACATACATCACAAGTAAAATAATTAATATTTTCTTGGTATGCGCATTCGACGCGTGGCCAGCCTTCACGTTTTACTTTCGAGCAGTAGCTTCACAGACGCATTTATGTTCTCCCCTATTTCTCTTTTTTCTGCTTTGGAATTTCAAACGTTTTTCTGCGACAAAAGGTAAATGAACGTCTTCTAATTTAATTTCAGTCGCCAACAGATTGAACTTACAGATGTATATAATAAAATATAATATAGTATATACAGGGTGGTTGGTAACTGGTGGTACAAGCGAAAAGGGGGTGATTCTACGCGAAAAAAGAAGTCGAAAATATAGAATAAAAATTTTTTGTTTGAGGCTTTGTTTTCGAGAAAATCGACTTTGAATTTTCGCTCGATACGCGTGCACTTTATCACGTCTCGTTATAACGGATCTCACTGTAGATCGTTGTCTCGATTAACGTTATGTTGATAAACACTTCCAATGTGATCGAAGTGTTTTCCTACCTATTAACTTACTATCCGACTTTTATCGCTATCCACTATCACTACCTATTAGTCTACCCTCATGTCTACATACAGCAATCGGGGATATACGGACATGATACTTTCGTTAGGTGTGTGTGGTGGTAACGCATGAGCCGCAGCTGATCATTACGGACACCGGCATCCCAATCGTCGACACCCTGACAGACGTGTTATTCCAAGAGCAGAACGAACCTTCGGCGATTTTCTCGAAAACAAAGCCTCAAACGAAAAATTTTTATTCTATATTCTTCTTTTTTCGCGTTGAATCACCCCCTTTCTGCCTGTACCATCAGTTACCAACCACCCTGTATAATTAATATCTAATGTATGCAATATAGAAATAGTATACAAAGAGCTGATAATTACATTTAACAGACTAGATATAGTATACACAATGGGAAAAAATCATCTACTTACTTGGGAATCAAAATATCAGCTCTAGAAAATAACTCGCAATATGAACGCGTACGTTTAACGCGTCAGAACAGCGAAAACAATGGAATGAACGATATAACTGGAAAATGTGTTACGCAGAGTTGTTATATTCGTTTGTTTACTCATATAAAAGTACTAACATCTGGTGAAAAAAGTCGAAACTAATTTTGCACGGTTATGTATGTCGATAGGGTACTGCACCTGAACCTTTGAATGTTTGTAGTCATGTCACACTGTTTGAAAACACTCATACACTCATACACGAAAGGTGGATAAAATAAATCTGCATAAAACACCTTCGTATAATGGAGTAGAGAGAATGTTTAACATCAAAAAGCGAAGGCACAATGACGAAACACGAAATAGAAATGGTAAGAGGGTGGTTCGTTCACGGTCGATGGCGAATCGTCCAGCGGATTCGCAATAAAAGCGCACCAGGAATCGGCCGTCCTTTGTTCCGTAGATTGCAATGCGAATCGTCGAGTATTGTTTACACTGGTCGAGGATAGAGCCGGGCAAGCGTTAAATGATTTTGCCACAAAGCTATCCAATATTGCGCCACGTTGCTAAATAATGAGGGTCGATCTTGTGTCGGTGAACTGGCCCGAAAGGGTTGCACAGCCAGCTGGAACGTAATGAAAGAACGGTGACCCGAAGTCCCGTCATAAAGTTCTCGCTTGATGCGGAATGATCGCGGCTCACGCATAAATTTTAATCTCTCTGCCCCATGAATTTTAAGCAGCGAGTAATTGGTTTCACGCGTGATTCCTCAACAAGGGGAGAATGAATTAAAAACACGCTGCAGATATAGAAATGTTGTATTGTTTCTCGAGCAATGCCCACGATTGATCGTAGTTTCGTCGACGATGCAGATTTATATAAACATGAAAACTATTGGGAAACATATAGAGCAGGAATATAATTTATATATTCTAGTTTTTACAGGCAAGCAGTTTTCACATTCACTACGTTGTTCGTAAAATTTCATATTGACAAAATTATTTTTATGTTGTTTCAGCATATTTGATATTAAAAGTACATAGGCGTGTTATTATAATATCGAAGGTATTAAAATATTGCTTGTTTTAATGATTGAAGATTTCTTGTAGACCACACTGTAAGTACAAAAATTAAAAAATGTTGTCCTTATGGGAATATCGTATTATAGAAATTAAGAGTAGTTTCCATTTGTAAATAATTACCAATAGTTCAACATTGCCTCTGTACAGCACGATGTAATTGCATTTAAGCAATAGACACGCTCGACACTAAATATCACCAGTTTTATAACAATTCTTACTCGGGACGTTACAAAATATATTTTTGTAATAAGAATAAAAGAGCATCTTGAAGAAACATATTTTCCATTTTTATAGAAGTTACTTAAGGACAAACAGATTGCTACAGTGCTTGTAAATTCAAACAAATGGCACATTCAGTTTTTTCTACGACTAAGAGGCACATACAGGCTTTTCTAGAAAAACAATTCTTTTTCTGATGGATATATTAGTACAAAAAATAGAAAATTTCGTGATGCATTTGATAAGATCTCATGATAATCGAAACAAATGAAATTTCGAAAATAATTTCAAGTCAGAGAAGCTTTTTCTCACTCCTAAAAAATTGTTGATGTTTGACACTTAGAGAAATCTTCAATTATATCTTTCATAAAGCTTCGTCAGTTTGTCGACTCTTCTTAAAAGACTTGTATTTTTGGATCTAACGTGTTATTCTTATTTCTTTTAAATAGACGTACGCAGACAGTTTACCTGCATTTCTTCTGAATCTCAAATACGATTCAAGAAATATTATATTAAAAAAATATTACTTACAGCTGCTTCATTGATAGAAAGTATTCGTGCATAAATTTTATATTATATTACATACCATATTCATATTTATATTATATTATAGGCGATTGTATCAACTATGTCTATAAAATATTTACTTGCGCGTAATTTTGAAAATATTTGTTTACGCGCGGCAAATTTCATATCGCGAATATTATTTAGGAATTAATTATAGAAAATATTTTAATATCTCAATCGTCGTATGAATATTGGTACATCGATATATCGTGTATCGATGTGAATAAATTGAACATATCAATTCTCAACATCGTTAGGTGCATATTAATATGAATGCAGTAGTTGCGCGCTTCGTTCCATGCATCATGGAAATTCAAAATTTTGAACGTAATAAAATTGAAGTATTAAATGAATGGTCCTAACGTAAACTGTGTTTGATAAATATGCCAATGCTTTAAATTTTCATTATTAAAATTATTTTATATGCTATTATATCTTGGTATCGGCAAACTATTTCAATTATTAATTTGATTAATGATTATCAGTTGAACATTGTTCGCAACAGAATTTCATAAAAATATCGTACTGTTTTAATAGTTGAAATAATTGCACCAATTCTTGATATTTAATACTGGAACTACCATAGTCAAATTGACTCGTTTTACAATTTTATTTTAAAATTCCTACTTCATGTTATACTTTTTTCCCGCAATGATGAATGACTTTCGCAACAATAACCAAAAGAATAATATAATGAATTTTATTTCGTTTTTTATGTATTCAAACTGAAAATAATTTCGTATCAAAGCTATTTATACCAATACCAGTCAAAATGACTGGTACTTGTCCAAGTGTAAAAGGGTCCTGCAATCTACTTATCGAATCCCAATTAACCAGTTTCCTCGTTTTATACAACTTCCCACACGTTTTTTTAATTTTTACTGCGTATCATTCGATATGATGATATCAGATATCAGGAAAATTCCGGATCGATCGCTAGATACTAACACTAGAAATACCACATCAGTCAAAATGACTGGTTCTACAATTTTATAAATTTGTTAAGCCTCGTTTAGGGATGATGGTCCCAGATGGATTAATAATACCAAGAATGTACCACATAACATGCAATTCCTTCTGTGAGAAAGTAATAAATCAATAAATATAAAAATATTCTATTATTACGTACTTTTTAAAGACCAATCATTTTGACTGGCTTTGATAGAAATAGCTTCGTATTAACTGTCGATAGTTCTAGTGTTAAATACTATATTATTATGGTAACCTTAACCATAGACGCTCATATTTTCTCCATTCCCATTATCACGTGAATCAAAATACACGAAATCTATTTATTCCTATTTACGGTTCATTTTACGTATCATTACTAGAGTATTAGATAATTACTGGATTATAGATATTACGCGAGTGCAGCTGGACAACGATGCCATAAGTTACAGGCTATTTGCTGTTCATTCAGATTCCCACTGATTGTGAGTTTAAACAGATGAGAAGATTCAATAATTAAAAGCAAACATATTATGTAAACTAAATTAATCAATTAATGTGAAATTACAGTACAGGGACACAATAAAATACTAAGTTTCAGTAAAGTTACTGAAATTTCCATTCATTGTTTCATACGTTTTATCTTCGTTTTAAATAGATAAGTAAATTATTTTGATTAAAATTGCCAGGATTTTATAAATAATAGTAACTAAAAGCACTAGTATTTCCAATTAACGAGACAATTTTCAACACAGAAAGATCGTTTTATTTCGCAAGAGAAATTACATCGGGCATTTGCATAACGTTTCTTTTTTATAACCTTCTATCTGGAAATCGGCTCGATCACGATAACCATGCTTTATAGCTGTGTACGATAATAATTCATCGCAGATTTTTTCCGATACACGTGATACTGTTTATCTTTTGTCTCGCGCTAGTGCATTTCAAGAATCTGTCCAGCAGATAATTTTCCAGCGCCGCGGATGTCTTAAATAATTAACGTCGCCACGAGTTGGCTGTATACCAACCGAGAAAAAGAAGGGCCGTTTCTCTCGGTTATCGGACTCGGAACGATGGGAAAGTTGATCCGCTAGCGCACAACGGATTGCCAATTGCCTTGTAGATTGCTTTGGAATACGCAACTCTCGGCCATCGTTTACATTTTTGAGATACTTGAAAGCACGAACGTGACCGGAGAGATGCTATCTAAACTCTATCGAAACGTAGCGTGAATAAACGTTAAGAGATAAAAAAGGGAGGGAAAAACTGATTCGATAAAGAAATATATTTATAGAAGATCGATCGATAAAAATTATTTGTTGTCTCGAATATTTTAAATTACATTTAAAATTGATATAATTGCAGGAACTAGAGGACAGCGGTTAATGTGAATTTGCATAAGCTGTAGCTGAGCACGACAGGTAGTTATCGTTGATACCAGTATCATGGCTAATGGCCACGGACATAATGACTGAATTCCGAAAATTATGTGGCTATTGGCACGATGATGTCGGGCATTGTTTGAATTTTCTAACAAAAATGTCACTTTATATATTTACAAATTATTACCATACAAGTATACTATATAATTATATAATTTATAGAAATTATTTAGCACACAGCGCTATATATACAAAGTTTTACAGACAATTCAAAGTACACTTTTTAGTTTAAAATATTTCTCTTAAACACACTTTTTGTAAGAAATAATTTATATGCTCTTGCAATACAAATACATATAAAATGTATATTGACAACTGTAATCAAAGAGATATGCTGAAGAAACTGCTTGACATATAAAACAGAAAATAGTTTGTGGAATGTAAATTTTCTAATAAAATAGATATTGAACAATTGAGCTTTTGACGCGAAATACAAACAGTGAAATGAAGTAATTATCGTAAAAATATGAAAAGCAAAATCCATGTTGCTAAAATATACATACCTAATATTTTATATTACATTAATCGAACCTAATATCAAACAATTGTAATGTAATTGTAATACGAGAGAAAATAAAAATTGTTGGTAATTATATAATTTCATAGCTTGTATTTCATATCAGAAACTTAATGATTCAATTGTTTCTACACTTACGTTGCATAGGAAATGTATTTTACAAAATATACAAATTTACATAATACCTAAAAAATTACTTGATATTTCAAACATTTTTTTACAAAAAAAAAATTATATACTTCCGCCTTGGTGTTACTGAAATAACCGATACTGATGGAATATATCTTAAAAGGATATCATTTATGATTTATCATAATGCTTGAACGCGCACCCCATCCATCGATCGCCGATGTGTGCATTTGCGGAAGAACATCGATCGCTGTCGTCCTTTGTATCTATTTACGATAAGCCTCTTCAAGCATCGTGTCAAACAATTCTCGGGGTCCAGAGGGTCGATAAGACCCCGAAGAGCAGCGCAATTTAGTATGTGGTTTATGGACCGTGAGATTTCCCATTTGTTCTTCTCTTATCGGTTGCCTGATGCGAATGAGATCTGAAAATATAGTTAAAGAAAATATGGCTGCAAACCTGTAGATAAAAAAAATTCTCGAATATGAAAATAAAGAAGAAATAGTGCGTGAAATTGTATTTTTATACATACGCTCATTTCGTTATTTAAAACCAAGTGCTTTCATAACGAGTTGAAAATTATACTTCTTTGAATATAAATAACTCGGAGATAGACGTACAGAGCAATTAATTAAAACGATATGTATCTCTCTTGATACCAAGCAGCATTCATTGAAATATTTTTTCTATGCATACAGAAACCACTTACAAGTAATTTTAGGTGGCGAAATTAGATGTCTCATCTCGTCTACTAATCATGTAATATTGTTATAAGAGATAGTAAATTATTGTTCAACTAATTAAGGAAGCAATGGTGTTCGAGGCTTCGTCTCTTCAAATGTTCAGACAGATTTTTTTTTTATTATTTAATTTGTACTTTACAATTTGTCCAGCTGGTCATTCGGTAAATGTTTAGACAAAATGTCACCGAAATCATGGTACAAACGGTCGATTGGTGATTTTACATGTAGAAATAAGTCGAAAAAGAATAATGACATTTCTTCGTTCGAGGAGTCGTTTTCGAGAAAAATCAGTTTGAAAATCTTTCTCCTTGTGTTAGTAATAATTTTATTATACGAGCAGAGCTATGTATGCAGCAATGCGGTCAACATTTTGAATACTTATTACGTTGATAAAATGATTTGTAAAAAGTAATACTCTTATCCTTATTTGTGAAAGCATCTTAAACGTGAAAAATGTGGAAATAAAATAACAGCAATGATAGGAAGTCAATCATGACATTGTCCATGTATATAAATATCAACGCGAGCTGGAAAAAAGTCGAGTGCCTGGAAACTTATAATTAGCATACGAGCACTTGACGGATCTCGAAATTTATTTCTCTCGAAAACAAGAACTTGAACGAAAAAATGTTATTCTCTTTTTTTGACTTATTTTTGTATGTACAATCACCATCCGATCGCTTGTAGGATAATTTCAGAGACACCCTGTATATTAAATTCTCTTCTCTAGCATAGTTTGTCGTAGTATTATAATTACAATTCAGACAGTTTCTAATTAATTGGTGTATTGCACAAATTGTATTTATCTACCATATATTAAGCTTTATGTTAGGTAATAGTAGCAGTAATTACGAGATTATATTTATTAATATCTTAATTGTAACTATATTATTAATAGTACTAACTATTATTACAGGTACAATTATTTTACATAAGTTTACATAGAATTCGATATTTGCTGTAGACAGTTTCCAATATTATTTCGAAAATGAAAAGTAATAAAATAGTTCGTTACTTTCATAATACGTATTATTTTTTATCTTTATTTCAAATCGAATGTGCCGGAATCTAGTTGCCTTCAGTTCATAAAAATCACTGAAACATAAGAAAAGCCGCTTTATTTCCAGAGCCAAGTAAAAATAAGACAACGAAAATATCATTGCTATATTGATTCGTCTATTCAATTCCAGTCATATTTTTGACGTGAGAAGAGGAACGTGATCAGGAGAGTACAGTGCCAGCCATTTTGCCATGAATTGGAGCGTTTTAAACGAGGTTACACTTATAGTAGATCCGAGGCTCGGCAAACGCGTCTGCAGAAACAACGTCTGCGGTTCACCACACGCTACTCGTTGCCGTTACCGCGTAAATGCTTTTACACGGATTCGCGTTCTTCCGGCAATGGTTTTGCACGTAATTGCATCGATGCTCGTGCAGTCGACTTTTCCCCGATGAACGTATCTCTTGATAAACCCGTGTGTTTCGTTCTTCGGCGAGAATAACGTACGCAGCTACATGGGAAATTATTCGTGAAAAATATTACGGAGCCTACAGTAATCTGCCTCAACGTGCATCGAATAAATCGTCGTCCTAGTTCTTAACTGATGCAACTGCATTTTTCAAAAAAGTATAATTAATCAATCCACGTACGTCTGTCTGATGTCAAGAATACGAATTTATAATAATATTATGAAGATGGTATTTAGAAAGCAACAAATATTCAATTCGTTCAAGTTATAACTACACGCAATCATATTAAATTTCATAAACTTTAAACTCGGTTTCCTCCGTTTACAAACCAGCGAAGATAAAATAGTTAAGAACTAGAGCGACAAAATCTTGCCTAGTTAAATACCAGCTACGTACATGTAGAAGACTACTCAATATGTAATCCTCAGGATTTTAACGTTAGAACTTGGTAATTCCTAATTCACAGAATAATTGGATACTGTGAAATTTATGCTGTCTGTAACGCTGAGAGTGATGGAATTCATTTTTGGAAATTTGACTTATTCATGATGAATTTAATTTATTTCGTCAGTGATTTTCTGTTGTAAAACTAATGCTATCCCTGCTTTTCTTTTCTTCTTTTCTCACTTTTTACGTTCCAATCGCATTTGCCACTGGGCACAAGCAAACAAGATTCTGCTGGATATAAACAACGTTGGTCAGACAATGTTGCACCACTCTGCCATTTCGTAATTTGATGTAATAAAAGAAATATAATGTTCTTTTTTCTGCTTCTTTATGGAAATACGGCGACCACATTATTGTACGTTATCATATTGACATGCTATTATATTTATTACAGCATTTTGATACGATAGAAATAAAATATAGAATCTAATTAAAAAATGCATATCTTTTTACTTGCATTTCATTTGTCATTATTTATATTAACAATTTTGATATTTTTAAGTTTGCCGTAGTCTTTTATTGTATTTTGAGCATACTTGTCACAGAAAAGAAGTACATAAAAGGGTTATATCCTCCTTGTTCTTCAAGAGGGTGTGCAACCCTGGAAGCCTAAAAAAGTAGAGTAAATCTAAGAATTTTTTCGCCTACAAGTATTTGACAAAGAATAAAAACTTTTATAGGGAACTTAAAGCAACGTCTTGACTATGTGTTCATATCTTTTTTATTACATAAAATTACGAAATGGCGGAGTGGTGCCACGTGGTCTGACTTTATATCCAGCGGAACCTTGTTTTCTTGCGCTCAGCGGCAAATATGTCTGGAACGTAAAAGGCAAGACATTTTTGTGCCAATCTAAATAAAAATAGATTAGCTATAATGCACCCTACGATTTTCCCATAATTTTGAATAATAAAAAAACAGCGGCTTGTTAAAGACAAAATATTATTCTTCGCTGAGAAAACTTAACTTTGAAAATTTATAAAAAATCAACGGATTGAGATATCAAGAAAATCGTTCGCTATATTGTAGATAATCTATCTTTATTCAAGTTTGCATAAAAATTTCTCACTTTTTACGTTCCAATCGCATTTGCCGCTGGGCACAAGCAAACAAGATTCTGCTGGATATGAACAACGTCGGTCAGACAACGTTGCACCACTCTGCCATTTCGTAATTTCATGTAATCAAAAAATATAAACACAAAGTTCACATGTTGCTTCAAGTTTCCTATAAAAATCTTGATCCTTTCGTAAATACTTCCAGGTGAAAATAATGTTAGATCTAATGTTAGATATTTTTAGGCCACCTTATGATGTAATAAACCACATAGAAGAATTTTACGTGTACAATATCAAACTAAATACTATCACGTCACTCTTCTTAATTCATCCTGTTGCTTAATAACCTTCAATATCGCTAATTTACCATTGGGGTGTAATTAGGAAGCTTACTAGCCACAATTATACGTGTTCGTACGGTGGGCATTGCTCATAATTTATGTAGCATGCATCTAAATCACGTGCACGAACATTGGACAAAAGAGAACAAGGTGGTGTGGATCACAGAATGGGGTAGAATGCGGCGAAGCAAAAGCGCATTTGGCCCAAGTCACGTCGGTTGAACGTTTTTAGATATGAGGCGGAGAGATCGTTTGCATTTCTCTACTGTTATTATCCATACAAATTTCGCGAAAATATCAAAAAACTCAAGTGCCTTGGCCTGGTTTCTAAATATACTGGGTACTTATCGCAAGATCGTAGAATTGTTTAAAAAAATCAGATTATAGCGTTTTTATACACAGAGATGACCATACACATATTGTTTCGATATCAATATACATATATATCATCAGTTTATTTAAATATTAAATTATTGGACAATAGTGATAATAAAAGTAATTAAATTTGGTTTGTGTGGGTGTGATAATGAAACGAATGCAGCGTTGAATACTATACATATACATTGATCTAAGAGCGAAAACGGTTTGATTGGACAGTACGAGGAGCGTGCAAGTTGATAACTGTTTACTATGTTACAATATGTTAATTCTATTAAAGTAAAATATTTCTCTTGCTCTCTTTATTTGTATTCTTAAATTAATGACGGATCTTGCATGATTGAATTTGAAATTTCATTTCAAATTTCTAATTTTCTGTATTATCTTTATAATTACGTACTGCTTTACGTAATTTCTTTTTACTTTAATGTAGGATCAATTTTTCTCCCTTTGATAATCAATATTGCATTAAAATTAAAGTGTTTCTGAACGTTGAATAAGAACAAAAGATAATCAAAAGAATGGATTTTTATATATTGCCGCATAATCTTCGTTACGTGTCTCGCTCATATTATTATTAGAATATTCGCGAAAAATACACGGATACTGGTGCTGACCTGGTTAATATGGAGCAAGATATTGCCGTTTTGACCCAATTAGGATGCAAATGAAAAGCCAGCTGTTTATCGGTATGAAGTGTAAGTACAACGATCTGAAATAAAACAGAACAAGCCAGCAGGGCTGAATGCTTCATCGATGACCCACATTTGCATGATATCTGCAAAGACGATCCTTCTCTCCTAATGGACTGGGAACGTGTCGGGTTGATGACATTCTCGATAAAACCATCTCGATACGTTGATTATTTTCTCGAGAAAATTGACAATACATGCCAAGAAGATGATGGTTCAGGTATTTCGAACGGATTTGATTTTTCTCGGTATATCAGCATCCTGTGTTCGGAAAGCAGAAAGTGATGTGCTGCGAAACACTTTCAATCGCTTCGAATACGTAGACTGACTCGCGAAAATGTTTTATACGTAACGCGATTTATAAAACACTTGATAAACGCAAAATCCACTGTTTCACGTGTCAAAGATAAAATCGTAGAAATTAGAATGCTAAAAAGATTATGAACCACTTTTAATGTTCTAATTTACTTTGACATAGAATGCATGATTGCATGTAAAATTTATATACAGCTCGTAAGCTGTATACATGTGTACAGGAATTTACGAGCAATGGGTAAGTTTTGTTAATTTAAAAAATTACCTAACGAAATATTGGAATAAGACAGTTGTGATGATGGAAACCATCGATATGAAGCATTAAAGGTAACAGAATTGAGTGAAAATTCCTATAAGCGAGCAAATCGTTTAATGAAAGTATGTAATTAACATGAATACATATGTAAAGGCGATTAATTTGCAAAACTACACTTCTGTATACCATTATCTGTGCGTAGTCATTTATTATCATTTAACATTGTCAAATGTCCACCTTTACAGAAAGCAGTCAATCTGATGACTAAGTGCTTACAATGTAAATGCTCATTTCCTATTCATAGAATTATAGATTCTCCGTATGCGCGTGAATGACAGTCCTATTGATGAGATGAATGGCTTTTAGTGGGAAAAACTGGCTGCAAATGTAGCTGCCATACGTCGAACTATAATTCCATTTGCTGTAGTGGCGATGCATTGACGAGAAATTCGACTATGAATCATTTATGACGTCCTCATTATAGCTGCCGTTAATTGGATGATTCGGGATGACGATTGCCGATATGATGCTGCTAATGAAAGCCGCAATACGCCGTTTCTTTGTCGACGCGACGCGATGTGGTGCAGCACCACTGCAATCGGCCGCAACGTCAATGTTATCGGAACCTCGTTACATTTCTCATTTATTTATTTATCGTCTCTCGCTACGTGCACCAGGCTGAAAACGCGACGAAATTTTCAGTGGTTCGCCAACTACAGTGGAAACTCCGTTGTGTGAACTAATTGAAGGACAAAAATGTTTGGATAAGAGAATTTTCACATAATAAAGTAAAAAATACTTTGCACCGAATTTTATATAAAATACTTCAGACGAAATGAAATAAATTGATTTTACTGTTAGTGGGGCTACCTGAAAATAAACTTACAAACAAATAAATGTTGTTATTTCTGTATTTAGAGGTAGGATCACAATAGCTATTAGTTTATTTTTCGGATAAATCTATCACACCGTTCTGAGCTGAATAACCTTTATTGCACTTTCTTACATGGACTGAGGATAAAAACAAAAGAATATCTTGAACCTATCGATTAAATCTAAAAACTATCTTCTAGTTACTATTTATTGTAACTAGCACATCTGCATATGGATGGTGAGCGCGAACTCACGTTGTCATTTTTAACAATAAATGAATAAAACGAAATTAAGTAAATATTGGTTTGCTAATGCAAAATCAAAAAGAATCTATTTTCCTCAATTCTGCTTATTCCTTGTGAAATTTAAAAAAGATCAGACTTATGGATCACTCATTGTTTCGCCAACTGGATCAAATAATTGTTTGAGTACTGTTAGTTCTGCCGCGTTACTTTTCTGTTGTACTGTTAATTCGTGTCATCTATGTCAATCTCATAGTAAATCATTCTGGATAGATTTCGTCCTACAGAAAGGAAAGAACACAATGTGCATACTTACATAGAGTGTTCTAATAAGAAATATGCTATTTGTGTAATAGGACGTCCACATGAAAGAACGTTTGAGTAACGAGTGTTACGATAAAGATGATTCTACTGTACCCAATAGACGAAATTTCTTATTTATGGAAGAATTCGCTAAATGTGTCGTCTCCCACCGGTTCAGGTAAAGGTCTCCTTTTGCATCACGTTCGAAAGTTGTTCTGCATAAAACGCATACTTCGAAAATTACCGTGAAATTACATTTTCGATTGGATTCCTTAAAAACGGATCGTTTCATGAAAAAATAGCCGGAAATTACAGATTGTAAAATTTTGGAATTTCTATTAACTAATTTATTGGTCCGGATCGAACGAATCAATTAAAACGGTTTTTCGATAATGAGTGAAATTAATGCCTGTTGCAGAAGCCCATGATAATTAGCGTTATGATACATATACATTACTAAACTTTAGTAAATTAATACATCAGTGTAAATTTATTTTGATAATTTAATTTAATTGTGAATTAAAGAACGCACTCGAAAATTCATCGACAAATTCATCGAAAGAAAATTATATTAATTTTTACTTCATGTTACAATCATCGATCGTTCCATTAATTCCAACACCTCGACGTGTAATATATATTTTTGTTTTCGTTCTTTCACATTTCTATTTCTTGACTATTATTATTATTATTATTATTATTATTATTATTATTATTATGTATTAATATTATTATTATTGTTGTTGTTATTATTATTATGCAAGCTATACGATTCACGTAAGATTTTGTCGTATTTTCAAGAGGTTAATATTACAATTTTATTGTTATCTACATTTTACACGAAAATCATAGTAGTTGTAATTTATTAGAAATAATTATTGCTAAATCAATTTGTAAAAATGAAAATTTTCAACAGCGTTAAGCATAGCGTCTTCAATATACGACGCTTTTCTTCGTCAATGAAATGATTTAGGACACTTTGTGTTCCTTGCTCTTTCACTCTGTTCCTCAACTTTGCTATTCGATATGCAACAACTGCCGAGTTAGTTTGTCTCTAACGTTGCATAAAACATACGACCATGTTCGTGCACCTGTAAAGAAGTATAGAACTATGTATTAGTAGCATCGTTGCTTATTTGGTTTGCTGAATAATGGACATGTTGTACTAACTTGAAATTTCCAATGTTCTTTTCAACGTACCCCAACAGCTGTGCGAATCAACTCCCTTTGTTTTTTATTTTTCTTTCTTTTTCTTTCTTAGCAAATGCGTACAAAACGATTAGTCAACAAATTCCGTTTTTTCGACAATATTGTCAAAAATATTTATTTAAAAAGAGTTTTTCCATCTATTTATTTATGTATATTGTATATATATCTTATATACATTTATGTATATTTTATTCATATATTTACTATAAACATTTATGAACAAAAATAAAGAAATTTAATAGAAATTATTGAATAATTATACGCGTGTGATATAAATGATAAAATCACGTAACATAGAAACCACATTTGAAAATAACATTTATCCTGCGCAAATTAGTTGCACTATTGCTTTTACAACAAATAGAAACAATGGTTCGTAATCTTAAAGTTCCGAGTTTTGAAAGATCTGTAGATTATTCACAGTTTTGAATATATTGTATGATTTTTACTTAATTGAAAATAGCTCAGACGAATCTGTATCTACTTAGATTCGTATTAAACGAAAAAGATTTTAGCAGCTCGTTGCAATCTTATGCGCCAAGAGGCAACAAAAATTATACAGATCTCATTTTTCCATCGAAGTGGCTGCTTCTCGAATTTTCCAGAGATTTCTTCATTCGCTCATTCTCGTTCCTTGCGTCTATATTACTATTTGCATCGATATCATGCAATTTCATACTTTCATGATCGTGGAGAAAAATGTAGAATTTTTATCCACATTTGTTCTACTCATTAGATATTATAACCATCGCTTCATTTCTGATATTTCACGTATTCTTGCATACTACATTTTCTGCATTCTCTACATTTTCACACTTTTATAACTCTCATAAATGCATAAGTATCCGCGATCTATCTGTCAGTCTTATCTATCGTCGAAGAGGAATCTCGTTCAGATTATTTCTAAGAGAAAATCGATGAATGGAATCGGTTATTTAACGAGACCTTTCCAGTCGATGTTAGTATACTCACAAGTCTTCATTTGCGATAGAATTCTCGCCAGCGATTCTCGACGCAGATGAGGGAATTTTGTTAACCTCGCATTTCCGGGCTGCTTCTCAGTTATACGAGAAGACACGTAGATGAGTGAGAGGACTCGCGGCAATGGTAATTAATCGTCGCTTTTGCTTGTCACAATATCCGCAGCACTGTGACATTTAGACGAACACCTACGTAATATGAGTAAAGAAAATGAATAAAATTGATAAGATCAACTCCTCTTGAATCTTTTGTCAGATTAGTAAATAAAACGATTTACAAGATATATAATTATGTAAGAACTTGTTGTTGGATTTTAAAAATGTAATAATTAAAATAAGTATAATTTTATTCGCAGATATCTAGCCAATTTGTGTGGTGTTTCAAATTATGTACTTGAAATTCTTGAAATTCACTGACAGGCAACTTGTTTGAATCTTTTGTCAGATTAGTAAATAAAACGATTTACAAGATATATAATTATGTAAGAAATTGTTGTTGGTTTTTAAAAATGCCACTGTAATAATTAAAATAACAATAATTTTATTCGCAGATATCTACGATAAACAATGTGTTGTTATTTGTAAAATTGAGAACTTTTTTGGAGTGCAAATCGTAAGCTTAAAATTTACCATTCATAGGTTAATAGAATCTTGTATTTATTTAAGAGATTAAATAAGAATTGAAAACAACGAATTTAGAAGATATCGTAAACGCTTCATGGAAGATTATATTACGTAATTAGAGAAATGATCGTCTTCTTCCTTCGTTTTCTTCCTTACTTTCTTCTTGCCGCTGTAATTTTATAAATCAAAAAGCTGGCCAGAGTAGAAATATAAAACATAATGCTGATGCAATATACCATGACAACTTTTCTTATACCCAGAGGAACTCACTTCTTCATGAACAATTTTCCTTAATCACTCTTTATTGCTTTCCGCAACAATCAATGTCGCAAGTTTTTACAAAGCAATTTAAAGATAGCGGAGAATTTCATTCTATGGTTAAGACTACAATCCCCAGTTATAAAGAAAAAACATTACGAGCTTTATTTACTAGCACAAGAAATTAAAAGTATAAATTGCTGAAACTTGCCTCCCTTAACAAGAAACTTTCTGTCAAATAACTAAAATTTTATGCTTACATAATATGGTTACATCTTGTTAAAATCACAATAATCTGTCTTGTTCGTTGTATAATTAAAATTCGTACTCTTGTAAGATAATTTACAAAATAGAACTTAAATAGAAAATTGATTTATTTGTTAAATAATGTGAATGGTATTGAATACTTATATATTGCTCACGTATTACGCGTAGCCTATGCACTTTCGTATCAAACACTTGCACCACTTTCTGCGTAATACTTGTCGTCATTTAAATATCATTGAAACTCGTTATATTTTAATGGTAAATAAATAAACATAAACAAAATTATTATATTAATATTTTTTTCTATAGTCAACGCTAGACTCTGGATATTTATGCAAACTCATATTTTTATGTAGATAGCTAACGAAGTACAGTAGAATCTCGATTAACCGTCTCGTGATTATCCGGAATCTTTTGTTAATAATATCAAACGCTTCCTTCACAGCCAAATGATAATTTTCTAACTGCATTGAAATCCCTCGATATCGAAGATTTACACGAATATGTCGGAGATGAAAGAACATCGGGGCTTTCCCTTTGGAATTTTTGGGAAGATCCCCAATACTTTAGTCTAGACTTTTTATTATAGCTGTACTTAAATAATAAAACTTTTTGATTTATTACTTTTTTTGATTTATTAATTTTTTGATTTATTACTTTCTTACAGAAGGAATTTCATGTTATAAAGTACACTTTTGGTATTATTAATCCATCTGGGACCATGATCCCTAAACGAGGGTCGACACATTTATAAAATTGTAGAACCAGTCATTTTGACTGGTGTGGTATTTCTAATGTTAGCGATCGATCTGAAATTTTCCTGATAACTGATATCATCATATTGAGTAAAAATTTTAAAAACGTGTGGGAAGTTGTACAAAACGAGGAAACTGGCTAATTGGGGTTCGATAAACAGACTACAGGATCCTTTTACACTTCGACAAGTACCAGTCATTTTGACTGGCATTGGTATAAATAGCTTTGATACGAAATTATTTTCAGTTTGAATACATAAAAAACAAAATAAAATTCGTTATATTATTCTTTTGGTTATTGTTGCGAAAGTCATTCATCATTGCGGGAAAAAAGTATAACATGAAGTAGGAATTTTAAAATAAAATTGTAAAACCAGTCAATTTGACTGTGGTAGTTCTAGTGTTAAAAGAGAGTTGACCCAAGGGATACGGAGAGGTACAGAGGTAAAGTACATAAGTTCAGTTTGACTTGGACCTTGGACAAGTAAGAAAGCGCATTTGCTGACCGTGTATTCGTTATTGAACCTAAGATTATTGTCATTAGCATCTCGAATATCTAATCGTCACGGTTAATTGTCAAATTCTGTTCGTTAAACGTCCCTAATTCCAGCGAATGCCTCGACGAATATATTTATATGAGTATCAAATATCAATGGGACAAAGTTCAGGTGCAGACTATAATTAAATGATGACTCAAGCTCTACAGATGTAAAACTGTCGATACAGAACATCCTGTCATAAATGATAGAAACAATCGCACAGTGGATCAATACCGAATCAGCAAGTGAGCAAGTGGATGAACTTAACATAGAAGTGTAGCTCCCTGAAAATAATCCATACTATGCTATATCCACTGATATAATCGCTGCTATCTAAAATTAGCCCATCGACGAGGTGATAGAAAATGAAAAAATTAGTCATAAAGAAGGTGCTTCGATCTTTTGAATAAGGAAGACACACTCAGTCTAACAGAAAGTTTAATTCTGCTGAGAGGATGACATGATAAAACACTATTAAAAGCAACGTTGAGCAAATAATTTAATTAAATAATTGTATTACAAATCAGAAATATGGTTATAGTACAAAAGCAATTATATCTCTTGGAAATAAAAGGCTCATCTTGGCATAGAAAACTCGTTTTCATTTATTTGCCCTCGAGCCTCAATTATTCGTTGAACCTGGATTTATCAGAACTCCTCGACCTGTCTCGATTAAGTAGGTTAATCGAGGTCCTACCTTAAAACCAAAACAGAGATTCGTTTCATTCGCTAAACGTTACGTCTACGATTTTCTTAAATATAATAAAATAATTAAATATGGTAAATATTGCTCATACTTTCACGCGTTACGTGTGTTCTACGTATTCGTGTATTTCCACATATCCCATTAACCTTCCACATTGTAATTAGCATCTCGTATTCGTGTTATTAGCTTCGCAACTCCCTTTGAACTCGATAAGCAACGTCAAAGTGTCACGTGGCAAACTAATAAAGTGCTGGTGTCGAGCAATTCGGGGAAACGTCGCGACACAACCAGCACCTCGTTGCGATTGCATCGATAAAGAGGAAGGTCACAGTGTCGACTGATCGCGGAGGCTGTTTGCCGTTCGTGCACGGACCTTCGCTGTCGCGAGCGTGTCGTCGAAATAAAAGCGCAAAACCGAGCGAAACAGGGTCTTGTCGAGCTTTTGTGCGGCGGATCGCGATTCTCTGCACGTAGCCGCGATACACGACGAGCAGAACAGTGGGTAGCACGATGCGGGGATAAACCGAGGCGGCGGGGTTGTCGGCGCATTGTGTCCCTCGAAAGTGGTTACGTTGTCCCGTCCCTCTGTCTGCAACCGACAGGAAACTCAAGAATAAGAGGAGGATTATCTGGAACCGTTGCGGAACCGCGAGACGAGGGAAAGAAAGGAAAAGGGAGATGAGAAAGAAAGAAAGAAAGAAAAGAATCGAAGGAAAGAACGGGAAGAGAACCGCGGACTAAAAAGGCAGATTCGAAGAGAGTAGAGAGGAAAGTCGCGTGATTGTGTCGGTTCAAAAAGGAAGCAGAAGAGCTTCCAAGGTTATTCACAGTCAGAAATACAAGAAGGAGAAACGGGAATATATGTAACCGCGAAGGGTAAAGCGAGGAGGATGCGGGATCCAAAGGGGCGTGTTTGCGCGGACGGAAAAGGAACTTCCTTTCTGGGCTCTGTCACGTCGAAATTACCGTGCTCGCGGATCGCTCGTGTGTTGAGAGAAAGGTAACGTGTGCAACACGGTGACGCGCGTGATAATGATAAGACCGTGCATCGTATTCGGATCCTTGACCCCCTGCTCCCTCGCAAAATTGCAGTCATTACGTTGAATTGTGCGGTTCTGTCTCTTTTTACTTCCTGCTGCACCGCGGACATGTACCGAGCGCCAACTTACCGTTTCACCTTTCTTCGACTTTGCCACGAGTTTTTATTTCACGCGACTAAGTAATATCAATGAACGTGTGAAAATGTCGCTTCGCAGCAGCCTTTCTTTGAATTTCAGAAAAATAGGTTTAATCGGTTTAGTTTAATCTGCAATTGAGTTTGCGAACAATTGAAACAGTGAGAGTAAAAAAATAGAGTAAGTAAATATGTGTGTATGTGTGTGTGTGTAAGTAGATATGTAAATGATTGTTTGAAACAAAATATTTGGTATTAAACAATAATAAAATAACGAAAGTATCTAATGTAAATATGTACTACTTTTTCCCGTTAACAAATATATCGCAAAGAAAGTGAATATATCTATAGAGCAATTTTCCATCTTTTTATAGAAACATATTATCCTTCGAAGAAAAAAGGCCCGAACAAAAAATCTATAACATCATCCATTTTATCTTAATGAAGCACATTTAAAAGATATAGAAAACGATGGTATTTACTAGGTGGGAAAAACGTCTAGTTTGATTTTGTTTAATTACGTTCATAAAGATACGAAATTGCATAAACATCCGCGATAATTGTAATAATAGAATTAATAATTTGCAAGTTACGATTAGACCGCGGCTATTTCTGCAAATTTATATTTTATAGAATAGAATTTAAAAAAGGAAGTGAAATGGGATTTAAGCGGTGAGTTTCATGTACTAACTGACATTTCATCGTCATTTGGGAATGTGAAAATAGAAACAATACGTCACGCATCATCGAAAATAGATACCAGAATTACGTACTTTAGATGTTGAAACACGACCTGGAATATTAAGAAATAACGTAGTGCACCACTCGCGAAAAGATAGAGTGTTACAGAAGACTCTGCAACGACAAATTCGTTTATTTTTGCTGTCTTTTAACTAGCCAGGTATCTACTTCAAATTCCAAGTGCCGTTTACGCACTCGAGCACTTAACGACAAAGATCGATCAAGCGACGAAATCTCGTTCTCTTACCCTGTAAAAACTTACAATTTGTTTATAACGCGTAATATGTAATATTAGACCAATAAAAGACGAATAAAAAAAGCGAAATTCAAATTTTTTCCAATTTTGTTAATGAAATTCGTTGACACTTTACGTACTTCATATGGTGTCCTATAAAAATGTTAAGTACTGTTAAATAAAACAGTAAAAAAATGCAATTGATTCGATAAACGAAATGTTACAAAAGTGTTTTTACATTACATGCTTGAATAATACGAAACTGTTATCAATATATTAGAATCGTTATCAATATTGATTGCTCAGAAGATTCATTCCGATTTTTGAGGAATTTAATAAAATAGCAAATTTTGTTTAGTACCTCTCCATCGGAGAAAACTGTTTGCAAGCATATCACGCTAAGAAACGTTACTAAAAGTACCTTTAAATATGCTCGTTGATTTTTAATAAAATATTACACTCGTTAAATGCTGCTCGGGAAGTTCGTTCCGATTTTTAACTCTTTGTTCGACATAAAAAATCACGTTGGAAAGTTTTCCGCCGAAAAAACCTGAGAGGTTTTCCGAGCATGGAATATTCAAATTACGTGAAAGATGGGGAAGGTTGTGGAACGAAATGGCATCCATGTAATTCAACAAATGTATATCGAATCGAAATGTAAATCGGAACGAACCTTCAGAACCGTTTGAATCTGTTCAATCGATTGCTAAAATACGCATTTTCAATTTTACAATTTTATTTTCCCATTCAGGTTATATACTTTGTCAGAGCATACGATCGTCATAGTGTTAAGTGTAACTCGTAGTTGTAAATCTCTGTATTCCTTTTAGAGAAACGCTTTATCTGAATATTCTCGTGCTACAAAATTGATCTTAAGCAATTCTCCTAGTGTGTTCACCTTCGTCATGAAAACGTTCTTTTTTGCTACGTCTCGTTATTTTCTTCGCGTTGCATTGTACACGTACGATCGTGCACAATTAGGTCGACGTTATTCGAGATTCACTTGCTCGAAAGCCAGCAGCATTGCGGCTCGACCATTACGCATGCATGAACGGCTACGGTGCACGTTTTCGAAAGGACAAAGTTACTACGGAAGTTTCGCTATCCTTCAGAGAAGCCTTTTGATTTGATCTGGAACGTGCTTCAGCCTAAAACGTGAGTTACGTCACTGGTTCTATTTTAGAGGATCGATGATTCGCGAGTCGATTTTCCACCTTGAAACGTGAACCGTTGCTCGCGGATGTAAAATGAAAGTTAGAAACTCCGACAGACTGTTTAACTTGTCGGCAAATTTGCTGCCGATAGGGCTTCTTCAATGGTTTGATTTTCACGTTAAAATTCTTGAGACTCTTTCACACGTTCGGGTAAATGTCCTTTGGCGCGTTATCGCTGCACGTTATATTCCACGTTTAAGTTTCTGTTGTACTAGCGTTGCACAACGATCTCCAAAATTGTTCAGTGACCAATTCGAGCTCTGCCTTTGTCCACACGTGTTAAGACACTCGTGAAAAATGAAGTAGATTTCAGAGAGTCGAAGAGTTATTTGCGAACACATTAAACTAGGTATAATATTCAACACTACAGTAATTTCATCGATTTGGTGCGTACAATGTAGTCTCGGTTATCATTCGAGGTGTTTTGAACTGTACCATAACCATGTTTTTCGAAATTTTCAAGTCATCACAAATCATCAATTTTCTTTTACAAAGAGTAGGAAAGTGCATAGAAGTGTACAGAAAGGAAATAGTACAGTCAGGTATTGTGAAAGCAGGTAGTCAAACTTTCGGTCGATTAAATAAGTAATTAAACCTAAATACATGCACAGTATTACATTATCAAAATTTTCCTTTTACGATTTTCGATTATCCGAGGGAGAACCGGTTCATATCATCTCGTATAAATAATCGAATTTCTTTACCGTATATATATATTTAACAGGTCTTTAAATCCCTATTTTGATCAACTTTGACCTATTTATTATTATATTATTATTGCGTTCACAGTTATTCAATTTCATGCATATTATAAACTTTAATTCAAATGTAGAAGAGAACCAT
The DNA here is from genome assembly GCF_024516045.1 of Bombus affinis. NCBI lineage: Eukaryota > Metazoa > Arthropoda > Insecta > Hymenoptera > Apidae > Bombus > Bombus affinis. Next base: position 4,301,085 of record NC_066345.1, read on the forward strand.
GCGAGCCAGCACGAAATTATTAAAATTCATCGTATTAATGAAACACCTGCAAATAATTTTAACAAATCCGTACCATACATTTCATATCTTAATCCTACGCAAATATCTTCTCTGCATAGAATTCGAATAAATAAAATTCTAATAAATAATTCTAGTCGATTACGAACGACAGATATAACTTCGTTAGTTTTAGTTAACTCGGTTAGTTCGCAGCTCGGAAAATGCGAGGAAGAAAGAAGCTCTTTTTACCTTTTCAAACAGGTATAGCGAAACGTCCTCTGAAAACAGATTCAAAGACTGCCATTGTCTCAGACACACATCTTCCATGCAATGTACTCCAACACCTGTGCATTCTTTTCTTCTCTATTCCACCTTTTCTTTCACTCACTTTGGCCCAGCTATGCAAACATTCCTAGAATACATTCAGACACGTCCATCTAATACCTTGCACGGCCATGCACTCTTCCTTTCATCCCTTCTCGCTAGAACTCGACCACTTGCTCCTTTCACGTGTCTCCAGTATTCGAAACTCGCAATAAGTAGTCGTACGAAATTCCTATTACCAAGATGCAAATTTAGCATCTGGGTCGAGTCGTGTTTCAACTTTAACCCTTTCGCTACGACAGTCCAGTCCGCCGAAGTACTGTCACTGAATGGAAACGCGCGCCAGAAATACGCACAGTGTGCGTGCTTGCTGTATATACGTTTTCCTAAGTCTTAAATAGCAATAATTCTTGTAAGAACCGTATATGAAATATCGTTTTACTGTCAATGCATTTAATAGATTTTTTAGCATGAAACAGTATACGATCGTTTGGATGTTTGAAATATATTGCGTGAAACGTTTTGATGTTGTTTCAACAATAAGTAACTTTAAGAAGTGATTAATCCAATATGTCAATAAAATCAACAGAAAATGTTCTGCCGATAATGAAAAATATATTATTGACTACAGACAACATTTGTATATGCATCATTTGAATGTCGGATATATGAGATGTCATCTTGTGGATGCCGCCTATAAGCGGCGCTCGTACCCACAGATCATCTTGTAGATGCCTCCTATAAGCGGCGCTCGAAGCGAAATAATGGGTTAATAATGCTCGTTATAACGTTCGAATGACGTAGATTTCTTGCTTCTACGAGTTGTAAATGCCGAGTTAGCCAAGTATTGGGTTGGCAACTAAGTGATTGCGGATTTTGTCATTAGGTGGTAATGATAAACCCCACTGTCTGAATCATTTGAATCGGTTGTCGTCAATGTACGAGCCACGAATGGTTTCAAAATAGATGCGCTTCGAGATAATTTTGTGGCTAATTTTATTTTCGCTTAAGGAGTTTTTAAAAGTGAATGTTCATTCCGCGAGCGTAGCACGTAAAGTATTTCATAAAGTACGATATTGTAAAAATTTGAGCAAGAATTTGATTAATATATAAGTTAGACGGAAATATAGAACTTCACTTTGGCTGAAAACTTTTGGCAACCAATATACAAGGTGACTCTGAAAACCATGGTGGTCGAGTGGTGATGATTAGAAATAAGTCGAAGAAAAGAAGTAACATTTTTTCGTTTAAAGCTTCATTTGGATTAATTATTATTAATGGAATGAAGGAATAATTAGTAAAGAAATAGTTGTTAAAATTATTGTTAAAACGTGGAGTAATAGATGAATCGTTATCAAACATGGACAATGTCACGATAATAAAATGACTCGTACAAGCTAGTGATCTCATCCTTATTTACGAAACTATTCTAATTAAATGCAAAATAAAGGAATGTAATAATACAAACATCAGCAGAAACACAAGTTTTTTTATTATTATTTAATTTGTACGTTACAATTTGTCCAGCTAGACATTTGGTAAATATTTCTAACTTAGTTGCTAAATAACTGACTGGTGGATGGCTACCCCAGCGGGATACCATCTTCGAGTTTGGCTATTTTATTTCTTTAATGAGATCAGGGGGTGTTTTCTTTTTAATCTTCTTTTTTTTTCGATTTATTTTTACAATCATCCTCCTGCCGGTTGTATCACAAATTTCGGGACACCCTGTATGTAGACGTTTGCTTTACAAGGTAAAAGATATACAGAAGCAACGTATGTTATATTCAAGAAAACTATTTGAAGACTCTGTGCAGTTTCTGCGCGTTGAACTTTTTGCAAAGCCTGTGATGGCAAAGCTAGGATAGCTCGTTGCTAATTAGCTAATTCTATTAGCAACTCGTGTCAGCTACCCGGAAATGCACTTAAAATAACGCGATCCGCAGCCGTGGGTTACAGTAAATTTTCTAATTTCGGATGTTTTGATGGTCGTTGAACGATAAAACAAGATAAGAGTTGCAAAGGCAACTAGCAAAGAAAAGATACCAAGGCAAAACTAACGAGGTAATTTGTTTGCCAAACTTTCAATGAAACTTTCAATAGACTTACAATATCGCGATATAACAATACATGTCGTAACAACACACAGACGTGGTAATATCGACTTATATTACGAAAAGAAGAAAACTCTCATAATAATTCATATGGAACACGTACATACATGTATAAGAGATACATACATATACTCTATATGCAAATTGTTTATTAATACACAGATATCCCGCGTGCTAAAGTGTTACGTATTATTAATTAAACGCTTCAACAAATCATTCCGTGACGCCCGCTAGAGGAGAAAAAAATGCTCTCCTTTCATTTAAATGGAAAAATTTTTTTTCTTTTTTTTATTTGGTAGAATTTTTACAATCAATTGTCATTGAGAATTATAAGTAAATTATTAAATGGAAAATGAAAGATATTTATTTCTCGTTCGAGTAATTCTTATTAAACCGAACAAAGAGATTGGGACAGCAAGTTAAAGAAACATCTGATTTTACAGAAAGAATTTGGGGCCTCATTATGTATTTTTCTGATAATTTGCAAGTTGCTCTTACGTGTACTTTTATTCTTCTCCTCTCTCGAGCTTCTAAATGTCTCGAAGTATAACATCTCTGCGCTTCTTCAATGGAAGAAGTTTCAGTTCTTCGTCTCGGGGTGTAACACCATCATCTTCCTTACTTTCTTCGCTTGATGACAACCGGAAGTGATCTCAGATCGGTTTCGTTTTCCTTTCCATCCATGGGCGAGTCTTGTCATCTAGGAATCGTGAAAAACAGGAACTACGGTGTCGGGATTCGAACTTGGGTGTGGGATGATGTTTGTAGCTGACTACGTGAAGCACGTCATTATCGTTCTATCGAACTTAATATCTTGCCCTTATACCTATGTAGAACAAAAATTTGCTATTATTCATATTTATTATCCAATTTGATAAGAGCTGTCCGAATAATAAAAATCGACACTACCTTCTATTTTGAGGATCCGAGAGAGTCTGGTTTTTCGTGGCCTTAGCAGACTTCGTCCCAGGAGAAGTTGCCGTTAAAAGATTTTGTGTGCTGAATCACTTAGTTTAATTAAAAAAGAACGACATTATGATATCGGTTTCTGGGCGACAGCCCATGAGATTTTGTTTAAGCCGTCCTATATAGGGCGACTAAAACAGCAGATTAACAGCGATGTTGTTAACAAGTGTTCCAAAACGAGAGATATCAGCATCAAGTAGAATAACGTAGCAAATAAACATCTTAGAGAGAAGGCAAACTTGTTTATTTCGCTTCGTTTCACGATGAAACAAATATACGTAATTATTTATCTCGAAAATTGTACGCAAGAACTGAAGACGTTTGTTCCATTGTCTTCTTTGTTTTCTCTTCCAGCAGGCAATACAACGAGATTTATGTATGTAGATATCAGAGTGACTGCTTAAGAAAATTGCTGCCATGCAGCGAAAGCTTAAATGTAAACACAACGTTTAAGGACGTGGTTTTGGTGCATCAGTCAAAAAAGTCTGCTCGCTAGAGTTGAGAAGTTGGCAAACGAGGTGCCACTCTCTGCAAACCGGCGAACTGTTCCATCGACCTTAACGACGTTTGTTTTTCTCTCAATTAATGTTCATTATCCAAGATTAATCGACTGGAAGATGACCCAAGAGAAAACGCGATTATACATACTTCAACGATCCCTATTTTTTTGCACTTGCATCGTAGCCTGGTACGTTTAAACTTTCGCTTGTAATTCGTTTTTGTTTCAACGAAGTATAAACTTGGAAATATCTGCAAACGAGCGGTACTTGTAATAAAAATAAATATCCCGAACGGTACAAAATTTGATAAAGCTTGGTAATAAAATTTAATAAAAATTTGAAGAAACACGCTTTACGAATAAGGGATACAATCTTATGTATTGAGAAAAACATAATATGTACATAGGATAAAATTATATTTTATTTAAAACTACCTGTTACTTTTGGCATTTGTTTATTTTCAAAATCAACAAACTTGCTTGCATACTCTCTGATTGTAATAATAGATCTTTGTTTAATGAGATTTCTGTTTTATTTTATTGTCCCTTCTGTTATGCTCTCTGATTTCTTGTTTAACGAGATTTATTATTATTCCATCATATTATACTTCTCGGTAGAATTTGATGTATTTTCCTGTATTCTTAACTATTATCGGATAGTTAATTTTTTATGCATATTCTTTAATTTTCGGTTAACAGAGAAACACGTTATTCCCCTAAATAGTCATTTACTAAATCTACCATTCTCGGAATTATTGTCCTGGTTTTAAATGCTTCCCACCAAATTGACCAAACGAAAGACATCGATTGGAATATGCTATTTACCATACAATAACAGACACTATATATATATGTAATAACGTAAATCCTTAGGGTAAATCAGACGATCGATTCTGGGAAATTGAGTTTATCTTAGGCATAATTAAATTAAATACAATAACAGTTAATAACAAATCTACTACAAATTTTATCTGGAAAATGGAGAATCGATTTTCCAAGTCCTGAATTCAGCGAATGACTGGCGATAAAACAAAAGAAAAATAAAAAATGTCGGTTGCAGGGCAGTTTGAATTCCATAGAATTTACATATATATATTTAAAACATTTATAAAATAACATGAGATCGTTATTTCTAATAAATTTTGCAAGTAAACGCGCATATTTTCATGCATTATATTCGAAGCAGCAATTCAGCCAATTTATGCGAATTATCTACCTGTTTCAGGAGTATGATACAATACGATTCCGCGTGACGCTTGAAGACGAAGTGCCAACAGGGCAACAACCGAACATCGTCGGCGTAGATGCATACGTAATTGTGCTGGACGAAAATGACAATCCTCCGCGTTTTCTCAACGTGCCATACGAGGCCGTGGCCGAGGAGGACCTCCCAGTTGGTTCGACGATTCTTCCAGGTATCAGAGTAATGGATCCTGACATGTTGGGCGACACCATAGATCTAACCTGCGTTCCTCAGCCACAGGTGAGTCATTAATACTCGTTACACCGCTAATATCCCATGGGCACTTATCGCTGCCCGATTCGTAGATCAAATTTTCCTTTGCTTCCACTATTTCTTCCTCGGCTAGCTGAAACCTTGTTGTTTCCTTATTTTTATTTCTCCTATACTTATTATTGGCGAGGAACCTTGCCGAAGGAATCAAATCGTTCCTCAACGTTTCATCAACTACGAAAATAAATATTATGTCTTAAGTTAAGTAATGCTTTAAGTTTAAACTTTTTTTAGCAGATTTTACCTCATTTTCGTAGTACTTTCGTAATTCTTCGTGATTCTCTGTTTACATAATCCATTATTTTTTCGACCCAAACAATGGTTTTACAGTTTTACAGTATTTTTTCAATAAATCGTAGATGTAAGTCGGAAGAAAAATATAAATAAACAGTATTTATTCTGCTTAAAATTAATGTGATTTTTACATACGTGACGTGTTGGGAAATATCACGTTGGGTCAAGATAAAGCTGGTACGATCGTTCCAGGGTTAACAGTGTCTTGTGCTGTTAAAAAGTTTCTTAAGTTTGAAGAAGATAAACATGGTCTCTTGAACTTTGCTTCTTTGAACGAATCATGGAAATTATAAAAAAAGATTTTATAAATATATTAGTATGAATCAGCATAATAATTTAAACGACTGTATGTACATATACGATATTTCCATATATTTCTTTGGATGTGTATATCCAAATAGCCAATTCCCATAGCCAAACAAACCTCGAAGTTCTAAATATGTTTAATATCGTTGATTGCGTTTCATATAATAATTTCGTGAAAAATTATGAATCATAAAATTGCCTTCGAGTATTACTATTTAGAAAATTTTCAAAACCATTACTGATGGATTATAAATACTCAAATATACTCTATGAAATACCACGCTCTGCTTTCTGTGAAAAATACGATTGAATAGGATAAAGTAAAACGATGTTAAGCTTTAAAATTAAGGGTTAAACAGTGATTAACTAATTGATCAGCATTTGGTAGTTAATAAAATTAATGATATTTTCGGTGGTCATTTTGAAAGCAATTAGGATTGAATTTCTTTTTAATTAGTGCACATCTGGGATGCCTTTCATGGCTTTTCATTAAGTTAATGAGCAGTGTGGTGGAAGTTACAGTTTCAAAAGACAGATAGGTAATTAACATTCGATATATCTTCCTTCTTGGCGATTGGATAAACATATGAATTATTAAATAAATGTCAATCCTTCCGTAAACGATAAAAGACTTTGTCAGTTCGATATATTTAAAAACATATCAATTTCTTCACTGTAACTATTAGTAAATGAAAACTGATCTCTTTAATTTTGAAAAAGTTAAATATGAAGAAATACGTAACAGAAGCTATACAACTTCGATAATTTACTATTATTTTTTCCAATTTTACTTTTGTTCGTTAAAATGTTATTTTTAACCTGAAAAAAGCAGTACTAATTTTTTTCTAGCTGTCACAATATATTTTTATTTTTTGTATTCAATAGTCGTGCAGAATTGGCTGTCTCCACTGCTTGAATCATCGACAAACTGAAAACTAAATTTGCATACATGGTTATTTCATTTTCCGCAACGAACCGTGTAAACCCACTGCAAACCATCTAAAACCAGAGAATTTGCCAGCTTGACTTTGCGAACGAACTTTGTATTTGACGAAACTTTTAAACATATTATTTGATATAAACTTAAATCTTCTACGATAAATTATGATTTCCGAAATATTTTTATATTCACATTTACGGTTATGTGTTACTTATCCAAAGAAGATTTCTCGTTTGTGAGAACTTTCGAAAATTGCAATTGGTTTAAGAGAAATTTAAAACGATCAGAATATTCGTCGTGTTATTTAAATGTGTGTTACCTGTCTAATAAGGATCTTCAAAATTCGGAAAAATAGTTTTTTAAATGTTTGCAAATCCATTTGTTTGTTCGAGTTAATTTAGATCTCTCCGATGATGTAAGGAACATGAGTTCTTCCAAATTTTTAAATCAAATTATTTAGTAATAACAATTAAGTGAAGATTCTCCTGTAACAACGAAAGAAGCAGGTGTTCTTTATGAATTTTTTCTAAACTAATTATTAGTTACACGGAACCTTTTTGGGATGTGAATGTAGTCTTGAAATATAAATGTATTTCTTTTCTTTTAGTTCCACTTATTATTTATCGTATATTTCAGAAGTCTTGTGATTATTTTTAACAATGTAGCTATTGTTGGTATACAGTTGGTATATAGCTCTGTCACAGTCGTCGAAACGCGAAAGCTGAGAAATTTTCTTACAATGAAATAGTTTACGCTGGGATTGTATCCATTTTCGAGGGAAGAACATGAAAAATTGGGAAGTTCTAACCGTTGAAGAGAAACATTTACCTTTTTCAATAAATAAATTGAGCTTACGTCGTTTGAAATAAATGGTGAAATAAAAATTGAAATGTCGATCCTTGGAGAAATTTATAATAAATTCATGACAAATATAACAAATTTCAATAACAAGCTTTGTCCGAAATTGATTTATCAATTAGTTTTTCAATCATCGGGCGCGTCAGTTTAAAAAGTTATTAAACGTGACAGTTTAAAATGTTAATAAACGGTGAGCGGAATTGAAATAACAAAAATTACATTCCTACTTAAATTCCTACAATAATTACCATAGTTACGTCCTAAAAAGATCTTGTCCCGTGTAACTAATAGTTAGCCTGAAAAAATGTCTAAAAAGGATTAAGCACAATCACACACTGATTATATCGCGTTATAAAACAATGAAGAAAATTTCACTATATCCAGCACGTTTACTGTACTAGCACATACCGCAGTATAAAGATCAAGTATCTATGTATTAGCTTACACAATGGCCCTAATACTTACCATAATTTTCCTGTTTTAACGTGAACGAATATCTCAAACGTTGTTACGTCATTATGCAGCTCGTGATACGAGCCACGCCAACATTGCGTTGCTTAAAAGCACCAATAAAGGCTAATAACTTTGCAATAAAGGCTGAAACAACTGAAACAGTTTAATAGAACTTCTTTACGGGGAAATAAAAAATATTTCCGCACGAAGTAAAAAAGAATATCAGGGAATTTATCTTGTTAATAAAAAAAAGGTGAAAGATTTTGATTCGATGCTTTACGTCTTTACGTCTCTCGTTATCAATCAAGCGTGTTAAACTTGTTATAAGAAGTTTTATATACCAAGTGAGAATTTCTTATTAAACTCGTCTGATATTTTCAATTTATATTTCTATCTCGATTTAAAAATACAATAAGCGTTTATGTGCTTTTCGAAAAAGGAGTCAACGTAATCCTTCGTAATTACACCAAAATACAGCAACGTGTAACCATTCTCTGCTACTGCTTGCTTTTGGGAGAAAAATTACACGGTTGTTGTTTGAACTAGAAATTATTAAAGAAAAGAAATGATTACTACGATTGTTAAACACAAAATTTTATTATATAAATTATAAATTATAATAAATACGAATATAGAATTTAAAAATATTTCTATCCCTTTGTTCGTTTTTATTTTTAAGCCTTTGTATTTTTATACATTTATATTTTTATATTTATATTTTTATCCCTTTATACGTTTATGTTAATAAGCCGATGAAATTCTCACTTTCCCTACCTTATTTCCAATAACCATAGCCATTCAACACTTACTCACTATGGGGAACAGCGAGTAATTCAAACATAGAAATTCTTCAACCATTTCAATCAAAAACTCTAAGATCCTTAATAGATGCACCTTGGTACGTTACCAACGAAACAATACATCGTCACCTTAAGATACCTACAATTAAAGAAGAAACTGTCCTGTTTTTACGTCCAGGTTTTCAGGACATAGATTAAAATATCGTACATAAGCACAGCGCAACAGCGGCTTAAATTTAAATTACAATAATAATCTTAAAAAAAAAAAAAATGTAATAATGCATGGCTACGTCATACCGTCGCGTATCGGTACTTTTGCCTGTACCACGCTACAATTAGAATTCAGCGTTTATTCTGGAAAAAAATCATGTAAAAAAAAAATATGTAAAAAACCTGGAATTAATAAACAAAGATTAAAAAAAAACAGTTAAAGAAAAAATATCCAAGTTTGGTAATAGATATAACATAAGAATTAGCAACCATTAAAACCCACTAGTTACTCAATTACTTGACACGACGGATCAGATCCGACATTAAAGAAGACATTACCCTCTAGATCTAAACATTAAATTCAACTAGAACCAACCATACGGTAATCATTTATTATTTACGTTATAGTACTACTATAGTACACGTTATAGTAGTACAGAATAATTTACTTATAATTCTCAATGAGAATTGACTGTAAACTACTTCCAAATAAAAAAAAGCACTTACTCTGTTGCTATTCGTTGGCAGTTGCCTGTAACGGTCAGGGACCCAGCAGTTTTCCCTTTTTTTAATTTGTGTTCCAGCATGTTTGGTACGTGTTTCATAAGAGTTTATTGTGTTCTATGGTCGATGTGTAAAACACGCGGAACCCCGTGCAGGCCCTCACAGGTCGCTGCGTATCCTCGAGCGCCGGTAACGTACAGATGGTGACTTGCAGAAGAAAAATTACCAATCGTATTAAATTTACCACCACCCTCACAAAATCGAAAATGCTTAGACAATCAATCCGCTTGTTTTACCTCCGCCAACGTCTCTTGTATGAAGGACTATACGAGCTTCATCTCTGATGAGTTTAGTCAGTGTGTGTTAACTCACTTTCAACTTCATGGTATCCCGTTAGGGGTAGCCATCCACATGTTCTTTAGCAATTAAGTTAGAAAAATTTGTCAATGTCCAGCTGGAGAAATTGTAAAGTACAAATTAAATAATAAAAAAAAAACTTTCAATTTAGAAACATCTCACACCAAACACGTTCAGTTTATACGCAGCTCATTTTAAATAAATCTCACGGTTCTTTATACTAGCCAGTGATTCTTGCCATACCTTTACTTTCCTGGTAAATTATCTTTGTCAGGCCCTTTATTTGGCTAATAATATTTAGCTAACATTTTTGGCTAATAATCTCTGTCAACCTATCATTCCGGTGACAATCTTTGCTATTGCTTTGCTTTCGAGCTCACAGTCTCGAACATTATGCGATCCTTCTCAACACAGAGTCTCGAACACAGCGTATTTTGTAGAACGAATGAGTCAATCGTGTTAAACATTTGATCTTCCAAACGTAAGATCAGTTTTGGAAATTGATACATTTTTCTAGAGAATAAGATAAAAGACAGAAAATTGTAGGAATTTTATAAAGACTTTAAGTATAAGTGTGTTGGTTGATTTCTTGTATTTTGTAACATTATTTTGGTTATAATTTTGTTGTTGGGCAAAATGAAATTGGGCTAACTAAAATTTGCAAAATTGGAAAGATCTGTCCCCACTTTTATCAGTTTAGAAACGTAGGAAGTTTCTTATTGAAACGTGTTTGATGGTCTCTAAACAAACATCATCCCGTGATATAAGAAACTAAATTACCGTTCGATTATTTAATTCTCTAACAATAATCGTAATGCTACATATGTCTAGTTATTCGATGTTTTAAATACGATATCTGTAATATGTACAGTACAGCGGAAGATTGCAATTTGCATTTCAGTGATTAGCAGAATCATTATGATAGCATCTTTTGTGACAAATCATAAACAGTACGCAAATTGAGTAACATAAATGGAATCAGCGTCGAAATAAACTGAATTTACGCGATATCAAGTTATTGCTTTTATACGGTGAGATATAGGTGAGATGGAAAATTGGGTGTGCATTGCATAAGCTACTGAATATAAATACAACATCATAAATACATATTTTCATAACAAAAGCATTCCACTCGTACACACATGTTTTTTATTTATGCCAGACCTGTTTTCATCTGACGGGAATTAATATCTTGGCTGAATTTAATAAACACGAATACAAATTCCTCACGAAGTTCAACCTTCTTTTTTAGTAGGTAATGTCTAAAAATTTTAGCATATTTCTTTACTCTTTTAATTGTATTATAATATCCTATAATTTGTTATATATTATATTTGATCCTATCAAGATGATAAAGTGACACTCAGTTCATATCGATATCATTATCGTATTTTAATTGAAATAAAAATGTTTTACTAGCCTCTCTGTTGTTATTTTTATATTCAGAGGTAGGGTCACAATAGTTATTACAATATTGCACGGATAAATCTATCACACCGTTCTGAGCTGAAAAAAACCTTTATTGCACGCGCTTACATGGATTAGGAAAAAAATGAGCATTTGAAAAATATCGATCGAGTCTATCGATTGAATCTAGAACAATCTTCTAGTTACTGCTTTTTGTAACTAGCGCATCCGCATGTGGAGGGCGAGCACGAACTCATTGTGCCATTGTTGTCATTTTCAACATTCTCTAATTGTTACAAACTGTTAAAAAATTTACTTGTAGCTTTTCCAGTATGCATCAATTCTTTAAATCTATATGAATTCCGATTACGAAACTACTTGTGGTAATGAAGCCTACGATTAATGACACGCTAAACACTCAACAAAGTTTGTTCCTTCAAATTCTATTACATTAATGTAGTAACTTAAATGGTCTTTAGAGGAAGGACAAATAATGATGTTTTGATTTAACAAGCAATACTCAATACAACGAACTGATTACAATATCGTCGTACGTCTTATTATCATACTCGGCTCTCAACTTCCCGATTCATACTCTCCGCCTCCTCCACTCACACTCTCCGGCTTCTGCACTCACTCTCTCTGACTTCTCAACTAACACTCTGTACGATTTCCCAACTAATACCCCCTGGGCTAGCATCCCTTTGTCTTTTCTTAGCCCCACCACGCATGTGTTCCGCGAAGGCCCGTGGCCAGGATCACGTAGGCCTTTTCTACGAAATTATTCACTTGAAGGACCGACGACACATTGATGGACCCGACGACACCGTCGCGTAAAATAAAAAGAAATTTAAAAGAAAGAAGAAAACTTTATTTTTTCCTCGTTTATACACTTATAATACACTTCTGAGCTCTAGGCGTGACCGTTCGAGACTGAGGCTCTTACAATATTTTTACTTTCGGTGGCATCTGTTTCTTCTTTGCTTGTCATCCCCCAATATCCCCACTACCCTGTAGGCGTACGTGACCGTTGCTACGCTTCTAGAACATTCGGTGGAAGGACCGTTAGGACATAGATGACTCTTTAGGCACTGCGGCGATATACATTGTCGCCAAGACCGCCACATCTTTATCTCCATCATCGGTCCATCGGATTCGAAATATGCCTGCCCGCGGTGTGACTTACGTTACAACACCTCGGCTCTCGCGATATTGTTTATGGTTCGACCGATATCTTAAGCCTTTTGTCATACTACATTAATAACACACAACGTCCAGAAATAATATGTGCATGAAAAAAATTTAATAAGCTCTCTTTCTTGCAAAAGCTTTTTTCGATCGGATCATCCGCTACCGGCTTCGAAAGCGCGTAAACGTTATTTCGCGTTTTTCATTGAAAATAATAATGTTAATACGACACAACATCGTTATCGCAACCGTTTTATTTGTGTAACTTTGTACGTGCAAGCATGAAATTATTCATATGATTGAAATGCGATTAAGCAAGTAATGAACATAACGCAGCAATATCAGCAACTACAGCGATACATACAGGTTTCTAACGGAGCAAGTAACTTCGTTCCTTTGATAAATATTATCGAAATAATTTTGCACTGGTGTTAAAACAATTTTAATGGATTTATGGACATAAATGGATTATTATTTTAAACTTGAAGGCTGCGTTGTTAACATTTTTACTCTTCCAGCTTTAGCGTTCGATTATAAAATCATCTTGCTGAACTTTCGTTGATTAATTTTCAATGTTAAACGTTAAAAATTTTCAAAGCGTACATTTACGTGAAAGAGAGAAAGAGAGAAAGAGAACCTTCGTGTAATATCCCTTGATAGTTTTTAATATTCTCTCTTCATTTCTCCAACAATTTAATTACCAACGATCACTTTTTTTCTTTTTTATATCGATATATATTTTAATATAACTCGTAAAGTTCTACGCCCGTTTTACATCCAAATTTTCACAACTCACACTATCAACGACATACTCAGCTTTGAGCAGGGGCAATTAAAAATTGCGTAACTCCACTGCTTCTGACTTTCTGCCTCCGATCACAGCTATCTACTGCTTCATAGCGTGTCAAAGTGAACGCGTTTGGAAAAAGATTTGTTCCATTCGGCAATATTGAAAGCTATAGTGAAATTTTGATCATTTGATCTCGTCGTGACACCAATTCCTGTTCGCATAATCGATTTTTTCAGGTGATCCAACAATTTCATTTTTGTACAAAGATCGCTGAAAACAGGTATGACGTTGTAAACTTTTGTCGATTCTAATGTAATTTTATGGACGAACGAAAAAGATTTAATACGATGTAATGGAAAATGAGAACGATCTATTAAGGGGGTGTCTCGAATTAGAATGTTCTAAAACAGCATCTTTTTATGATTTTTTTTAGAAGGGAAAGAAAGAAATAAAGTTATTGATTTTTGAGGTATGATTTTATATATATTTTACGAATACAAAAAATTTTTGTTAAAGTAAAAAAAAATTGTAACAGATTTCTAAGCCTAAAAAAAAGGCAGAAAATAGTATGAAATTAAAAATTTCAAAATAATTTTCAAAATAAATGTCAAAATAAATTTCAAAAATTTAAAGAAAAAATAAACTTTAAGGTGCCATAACAATTATTTAAATAAACTTTTTGACGAACTTTCTTAGTTCATCGAGAAGAAAAATATATAATAATTTAATCTTTTTTTGGTTTCTTGTTTCGATCAAGAATTACGAGGTGGATTTTTCACGCCGATTGAAAACTGTAGCCCATGAAATAGGCTCAAAAATCTATTATATTTTTTTTTTACTTTAACAAAAATTTTTTTGTGTTCGTTAAATATATATAAAACCATATCTCAAAATTCATTCATAACTTCATTCCTTTCTTTCCCTTCTAAAAAAATCACAAAAAGACGCTGTTTTAGAACATTCTAATTCAGGACACCCCCTTAAGTTGAGAAATAACTGATAGGTCGACAAAGTTTCGTGAAATTACGATGTGAATTTGTGATATTTTTTATGGAATCTTTTTTTAAACTAACTACCACTTACATGGTATGAATTCTTATTATGCATTTTCTTCTACAATACCCATAACTCATGAATGTGATTTTCCGCGTGTTTAAGCATAATAGGATATGCAATTTATGAAACATCAACTCAAAAAATTGTTGTAATGTCGAGTATGTTCCCATTTTGTCACGAACTGCACTAATATCAAACATAATCTCAGATTATACTGTCATCATGATAAAAACATGGCAGAAACATGAAAAAATGCAGCTGATAGACAGGAAGAGGTAGAATTTATTGCGAAGGCAACACGATAATCACTACGATTCGAAATGATAAAATAGAAAATTCATAACATTCTTTAGGGTGAGATTCTCGCATAACAACAATAAAAGCAACTAATTTATATGAATTATTTTCAAATTAACTACTAGTTATATGGGACTTGACCTTTTTGTGATGTAGATATAGTCCGGAAAAACAAATGTAATTTCTTTTATTTTAATTTTTCTTCTCGTTTATTAACTTTTTAAACTGCCACGCTTAATAACTTTGCAAACTGGCGAGCACGATGACTGAAAAGCTGATTCATTTCGGGCAAAGCTTATTCGCTTTGCTACAAATTTCTCCAGGGATCGAACCTCGAATTTCTATTCGATTGCTTATTTATAATATTTTTTCGAACGATATAAACTCAATTTGTCTGCGGAGAAAAAAGTACATTTTTCTTCTAAACGCTGGAACTTTCCAATTTGTCGTGTTCTTCTTTCGAAAATAAATTCAATCCCAACGTGAACTATTTGAATTTTAGAAAATTTCTTAACTTCTGCGTTCTGATGACTGTGACACGTGTTATACTGTACGCCAATAAAAGTTACATCGTCAAGAACGTTAAAAAAAATCTCGTACAACATACAATAAACAACAAGAGGAACCGAAATAAAGAAATTACATTTAGAAGATCGGTTTAAAAAAAAAAATTCGTAAAATTCATTTGCTCTTATCGTTGTTACGTGAGAATCTCCCCTTGAGAGATGCGATATTTTAATATTATAACGATTGATATATTTAAAAATTATTCAAGTACCCGGAAGCACATGCTTAGCTTGGAAATCAGATAAAAAAGTAGGTAATTGAATATATATGGTGACATGAAATTGACAAATGGACTGAATTTTATCTGCTTCCTTGTGAAAAGTAGGTTTGATTTATCGCGTTCTCTCCCTGCCGTCTTTCTACGAAAACAGATCATCTACTTGAATCTAGTGAACAGATATTAATATTTGTCGAAGTAATTACTTCAAGAAAAACTCTACATCTTTTCTTTTGTATTCTCGTTACCTGGACACCTCTGTTGCGAAGAAAATAGAATTTAGTGAAGTAAAAAATTAAAAAAAGAAAAAGAGAGGTCTATAATTATTGTAGCCTTGAATATGAATGGTGTTTTGGGTTACAAGATCTAGAGACAAAAGAGCTATAAGTAGATTTTCATTGCTGTTTCTTGTAACCTTCAGCTAGAGTTACACACCAAAGTTAACTTTTTTGATAATGTCCTTTGTTATAAACGTATGAACATTTCTATCATATCCTGTTGTAATGTAACACTGAGAGAGCGAGGATCTGGATCAGCATACACTATACTTGTACTTATACTTATATTTACTTCAATATATTTTTCTTTTTATACTTGGTGACCGGAGCGCTTGAACATTTTACAATTGTAAAAATTGAATGGAAATTGACATTAGGGCATTTTGAATATAACCGATAAATAGAAGATACTTTGAAATATAAAGTGCCTCATTGAACAATTAAACATTTTTATTAGAATATCAATAAAAAAAATGAGAACAAATCTTGCATCTATCATCTTGCATCTTTAAACATAAATGTGGCTCATCAATACAGCCTGGACAATAGGTGGTCACCTTTTTGGTCCGATTCTTAGCCATTTTTGATCCTATTTGTTTAACATTCTTTTTATAGCACTCTCTGCAAAACTTTCGTGCCAGATACGCTTCCCCTTCTTTCTTCTGCATTTCGTGTCACAATCTTTGTCGAATAAGTATATTTGACGGCTCTGGTGAATGACACTGTGTAACGTGCATTGCGAGTGCCATTCTAAAATCTGATACCTTGATTTTTGTTTTTGTTGCTTGTTTATAGAGTATCATCGCGTTTGAAATTGATGTATTCAACAATAACTCTAAAGCTAATTTTATATATCACTTGAGGGTTCTTCTATGTGATGTAAAATATGCTATCATTTGATCTGATAAATCTGCAGCACATTTTCCGCTGTTGTAATCTACCACTATCATTGGTTTATCACAAACATAATTTTTCTTGCGGACCTCTACCATTTTAGCCGAATGTTTCGTCGAAATCATAAAAATAATCACAATACTGTTTACTAATATCTTCTACACGTTTCAACAATATATTCTGGACGTTTTGCTTGTTTGGACGTTTGAATGGTTTGTTGAAATAAACGAAGTCTTGTTATAATATGTCGCCATCAACTATTACCAAGGCGCCACAATGGTCATCCGTGACCACCAATAAAATAAACGGTCCATTGGGAAAGAATGTTGTCTTAAATCAATTTATTAATTGAATAATAAAGATATTCCCGTGGCGTCTTGAGCGAAACATATTTTTTCTTTTTATTTATTTCTTTATATTCACAATTTGTCCAATTTGGACATTTGGTAGAATTTTTTAGCAGTTATATTAACATGTTGGTGGCTACCCCTAGCGATCATCCTCGCGTATCATCCTCGCGTTTGCTAGGTTATATCCTTTGTGATAACATGTGATTGTGGCGTGGCAGTCAAAGTGTTAACACATTGTTGACCGGTCACGAGTTAACTCGTGTTATAATGGCCAAACTCGTGATGCGCTTTTTTCGCATCAGCTCGTTTTCTCAGTGCGCTGTTGGAAATGATACAGTGCAATTATTGGTCAGCATATCACAAGCTGTGTCTCTCGCTTATAAGACCCGCCAAGTTGCGTCCTTTGTTGTAAAAAAGATTTTAACGATGACAGAACGTACCAATGAAGAATTTTTCAATAATTATCCAAGTGACTGTGAATCAAATTGACTTGGAAAATGATACTATATCAGAAAATAGTGAATCTGATATTAGGCCACCAAAATATCAGAAAAGGAATATAATAGAATCAGATAGCGACGACGAATTGGAAGAAGAGTGGAACGAACATATCACACCAAACTTATAGAATTATTTAAAATCCAACTAGAGCGTGTAGAATATACTCTTTAAAAGAGAAACGCAGCGAAACTGGATATATTTGCAAAAGCTGTTGTGTACCATTACACGTAGGTGATTGTTACACTGTTTATCATACGCAAAAGACATATTAAAAGTTGAATAATAAATAAAATTTATTAAAGTTTATTTATATTGTTTTACTTCCACATCGAATTACGAAATAATAACCGGTGACATGAGATAAATTCTCAGTAAAATTGCCGGTCAACAATGTGTTAAACGAAAACAAAAAAATTGGAATAAAAATGTACGAATCTCTTCTAACTTTCAATTGCAGCGTTTGTTACATTTAACAGATTCCTTCCATTTTCAGCTATTTTATATTAAAACATACCTTTCCAATCGTAGAATCATATTAAAGTAAAAGCATAACGAAAAAATATATTCAACATGTTCTTTGCCTGTGATCTTCATATATTAAGGATAACATTTGAAACGTTAACGTCTATCGGATAAATCTGTCAGTGCGGAGATTTAAAGCGAGCACGGGTAAGTCTACTGGCCAAAATTCATCATAGAACCCGAGATGAAAGATTCAGGAATATTCGTCGCGTGCTTTGCGCAAACGTGCAGCCACATAAGATAAAATATACATCGTATTGCAAACGTCTATCAGAATACCAAAGTCCTTTATAATTCGCTGGTTATTCGTTAAATTATTCTAGTTCGCCTGTTCTGGCCGGAATCGGAACAGTAAAAGTCGAATGATTTAGCTGACGTTATTAAACGGCACCGCTGTTCGTGGAACAATCTTTTCCACGATAAATAATTCCCCATCGGAGAAATATTAGTAAGTTCCTTTTAATTAATGCATAACGAAATCCGCTGGTAATCTCTTTCTTTCGTGCACGTTTTCGATGTCCAAGGGGCAAGATTAATTGTCACGAGATAAATTCCGCTTCCCTTCCGGTAGTAGCGTCTGCGAAATTAATCTCGGGGACATTTGACTATTTAATAGGACGCGCTGCATATTCTCTGCCTCTCTGCCCTCTGTAATATATTAATACGACAACATAAACTCCAGCCGTAGAAAGTTCACCTCTTAATCGCCTGAATTTTCTATGTCGACCACGCCACTGAATACGCAAGTATCTTTAACAGCTGTTCCATGTCAAGTCATCTAGCGGCGAGCCTCTGTGCTTTATTATTCCTTCTGGTAGCCGCTCTTGCAGTATTTATCGCGATACAGAGAAGAAGGCTGATCTGCATGAAATCTGAACGCGTTTCCTTCTTCGTGCACGCCTTAATATCTGAAAAATTGAATCGACAATTTCTCGTACGCGACGCTGTAAGCGGAAAAATTACGAGATTTTTCTTTTTTTATCCTATAACGTTCCACGTGCCAGTGAGAATACTGTAGTATAGAATTTAAGTGGAATTTCTCTTTCTAAATAGTATTACATAAATAAATGATATTTGAAAAATATTTTTACATTTTTAACATTTTTCTAATAATTTTAAACTTTCTAAATAATAGTAAAATAAGATTGTATCGTAACGTCGCTTGTGTAGACGTTATAAAAAAAAATAGAAGTAGCAATAAGCAAGTAATTGAAAATTTGTTGTATGTGGAAAAATTAAAAACTGTTGCTTTTTTATCGCATAATGTCGTACGTGCCAGTGGAAGCAATGCAGCAGAGAATCTAACAGCAATTTCCATTTGCCGATAATTACTAATAGCGTTAAAACGTGATGCCTTAAAATATAATTATGCGATGAATATGCTCGAACACATGGACACTGGATATCATCAATTTTGCAACAATTTTTACTCAGATTATTATAAAATATGTTTCTCTAACAAAAATAAAAAGAACATCTTGAAGAGATATATTTCTTGTTTTCATACGAGTTATGTAGGATTGTTATTCTGATAAGTTGTCCTGTACAAAAAGGATTATTGATACGGTACTTGTGAATTTAAATCAATTGAACATTCAGTTTTCTCTACAACTAAGACGCACGCACAGGCTCCTTTACAGATACAATTCTTCCTTTGATGAATCTATTAGGTCGTTCGAAAAGTTTCTTTCGTTTCATAAGGAAATAATGGATGCACAACATTTTCCGTTTTATATTATTTTATCGAATTACGTATGATTTTGTTCTATCAAAATAAAGATCACAACGTTCGATAGATTAGGTTTCGTGTTCGTATAAAGACGCGTTGTCGTAAAAGACGTGTCTGTAAAAGAAAGACACTTTCCGGACGAACTAATACATTGGTGAAAAAGGATAGAAAATTTTGTAAGATCTATTTTTCTGTCTGCCAGAGAATTTGATGTTTGACAGTTTTCCTGTTTTACGTTTCTTCGTCGACCTACACGCATTTTACAACAGAGACAGTAATTTAAATAATTGTCCTTTAAGAAATATCGTGTATTTCGTATTAGATTCTTCGTAATAAAATTACAAACACATTGTATATTGCTGTATCGTAGCGTCATTTCATCAGCTGTAGAAATTTCAAGCGACGATTACCTGCTCGGCGAAAATTGGAAACAGTCGTAAATTGCATCTGTAATTTCGTTACACGTAATTTAAAATGTATCGTGTTGTGATGATTCCATGATAATAATGACGATTTCAAATCGCTACATTTTTCTTTCATAGTAACATTTATTCGCGGATTCCTCTTTCTTTCAATTTGAATTTTAATTTGTTTCCTTCTTTCAAGCGACAGAATTTTTCGTAAAATGACAGTTTCTTAAGCTCAGTTGTAATATTATTATCGCGTGCATCCCTATGATCCGTGGAAATGCGATGAATTTCTCGTATTTCCTACTCTACGTCATGAATCTTGACATAACAAGCATAAACTTAACGAATTTACTGGCAAGAATATTGCCTTCTCAATTATAAGTTCCGCGTTGCGATGAAAATCCACTTGAGATCATTAGAAGATCACGCAAATTGTGATGAATCAACTCAACAAGTTTGCTATTGCCGTGGAATTTTGGAACGGATGTTACCATTAATATCGTTGATAACGTCTACAGAAGTAATAAATTCGTCCTGTGAAATTATATTAAACGTTAATGCTAATTACGTGCAACATGATAAACAATTAATTTCACGTAAAATTTTATTCAGTGAACAATTAATATCAGGTAACTATACGGAATAAAATGTAATAATATTAAACGTGTCGTGAGAATGTCGAGTAAAAAGAAACAAAGATTTCCGATTATACGAAACGTTTATTCATTGATTTGAAATATTTTCCCATTGAAAAACATCTTTCGTAATCGAACGAGTTTGCAAGAAAATCAATAGGTGTAAAAGGCTCCAATCGATCACGTAGTTTCGAGAAATAATTTTTCTATTAAAGCTGCACTGATTTACGAGGCAGCGGATTGCTGATACATTTTGAGTGATAGTTTACATGTAATATCGGGAAATTTTGTATTATCGAGGCTTGAAATTGTATTAATGTGATGAAATATTAGCCACGGATACAATACTAAGCGAAATAACGATGCAGTGATTTTGGCTGGATTGTCAACATGTTGATACTATTGAACTGAGGAAAATTAATGCTGTTTCGATTAAATTAATTACACATAATAAAGAAACAGAAAAGTTCTCATGCAAGTTTGTTTCCTGAAGTATAAATAATCGCTTTTATAAGTTCGTGGCTTTATTATTGCAATTACTTCTCTTATTGCAACAATTTTGTATAGATATGTTCTACTTATTCTTACAAGTATTAAATTTTATACTACATTATAATGTTGTAAATAAATACTATATAAAAATATATATAATATTATATATGATATTATATAAAATAGCAAATATTGTATTATAATATTGTAAATATATACTATATAGAAATATAATATAATAAAAAATAAATATAATAAATATAATATTGTATAATAAGTATAATATTGTAAATAAGTATTATATAAAAATATAATATAATAAAAAATAAATATAATATTATATGATATTATATAAAATAGTAAATATCATATTATAATACTGTCAATAAATATTATATAGAAATATAATATAATAAAAAATAAATATAATATTATATATGATATTACATATAATAAAATGATTATTATATAAAATAGTAAATTTTATAGTGAAAACATAAACGACATACAATTTTATTTACATAGGTATATATTTATAGAATAAAATGAAAGCCTTTAATTTCATAAAAAGATATACATATACATATATATTATAAAATTAATTTATGGTATAATAATCACAAGGTATATTAAAATATTTCTATAAAGAAACGAACGACATTGTCGAGATTTTAAACATAAAATGACTGAACGTACATACGTATACTTAATATGTTGAGAAAGTAAAAATTAAAACGAGCTGCAGAAATTCGAGCAAATATTGGATTATTTAAAAAATTGCGCTACTCGTGCAGTTAACGGAAACTTCGCAGAAATTAAGCTTTGCAAACTAACAACTGACTTATACAAAACGAGTTTTCATTACAGAAACATACAAGAAGATTAAAGAAATCTGACGATTCAAAAATTTCTATCGTTGGCAAAATAGAATTTTCCTTTACTTCTTCACTTTCTCCTTTTTCCTTAATTTTCTCACCGGAAGCTTCTTAAAGTACGTACATACATAGCCCATTTAAGAAGCTAAAGAGGAGAAGCTATAACTGCTTCGGTCTAGAACATCTTAAATAATTTCTGTTGGCTTATCTGCCGAATCATCTAAGCAGTTCAAAACGGAACAAGTTAATGTTCTGCATAAATAAAAGCTCGGTAAGTGTATTCACTTGTTCAAGCTTAATATGCAGGCTCTGACGAAATCCTGCTGCAAAATCTGTCGTGTACGTGGTCTCGTCCTGCATTATTTCGTAAGGTTAAATCACGACGAATATGTATGGTTGTTCGATTTACGAGAATCAAAGTACAAACACAAAGCGTCGTACGATACGAAGATAATACTAATTAAAGAGCCGATTATTTTTCCAGCCTTATTATTTTACATTGTACATCCATTGCTACAAGATAAAATTGCGTTTCTTTCTTCCATTGTCGTGTAATCTTTTCACTCTCAACCTCGAGTTTGCTGATTATTTGAATAGAATAATTTTAGAAATGATCTCTTATGGGTTGATGCGCGCACAGTTGATACTAAGTATAACCAACAAGACCATAGAATGGTCTTTGATGTTTATCTTTATGCCTGGAATTTTCCTCGTCGTGTATTTTCTAGTACTTGGTGTTCTCTTACCGGCGGCGAATATAACAAGTTGAATATTTGAAAAAAATATTAATATAAGTTTTAAATACACTATGACAAATGACATTTGGAATACTACCGTGTATATTAGACAATGTAGATACACAACAAACATGTACGTAGCGTAGAAAACAACTTTTCGATATTCAAAAGTAACTTTTTCTTACTCGCTTAAAATTGTAGTATAAATATTTCCTCTGCAGGCAGTTGCTTTTTCTACTTTTTAACAATAGAACTACCGATAGTTAACACGAAGCTATTTCTACCAAAACCAGTCAAAATGACTTTAAAAAATACGTAATAATAGAATATTTTTATATTTATTGATTTATTACTTTCTTACAGAAGCAATTCCATGTTACGTAGTACATTTTTGATATTACTCATCCATCTGGAATCATGATCCCTAAACGAGGGTCGACACATTTATAAAATTGTAGAACCAGTCATTTTGCCTGATGTGATATTTCTAATGTTAGCCTTTAACGCTCTAGCGATCGATCCGAAATTTTCCTGATAACTGATATCATCATATTGAGTAAAAATTTTAAAAACGTGTAGGAAGTTGTACAAAACGAGGAAACTGGTTAATTGGGGTTCGATAAACAGATTGCAGCACCCTTTTACACTTTGACAAGTACCCGTTATTTTGACTGGTATTGATATAAGTAGCCTTAATACAAAATTATTTTGAGTTTGAATACATAAAAAGCAAAATAAAATTCATTATATTATTCTTTTAGTTATCGTTGCAAGAGTCATTACATCATTGCAGAAAAAGATATAACATGAAGTAGGAATTTTAAAATAGAATTGTAAAACCAGTCAATTTGACTGGTGTGGTAGTTCTAAAGTTCTAAAGCGATAGCGCTTGTCGTAATCGATTGCGAAGAGAAACAAGCGGCGCAATAGCGCTTGTCATATTTGTTATTTTTATGAAATACGTCTATATTATTATATATGCGTACTGTTAGTTTATAAATATTTCAAGTTTGGTTCAATCAAAATTATTGAGAAAATAACAATGAAATACAAAATATCGTAGCGTTCAAATGTACTGCTACTTTTTCATACAAAATCTAAACAGCGCGATCGCGCTGCTTGGGACTCAAACGATCCTCGAGTAGAATAAACAGTTATAGTCAGACAGAGCTGATACGCGAGAGACGACGCTGCAGTTTCGATCACTTGATAATACGATCAGTGAATGCGTCGTGTGCAAGCAATAACGAAATACGAATAGAGAAATCAGGATTTTTCAAAGAACAAGCATCGAATGGTGTGGAAAATAAAGTGTCGTTCGGATTAGTCAAATTAGCGGCTCAAAAATTCAAAGAATTTTACTAGCTAGCATAAACTTATTATTCCTTTGACTTGAAATCTTTTTCTTTCTTCACGTTTCTACGCTTTGCGTGTGCTTATTATCTACTATTGTTTCCTTGGTTTCGGGTTATTCGTATTTAATTGATTAAGAGTTTTTCAATTATTTTTCCTTAACCTAAGGAAAACAACAGTTGCTAGGTAAGGCGATGTTATCTACAGTTCGGTGCTGTTTCTTCCCTTTTAAAACGCGCCATTACCTTTAAACGTCGTTTTATAAGTATCCATTTTCCATTAGATAGCCGCCTGAGGTCAGGCGACTTGAATTCAAACGACTTGAAATCAAGTAATTTGACTTGTACGAACACAAACGTGGAATCAAGTTATTTGTATTCAAACGACTTCAATTTACCTTCGAAGCTTACGAATTTTACGTATGACTTAAACCCGATATCAATGATTCAAGATGAAAAAAAACGGATGATTTATAATCTACGCGTTTATTATTTATTCGTTATTATTCATTCATATTATTGCACTTAATAAGAACAGTGTGCGTCGTATGTGCATATATCGCGAAGAAGAATAGAATATATCGAAAATAAAACTTTTGTTCTCTTTGAACTTCTGAGAGAATCAATTGTCTTGAGAATAATGCGAAGCATTAATTTTAATTAAAAGTACTGGTTACTGTTATTTTTCTTTCTCTGTGATCTATAACGATGCAATAACGAGACCGATGATATAAGATGCTGCTGCTGCTGCTGCTGTTGTTCTCTGATAAAACTTTTCGTTTGTACATCGAGAGGAAAATCAATGGAGCGAAAATGAGAATAAGTGGAAAAGGATTTCGAAGCCGAGGGAAGCTGATGTATTAAACGAATCCAGTACTTGGATTGGACCAGACCTTTCGAGTGGGAGGAAAAAGAGACGCAAAAGAACAATTTTGCAGCGTATATATAACAAACTTTATTAACTCGCAGCGCGACTTTTCTATCCAGTATATCACACGGTGTATTTTCTGTTTAAATGAAACCATAAATAAAACTTAGTTTGCACAAATTTGTTAGAATTTGTTAGAAGTAGAATGTATAAAATCAGGTGATTGAAAACTCAGCATTTTATAATTCAAATGTATTTCGAGTATTTTTTTTTTCTTGCCACTGTTCATTACTGTCGAGGTTATTAGATGTATGAACAGAGGAATGAATTGTAAATGAATAAATTGTAAAGTAGTGAGGAGGTCGTCGGTGAAGGTGTCCACAAGAAATTCTCTTGGTTTTCAACAATAACGTTTATTAAACTCTTAACAATTAACAACAAATAACGATTAACAACCGTTAACAATTAACAACGATTAATAACAAATAACGCTTAACACTGAACTATCAAGAGCCGACCACTCGTTTCTCTAATTGTGTTTGCTTCGCTCAACCTTTCGCACTACGCAGCTAGGGGCAAAATGAATCTTTTGGTTTGAAACCACACCGATTCTTTGTTTTGTTGCCCCTCGATATCCCCACTACGCGCGCGTTTATTAGAAGTGCATTCTTCCGAATATTCGGCGAAAGAACCGTAGGGATATCGATGGTACATTAGGCTTGTCGGTCTTACGCTTTAACACGTTGACTGCCACGCGTGTTTTCAAAGAAATCTCTGTCAGGCCACACGTGCAGCAGTACCAAGCGTTCTCTGCTAGGTGCTCCCATCGATATTTTAATAATGCGAATCGCTCATGTGTTGGTCTCAAGAATGATCTTTCGTTTCGTTTATTCGCAACATTAAAACCACTAGCTGTTGTTGAATATAACAAAGAAAAGTGGTATAGATTATTCCGACCAAATGGTTTTTTATGCCACCACAATTAGAAAAGGAATCAAATGGTACAGAAAACTTGGCATTCAACTCCCTCTGGGAATTTTTGTTGTAAACGCTTTGACGGTTTACAAAATTGCAACGAGGAAGAACATAAATATTAGAGTATTTAGACAATTATTAGTTGCAAAATTATTAGGGTTGTCTGAAAATACAAAAGATCCTTGTCTTCGACGGAGTCGGCATAATATCGCCGTTCGGAAAAATGATTCCGGAAGAAGCATTAGACGGGCATGCAAACTATGTTATTTAAATAAAAGACGTCGAATGGACCGAACAAAGGCACAAAAGAATTTGAAGAAAACAACTTATTGTTCAAATTGTCTCGACCAACCTCAGTTACGTATAGAATGCTTTAAAGTTCAGTGCTTGAGAAAACTAAAAATACCAGATGTAGAGTTTTCTTAGAAGTGGTGACCACTTCAACAACTACGTTGTTTAATTGCTCGACGCTCTCGTTTAAGCAAATATATTTCATATTAAAATTTGTTATTAGCAATGGCAGTTAATACGTATATTTAATCGTAGAATTATTGGTAAAAATATGATATACGCAATTGCACGCATTTTTATAAGAAAGAACAAGAAACTAGAATTTTGCTGGAGATAAAGATACAGCCTGATTTACTTGTTGAAATCTTGTATTTCTAACGTAAAACATTTTCTTCGTTCTTTTCGTAATGTTTGTTCATATCGAGAAACTGCGGAATTATTAGGGAAAATGAACGTTTAACATTTTCTTATATCGGTTATTTTCTATTGTCAAATTGTTAGCATTGTTGAAATTGTAATCGTTGAAATTGTTAACATTAGTAGATAATAAAAGAGATGTAAAATCCTTAAAGGATTATCGTTTACTTAAAAAATATAATTCATCGCCAGTTTAATAGAATTATGTTAATTTACAATCCTTGTTACTATCTATTATATTATTTTGTGCTAAGATTATTAATTTTGTTCTTAGTTAAATGTGCTCTCGTGTGTAGTCTGAAAGTTGATTAAAAATCGTAGAAGCACTTGCTTTAACTTTCTGTAATTGGAATTTTCTTCGCTGATAAAGGAAAAGAATTATAATATCGATCACCTACAGCCTCTTACTTTAATCCAAAATCTAAGAATATCATTTGCATAGTATGATAGTATTACTTGTGAAATACAATATCGTAATCACGTGCAAACAGATGAGATCAAATTTATGAATATGTAAAAATAATAAACTTCTACGTTACATGACGTTATAAAGGATCAAAGGATAAATTATTACTGAGATATAAACAGCTTTGTGATGCAACGCTGTGGTGTACAGGATAAATAATGCTGGTAGAATAAGAATAAACAGAAAACTGGACGTTATTAAAAGCAATGAAAATGTCTCAAATATACATGCGAGATGTGAAATGAAATACTCGATAAAAATTTTCTGGAAACAAAATATGTTCCTTTTCTATGAGAGACGTATGCTTTGGAAAAAAACGTCTTCAACGTTAATTAATTACACGCTTACTCAAGGTGAAAATTTCGCTATAATTACTCTTCCTACTGTGAAGCAAACTAAAAATATTATGGAAGAAGATACTAGTTGTGGAATATAAGAATATGAAAAAAATGTAAAAAGTGTTTAATTTTCAGTATTTAATTTAAAAACATCATATTATTTTACGTTAATCGTGATTTTAAGTGGAGGTTTATTAAAGCTGCTACAGGACGAGGATAAACAAGTATTCAAAAGTTGTAAGAAAATTGCTTGCTCGCGTCTAGCACTTACCAAGTTAATTACAAATCATACTTTTATCAACTCGACGTATTTACTTCTTCGTTGCATACTTTTATTGAAACTAGTTAGCATTAGACTGTCCGAAAAGTACCTTTCTTTTACAGACACGTCTTTTACAACAACGCATCTTTATTTTGTGATTGTGTTATTTTGTGATCTTTATTTTGATAGAACAAAATCATACGTAATTTGATAAAATAATATAAAACGAAAAATGTGCTACATCCATTATTTCCTTATAAAACAAAAGAAACTTTTCGGACGACCTAATAGTTTATTAGCTACTTAACACGTTAAATGCTACGCCAGTTTTACAAGGTTTGGCCATGGCATCACCATGAATTTTTTATTATGCGATACATATAATGTTGAAATATTACCTACAACAGATATGTTACAGTGTATAATCATCATTTATCTCGCTGAGGTCACCGATGACCCCCATGGCGCTGTAGTGCAATTTTGCTCGATTCACTTATTTTTTTCGATTATTAATTATCTCATATTTTTTTATCGCGTTGCTAAATAATTATTCTATGTTGTTACATCGCGGGACCTACCATAAACCATAATTCATCCCTCGATCATACTTATTCGGACCCGCATTAATCCTAAAGAACCGTCGCAAGATTTAGCATTTTTTACTTTACTGTCAAGGCCCTTAATTGCTATCAAACATCTTTCAAGTCGAAACGTTACTTAGGGTTACTGTTCATTATGGTAAAACACGAAAAAAGCGAGTTTTTCCTACGTTTGACAGCCACTGGTGGGGGCGCACATAATAGATCTACATTTCATGTATAAATAAAACTATTTCTATATGTTTTATACTGCATTAATTTCGTCACACCATTGTAGTAACGATGGTAATAACACAAAATTTATAACTATCGATATTTGTCCAAATTAAGTATTTCTACTAATTTTGGTGCGCCGGTCACCGGTGACCCCCATGGCGCCATGACCAAGTTGAATGTCGGTCACCAGTGACCCGCATGACATTCAACGCGTTAAAACTACTACGACTATTCGCTACCCAAAGAAACTACAAACAAGCGATCGTTCGTAAATAAAACAAACGAAAACTCGGAGAAATATATTTCGTCCGAATCTCCAGTGTTTACAGTCAGGCGACTGAAAATTGTCTATCCATCGAATAACAACCGAATGTGCGCACAGTATCTTATTGCAGAAACGCTTGAACGGAGGTAGTAAAGCCGAAGAATTTGTATAGAGAAACGGCGAGGGTATTTTCGTGGTAGAAGCCCTTGATATTGGCTTCGCTGCGGCGTCAAACATTTCCTCATAACTCGTAACAACTTCTTCTTCGGCGTTACCAGCGCGTCATAAAGGCGGAAGATTCCGTAAGACGCGACTGTACTTGAAATTTTTCAACTTCCGTGTTTGCACGGCATCCGATAACGGTACAGAAATGGCTGAGCGACACGCTTTTCCAAATATATATATATATAGATATAGTTATATCGCATGAGAGCGCCTCGTATCGTATTTTAGGGTGGCTAACATGGCATACTGTGACAGACCTTTAAGCGATCAGATCGTGGAGAAAAATAGCGAGCACGGAGGAGTATTTTATTCGAAAAATATCCAACGCGTTTATCACAGGGGATACGCGGAAATTATCTGACCACGCCAGTTGTACGCGACGATCCCGAAGGATGCGGCTGGAATATTAGCACGTAGACGCATACTCTTACACGCTTTACCCTCTACGTCATATCCGCTCGATAAATTCACGGGGCCGTTAGACGACCAATAAAACTGTAAAACCTTTTAACTAATGGCCCCGCTGGCTTTACGGCGGCGAACTTTAATGCCTCTTTTCGTTTTACACAGACCGTGGAACGCACCATGCATGTTCGGTCATTAAACCAAACTAATGTTTACAACGGCTCTATCATTTACCAAAATAGTCGAATCTCCTCGTTAATTGTGGCGGTTATTAGAACGAGACGCTCAGTATAGTTATGGTTCAAAACGATTATAGAGACAGAGCCAATATATGGACGATACGTATTCGCGTATTGGAATTCATTTTTTAGATCGTTTATTTCCTGTTTTTCCTTCCTTTCTTTCTTTCTTTATTTCTTTTTTTCTTTTTATCGTTTCTACCATTGATTCGTCGAGGGTCTTTCGTGTGATTGAAAATATTTTCATTTTATCGGCGTACGAAAAATTTTCGCTCGTAACATGTAGCGTTGAAACACGCGCAGAAAAATAAAAGATCGAGGTCCTTCGAATCTTGAAGCTTCGATTGTACGAAACGGCGTGGTTTTGATACGCAGTCATCCGATTGTCATTTAAAAAAGATAGACAAGCGAAAACGCGGACTTTCTCGAACGTAATGAAAGTATTGGGTTGGCAACTAAGTGATTGCGGATTTTGGCATTAGGTAGTAATGGCTAAATCCGCAATCACTTAGTTTCCAACTCAATAGATGAATACGTTTCTAGCGATTTTTCAATGTATAGAGCATTTTGTTGGTAACAATTGGAATTACAGAGCTGTTGATTCGTGAAGAATTACGAAGCAACAACACCTGTACGATGTAACATTTACAATTTGCTGCGCTAGTTGACGCAATTATTGTTAGAGGATACAGCTACTCTACTTTTTGAAATTACACTTTTCTTTCGAAGAAAAGAAATGTTTCAAGTAATGATATTTGCTTTAATACATTGTCTATCATTTTCCATATTCCTGAGTCATCTCGTTTGAAACGTACAAAGACCGCAACAGTTGTGCTAGTGACACTATTTGTATACAGTGTCGTGAATAATTACAAACGCAATCCATTTTTAGATTTTTCGTGATATTAAAACAAAAATTGACGAAATCTTTTATACAATTTCAATTTTCAATTATACAATTAAAATTTATATTGTGATATAATACAAAACTGAAAGATTTGTTCCATCGAAGTCTGGAAAAAATTGGATTTCTTCTCTTAAAATTATATTTTTGTCTGTGAGAAAATATAATGTTAATCATTTAAACGTAATATAATTTATTTAATTAATTTCATACAATTTTAATTTTTACTTTTATTATAGTAGTAAAAAATCTTCTTTATTAATTTTTATTAATCAGTCAAGTACACTATCTTTCTAACTTATTTAAAGTTTCGATCTGAAAATCCATCCACACTGATTTTATTTTTTTTTTTATGTTCCACGATATTTTCTGCAGGTAGCTTCTCCTGATCGTAAACTTTTCTCGCTGGAATTCCCCTTAGGCTTCCGATCGGGTTCAGTTCAAAAGTCGATGCTGGCCACCGTAATATTTCTATTCCGAAATCTTGAAACCATTTTTTTTTATATAGCAGCTGCTGAATGAATCTCGTTGGAAAATTATCTTTTTGTTAATTTATCCTTTCATTAACGATACATCAATAATTTCACTTAACATATCCAGCCATAATCAATGGTGTCTTGAAAATATCGAAGAAACAATACCAAAAATGTAACAATTATTCACATTAACTATAATTGTTACACTTGTATTTATTTGTAATGTAAAAAAAACAATTGTAAAATTGTAATTGTCACATTGTAATTGTTAAAAATCGAAAGTACGAATCTGCTATTATTATATTATTATATCTTGAAAATATCGAAGAAACAATACAAAAAATATAATAATTATTCATAGTAACTGTAATTGTTAAACTTGTATTTATTTGTAATGTAAAAAAAAAACAATTGTAAAATTGTAATTGCCACATTGTAATTGTTCTGCTATTATTGAATCTGCTATTATTATATTATTATATCTTGAAAATATCGAAGAAACAATACCAGAAATATAATAATTATTCTCAGTAATTGTAATTGTCACATTGTAATTATTAAAAATCGAAAGTACGAATCTGCTATTATTCTCAACAGCACGAATTTACATAAAAATCCGTAGTCTATTGGAAAGCAGCAACAGCAGAATGTCAATGCACGATCAATATGATGCCTCTGTTTCAGTTCCTCGACGCCTGTGAAAAGTTCGGCATCGTGAACGTGGAAAGAAGACTGAACTCGTACATGGGCGCCTTGGTGTTGCGCCAACCACTCGACTACAGGGAGAGACCCTTTTACCAATTGCTACTCAGAGCAAGCGTGAGTACAGCTCGAAAATTGATTTTAATTATGCTACTGGTGCGCCGGTACCAAGCGCCACTTTGCTGCTTGTCGACGTCCCGAATAAATCTATTTATAATAACAAGCGTTGAAAATTTTGGTCGCGTTGCTGCATACATAACTCTGCTCGTCTAATGAAATCATCGTCATGACGGGCGGAAAAGAAGTCGGGTGCCTGGAAACTTACAATTAGCATAGGTGCACTTGTCGGATATCGGAATGTATTTTTCTCAAAAACGAAGCCGCAAACGGAAAAATGTTGTTCTTCTTTTTCGACTTATTTCTGCATGTAGAATCACCACTCCAACGCTTATACTATGATTTCGAGGTTTTTCCTTGCACCCTGTGTGATATTGTGTCTCAATTCGACTTTAGTTTGATTATTTTTATCACAAAAAAACAGCTAGTTCTTCCATGCAACCTGATAAATAAACCAAAAGATTCTCGTTTATCACAAAAATTGCCATTCTATATCTTCGATTTACTTTTACACGATAAACGCGCCAACTTTTCAGTATACTCTGTATTTTAACTATCACGTTACCAATGCAGACAGAACAGCTGCAACGTTTCCGAGAACTTGGCTGTCATATCGTTCTTCGTCGTCTCTATCGCATTTGTCACGTGTTTCTGACACGTTGTCTTGTGTTTCAAATTCAATAGCGTGTCTTCCAATATGCTCGTGTCGCGTGCTTCAGTTTTCTATCAATTCTATCTATTCTATTCAATTCTATCAATTTTCTATTCAATTTCATCTAAAACAGATTCGATATTAAAATCAGTTGCTACAATTCTATTTGCTAAAGCAAATTGGATAAGACGATCTGCGATGTTCCGTTGTAAGAAACGAATATTTTTATATATAAATCCATCGTTATCATCCACGAATTCGGAGCTTCGATGCTGCGAATACTTCCATTCCTTTACATTTCATAGAAATACAATATGAAAATGTATGACATACAGCGTAGATAACAGAAATAGCGATAAAAAGAATATTAACGCGTTAAATACCAGTTTTACAAGGTTTGGCCGTGGCGCCACGATGAATTTTTTATTATGCGATGTATATAATGTTGAAATATTACCACCAACAGATATGTTACGGTGTATAATCATCATTAATGATTTCATTTCGCTGAGTTTACCGGTGACTCCCATGGCATTCAACGTGTTAATCGAATATATTGGGTTGGCGACTAAGTTGTGGATTATGGATTTTGTCAATACCGTCTAATGCCAACCCAATATATTAAAAAAAAAAAAAAACACGATTTGGTAACGTAAATTTGTCGAAAAAGAAGTTGCGGAAGACTGGACGAACATTTTCTTCTTCTTTGATGGATTATGGTGAAAAACGTGAGCCTACGGTTTTCTGCTTCCCTCGTGGTGCGTTCTTGCGGAACGCCTGCGAGTCATTCATCCATAAATAGCAGGCGAAAATGAGAGCAGAGCGGATTATTGAATCTAAAATGCCCTTTGACGCGAGCAGGCGCGAACATGGAATTCAGTTTTCGCTCATTTCCGTGGCCAAAGCAGCAGGTGAATTTTTTGAAGTCGCGTAAAGTCTCGGCGAAGAATCTCTAACGAACTGCGCGACTGCGGACAGAAAAAGAGCGTAACGTTATTAATGTTTAGCGAGGGTGAAAGGACGCGCTTAGCAATTTTTAGAAGGCCGATTAAAATACTTTTTATTGCTTTTCCTTTGATCCTTCTTAAATTTCTATCGTTGTTCGTCCAAGTATAATCTGCTTTCTCTCTCACGTTTTACATTTATGAAATAAGTTTCACGTAAACAAAAAAGATTGGCCGGATGATTATCGTGCTCCCTGGAGGAGACGTGTTTCCGCTGGGCAAATAAATATGGAGAATTCATGAAGTCCTCTTGAAAACAGGTTAGCGAGCTGAGCTTGAAAATTGATTTTCATTACATAGTCTTGGAAATGACTTTGTGCCGCTCTAGAGAGACCAAGTTTGTTCATGTCTGGGAGTGCAATTATACGTAAATATAGTTATACCGTTATAACTTAGACATAAACAAAGGTGCAGCATCTGTGAATTAATTAAAAAAAATTGTTCTTGAAGAGAGAGGATTCGTTTAGCCTTGTTGAATAAAAATATCCA
The DNA here is from genome assembly GCF_024516045.1 of Bombus affinis. Lineage (NCBI taxonomy): Eukaryota > Metazoa > Arthropoda > Insecta > Hymenoptera > Apidae > Bombus > Bombus affinis. Next base: position 4,335,430 of record NC_066345.1, read on the forward strand.
TTTTAACACGAATGAATAATACTTCGTTCTAATTTCTACAAACATACAAATATGTGCAGTGTATAAGATAGTTAGTGAAGCTATAAATAGCAGAATGAAGAGAGATTTATCTTATCCATATACTTTCAAACAAAAAGTATTAATTAGATTTGAATAATTATATAATGTAATAGTAATAAATAATAATAGATAATATAGTAAAATAATTCAAGCTGTTATTATTAAATTATAATTATATAATTGTAAATTAGAAATATATAATTATAAATTATAATATTACTAATTATAGTAAAATAATTCGAACAATTTCAAACCTTGGAATTTGATGTTTTCCATTTTTCAATTACATTTAATTTCAACATTTTTCAATAACTATTCTTACATACAATAAAAGTATTGAAGTAAAAATACGTATAATGTGTTCAATTTAAAAAATTTTCGGCAAAAATACAAATCTAAAGAACACAGAGTAACATTGATATGATATGAAAAGAAATCTAATCGAACATTTCTCTGCGCTATTGTATTCTCTCTATGAAGAATAATACTCTCTATCTTATTACGTTTTCTTTTCCTTTGTCGTTTGCTAATCATTTCCAACGGCAGATATATCGCTATAAGCTAGATTTATTTTATATTACATCGCATTACGTAAACTTGAAAGTTCCATATTTTCGAAAAAAAACTTATAAAACTAACGAAACGCGAGCGTACACGTCATTTCCAAAAACTATGGTAGAACGAAGAAATGATACTATTGGGTTGGCAACTAAGTGATTGCGGATTTTGTCATAAGGTGGTATTGAGTTGCCAACCCAATATAACTGACTCGACATAGAACACGACGATTATTAATTCTTCGTCAACGTAATAAAACTAACGTAACGTGATAAAACTAACGAAACGCGAGCGCACACGTCATTTCCAAAAACTATGGTAGAACGAAGAAAGTGATACTATTGGGTTGGCAACTAAGTGATTGCGGATTTTGTCAACTCCACCTTATGACAAAATCCGCAATCACTCAGTTGCCAACCCAATATAACTAACTGGACATAGAACACGACGATTATTAATTCTTCGTCAACGTGGAAGCTTGAAAGCTTTGAAAGCTTCCACGAAAGATGTAACTTGCCCGATCTATAATAGACGGATCTGTGGCGAGATTTAGCTGACAGAAATACATAGCGAGGATTGAAACAGTTGACAGGAGAGTAGATTGCAGCGTTCGCCTTAAAACAGCGAGCAAGGTAATCCGAGATCACACGACGAATGACTTTTACATAGGTGAATTTTCCTCGCAGGATGGACTGAACAATGAGACTACTGGGGTAGAAATCAAGGTAGCGGATATTCAGAACAGTCCACCGGAATTTGTGAACTCGCTAACGGGTGTAGTGCGCGAGGACGATCCCATCGGAACCTTAGTTATGACCGTTAAGGCGAGAGACGGCGACAGGGGAATGCCAAGGAAAATGATCTACGAATTGGTCACCAGTGAGTTCATGCCATATTTTTCCCCTTTTTATCGTTTAAACGTCAGACTATGTCGATCTATTAGGTTGGCAACTAAGTGATTGTGGATTTTGTCATTAAGCGGTATTGATAAAATCCGTAATCACTTAGTTGCCAACGCAATATTAATTATTAGGTCGTCCGAAAAATTTCTTTCGTTTTATAAGGAAATAACGGATGCACAACATTTTCCGTTTTATATTATTTTATCGAATTACATATGATCTATTTTGTTCGATCAAAATAAAGATTACAACGTTCGACAGATTAAAACGTAAAAGACGTATCTGTAAAAGAAAGACCCTTTTCGGACAACCTAATACTACGTTATTGGTAATTGTTGGTAATTTGTCAATTAAATTATCGCATGCGAAAGTTTCATAGTTTCGAGGCAGAACATTCTTATTATATCGTATCACACTTGATAGAAATGTTAACTTTGTCTCTTTAAATGGAATATATTTTTTATATATTCTTTTCGATAGTTACATATTTTTAGCAATATATTTCAGTAATTATATTCGGTATAATATTCTTCACGTGATAATTAAGTTACTATGTTTACACGTTCTGAAATTAAACATTTCTTTCTGTTACGATCGTAGTTATAGGGTCGTCCGAAAAGTTTCTTTCGTTTTGTAAGGAAATAATGGATGCACGACATTTTCCGTTTTATATTATTTTATCGAATTACGTATGATCCATTTTGTTCTATCAAGATAAAGATCACAACGTTTGACAGATTAGGTTTCATGTTTGTATAAAGATGCATCGTTGTAAAAGACGTGTCTGTAAAAGAAAGACACTTTTCGGACAACCTAATATTTTTAAGCGTATGACACATTAAAAAATCACAGTAGTGTAAGTGAAAATTTTGAAAATTTGAATTCAACCACGTACTTCAACTTCGAAAAGTATCGTCCTTTTAGCTTTACAATTAATTCAGTTGTAAGCTTATTCTCTGCCGCGATGCTTTCTCATGACTTGAAAAAGTGCAGTAAATTTCATACGTTCAACCCCTTGACCTACAACAACGAGTAAGACTCGCGGTAAGAAATTTGGGTGAAAAACAATAAGCACGAGTCTGACTCGTGGTACTTTGTTCGGACCAAACGTAAACAACACGAGTCGAACTTGTGGTTCAGTTGTTCCCGATGTTTTCTTACTTTAGTTGCGTGTAACTCTTTGTTATGTTCACGCGTTTAGATTATAATTTCCTAAAAGAATTAAACAACCCTTATACCTGTCGTGTCAGTAAAAAGAGAACCTAATATCGATGATAGTAGTGAAAAGTGTGTTATTATCGCGGACTGTGTTTCCTATTGTATTTCATCGTTTCAAGAAATATCACACAATTGAAGATTGCTAATTTTCTACGAGTTTTCTCAAAACATTATTAATTTAAGCTAAGTATTAATTTACAAATTGTTACTAATACATTATCCACTTTCAAGTAATAAATCATTTTTCTTCACTAATGAATCGATCATAAGTACTTGCAAGGCATCTTAAAAGTATTAGTTGTGTGCAAACGTGTTTATTGTTTCAAAATTCCTTTCTTTGCGACGAAATAGACATGTTATAAGACACACACATTTTGCGCAAGTTCAAGCACACGGCTAAACAGCTAAATGGCTCGACGCGTGACCTTCTTGTTTATTGTGACCCGAGCAATCGGCAATTAGACTATGTCAATTCACTAATTACTACGTAAGATTGAATGGACGAGTACTAGAAAGCTTACAATGCGTTACAAACTCAATTAAATTGTTGGCATGTTCTTTGATTAAATTATTATATACAAGAGTTCGTTATTGTTTATATTTATTATTGCGTACGATAGTTTTGAGGGAGAATGTTCTTACAAAATGTAAGAAACGAGCTGACTCACGCCACTACGATTCTCGCTCTTCCATGTGTTAAACAATGAACGGTAAAAAACGAACGTAATTTTAATCTCAACGTAACGTTTCCAATGTTTCAAATTTTCCTCTTTTTTACTTACGTTCATCGGATTTCTCCTAAGTCGTGAAATAATCGAAATGACGCTAAAAGTATTCAGAAAAATTCAAGTATTTCTGCTAAATAAATTTCCTGTATTCTTTTATGCAGATCCATTCGACTATTTTCTACTGGACGACGAAACAGGCGAACTTAGAACCGCAAAGCCGCTGAACAGGGAAGCGTTGAAGGATTCAACTGGCGTACTGACGCTGGAGGTAAGGGCGCGTGAATTGATCGACGGTATGCCAGGTAATGACAATTTGACAGTGTCAACGGCCGAAGCAACGGTAACCATCAAGGATGTGAACGACGAGCCGCCTACTTTTAATCGTCGCGAGTACAACATCGAGATTCCGGAGAACGTGCCGAATGGCACGCCACTGCCACATTTGGACATGACTGTCAAGGATCCTGACGTCGTGAGTATCATACATTAGAACAACATCGTGAGTTACTTAAATACAGTCATTATCGATCAACTTCTGGAATTAGGAAATGGAGAAAAGAAGAAACGAACGTTACTTTCTTTTTATTTACTTTGGAATTTAGCATTTCTTCTGCTCTTTTCTCTCAGGAAAAATAAACTTACGCAATTAAATAGAATTTGATTTCTTAACACTTTGACTGACACGCCGAAATCACATGTTTCACCGAGGACGCCACGGGAGTATTTTTATTATTCAAAGCACATAATGGCAAAATAATAATAAATTGATTTAAGACAACATTCTTTTCCAATGGACCGTTTATCTTAGTGGTGGTCACGGGTGACCACCGTGGCACCTTGGTAACAGTTGATAACGACATATCATAACAAGGCTTCGTTTATTTCAACAAACCATTCAAACGTCCAAACAAGCAAAACGTCCAGAATATATTGTTGAAACGTGTAGAAGATATTAGTAAACAGTATTGTGATTATTTTTATGATTTCGACGAAACATTCGGCTGAAATGGTAGAGGTCCGCAAGAAAAATTATGTTTGTGATAAACCAATGGTAGTGGCAGATTACAACAGAGGAAAATGTGCTGTAGATTTATCAGATCAAATGATAGCATATTCTACATCACATAGAAGAACCCTCAAGTGATATATAAAATTAGCTTTAGAGTTATTGTTAAATACATCAATTTCAAACACGATGATACTCTATAAACAAGCAACAAAAACAAAAATCAAGGTATCAGATTTTAGAATGGTACTCGCAATGTACCTTACACAGTGCCATTCACCAGAACCGTCAAATATACTTATTCAATAAAGATTGCGACATGAAATGCAGAAGAAAGAAGGGCAAGTGTACCTGACACGAAAATTTTGCAGAGCATGCTATAAAAAAAAATGTTAAACAGTTAAAATCAAAAATTGCTAAGAATCAAACCAAAAAGATGACCACTTATTGTCCAGATTGTATCGATGAGCCACATTTATGTTTAAAGTGCTTTAACACAATGCACCGTTAGATGCAAGATTTGTTCTCATTTTTTTTTTTTTTATTGATGTTCTAATAAAAATGTTTAATTGTTCGATGGGGCACTTTTTATTTTAAAGTATCTTCTATTTATCGGTTATATTCAAAATGCCCTAACTATCAATTCTCACTCAATTTTTACAATTGTAAGAAGTTCAAGCTGTCCGGTCATCAATGACCACCATGGCGTTGCAGGAGAAACCGTGGTCGATCGTATGTGACCAACGTGGCAGTCAAAGTGTTAATTAATTAAGAATCGAACATTAGTCATATATGCGAGTAACGAACAACGCATTTCAGAGTTAAAATAAATTCTTCGCTTTAAATTGAACAATTTTGATCTTTTTATTGGAGTTAGATTGGGGTTGGACTGCTGTGTTCTACGTAGCAATGAGAATACTGTAGTATAGAGTTTGAGTGCAATTGCCCTTTCTAAATAGTTACTAATTATAACTGGATTATAACTGGAAGATAATGTCAGAACGTCACCTCTTCCACAAAGGAAAACGGAAGATAAGCGCCAATAAACATCAGTTAATAGTTTCTTGGCTTTTATCTATTTAAATGGCGTGTATTTAAATAAATGGACCATTGAGTTTTCTTTAGAACCAAGGGCTGGCACATGCAAGCTCTTCTTCTACGGATGCACCTTTTTCTTTCATGAATCTCGACTACATTATTACGTAAGTTTTCTTTTCCTGCTGAAAAGTTTGCTCTTGGCACGTACAGTGTTTTCTACGAACGCTCTGCAATTCCATAAAGAAGTATTTCCTTTTAATTTGAATTTGCACAGTAGCAACGTTACGTTACAAGCCTTATAAAATTACATCTTTACAGGGCCTGAACTCGGTATTTTCCCTACGTCTGGACGACATTACTGATGGTGCTTTCACCATCGAGCCGACTATGGCGACTGGAAGCACATCTGTGAACATCCGCGTGGCAAATGGCTCGTTAGATTATGAAAATCCTAACCAGCGTAAATTCATCATTCTGGTAATCCGGCCGCTTCTATGCTAGCGAATCCTATTATTCTTGTCAATCAGTTAACACGATTCGAAAGTGAAATCATTGTAAATGTTCAGGTCGTTGCGGAAGAGATTCACACGAATCCGAAACTTTCCTCCACTGCAACCGTAACTGTCTCTATCACGGACGCGAACGATAATTCGCCTACTTTCAGCAACCCTACTTACACAGCCGTGGTGCTGGAAACCGCGCCTCCAGGCACAACGGTTTTAACGATTACTGCTAAAGATCGCGATAGCGGACGGTGAGAAAAGTCGTAATTCTTCTTAGAATCATTTTTTCATTCGACGCAACAGAAATTTGATAAACGAGTTATGCTCTAGATTCGGTACAGCTGGAATAGCTTATCAGTTGCTCGGTCAAGGCGCGCAGCATTTCTCTGTCGATCGGAAAACTGGAGTTATCACGGTAGCTCAGTGTCCAACTCCTGGAGTATCACCCTGTTTAGACTACGAAGAACAAACAGAGTATTTTCTAACGTACAAGGTACGCTGTGTCAAAATTATTACATCCACTTGCCATTATACGTTTCGCCATTATATCACAGCCAGAAACATGTACTTATTTTATTACTATCGTTTAATTTGACAAACATAAGGAGCCACATATTGAATGCAGCTCTGTTTATATAGAAGCAAATAACAATATGTTCAGTTTGACTGAGTCAATATTGTGAGATTAAATATATACGTTTATCTATTCTATCAAATATTGACCAATCTTAACTGCAGACTCCTCGTCTTCAAACATTTTGCTAGCAGCGTATAGAACTTGCTCGTGATTTAACATACGCGTTACTAGAAATCTCTATTTGCGGAAGATTCGTGATAACTTGCTTTTGTATAGATATAAATAAACTGTAATATGTAATTATTTCGTCGGCTTTCACCTTCGCTGTTTTTTAGGCCACCGATAACGATGGGCAGGGACAGACGACCAGCGTTTCGTTGCGCATCAGTTTATCGGATGCCAATGACAGTCCACCACGATTTTTGCAAGACAAGTATCGTGCGGTTATAGACGAAGGAGCTGAGAAATTCGAGCCCGACTTGAAAGTGCAAGCCCGAGATAAGGACAAGACGTCGAAGATCACGTATGCGATCGTGGGCGGCGATGAGTTAGGACTCTTCGCCATAGATCCAGACACTGGTGAAATTACGATAAAAAATAAAGGGCCAGTGGATTTAACGAATTCAACGCACGATTGGATTGCGCTCGTTATACAAGCGAACGACGGGATTTATGTCGATTCCGCCACCGTTAACATTACTATTCGCGATGTCAATAACAACGCACCCGTCTTTACGCAAGAACTTTACACTGCCAGCATACCCGAAATATCGCCGATTGGTACGTTAGCCTTTAACGATGGTTTACAAGAGGCTATTATCGTATGCGATTGGATCTTCTAATTTCATACATTTCAGGGACCGTTGTGGAGGAAGTTACAGCGACCGATGCTGACACGGGAATAAATGCGGAACTCGTTTACAGAATACAGAAGGGAGCTTTCGATGACTTTACTATGAATGAAACGACAGGCGTTGTAACAGTGTTTAGGAAGTTGGATTACGACAATAAAAATACATACCATGTAGAAGTAATAGCATTCGATAAAGGTATATGAAAATGGTTTTATTTAGATAAAATCTGTCGTGTCACTGTTTTATGTTCTTTAGTTTATACATTTTACTTATAACTAGACTGCAGATTCTTATGCATATCTGGGAATTTTAAAACGAAATGAATGAGTAAAATACACGTAATATATAAAAATGTACGTATAAAATATTCAAATGCGATATTTGCTATAATATTTGGCGGATGAAATAAATCTCTGTCAAGTTCCTGCTAGTTGTCCGTTTAATTATCTTCATAAAAATATGAATTTGCATAAATATCCGCGAGTCTAACGTTTATCATACGACCGCGTCATAACGTTTAGTATACGTTTCATCGTGATCTTTTTCTGATTAGGAACGCCTAGCTTAACCGGAACAACGACGTTGATGATAAACGTTGAAAATAGCAACGATAAAGCGCCCTATTTCACGCCAGAAACCCAAAGAGCCGAAGTTACGGAAGACACGCCCATTGGCACCGTCTTCACGACGTTAAAAGCTACAGATCCAGACAGTGCCAACTTGGAAGCATTGAACTTCGCCATTTCAGAGCCAATTACGGCGATCGATAGAAATGGTCAACAGGTCAACGACAGTAAATCGTTCAAGGTATAATCTGATGTTTTGTCTGATAATCATATAAGATGATCATACAAAATTAGTCAATAAGATTGTAAAACAACTTGTATATTAATCGGTATATCCGCAGGACTTTTTCGCTGTTGATCGAGCAACCGGTCAAGTTTCCGTCGTTAGACCATTGGACCGTGATATCGCAGCTACTGTGAGCATCACTGTCGTTGTCAGTGATACAACGGCACCCACATTACAACAAGGCAGAGGTATTACATGCTAAGGAAATATAGTATCGTAAAGTTCATAGGATAGTACTGTCCGGATATATAGCCACGAGTTACGACAAATGATAATTTACCACTGCTATTGCGTTACCGAAACAAGGAAAATATAACTTTCTAGGTTTTTTGTTTTATTATTACAAGATGTTTTAGTCGCATTGAGGTTCTTACGGTCAAAATGATACTTGTCTGTAATTATTTAATGGATCTTCTTGTTTATAATTAGGCACCTTAGTAGTCACGATCATTGACGTGAATCACATGGCGCCGGAATTCTTGAAACCATGGACGAGAGAAAATCCACGATATTTGATAGAAATGCAAGAAGAACAGCCAACTGGTGCTGTTGTGGGAGCATTTACAGCGGTAGACGCAGATAGTAATATAGCAGGATACGGAATTATACCACCAAGTCCCTATTTCAATATAGACAACGTCACAGGTTCGTTATAATCGCGTTACAACTAAGTGGAAAATATGGGAAGTACAATAAACGTTACGCATATTGCAGGAATTGTACGAACCAGCCAAGTTATTGATTACGAAGAAACGAAGCAACTGGAGTTCACAGTGGTTGCGTATGATTCTGGAGTACCGCAGTTATCCACAACAGCCAAAGTAATCGTCACTGTAATAAATGTTAATGATCAAGATCCTAAATTCGAGAAGGAATTGTATAATGCGTCTGTGAAAGAAAACTCGCCACCAGGCACACATGTTACTACCGTGAAAGCGACAGATGGAGATGAAGGTCCGTTTGGAGAAATTAGTTATAGTCTTATAGGTGATCACGCTGCTGACTTTAATATCGGTAAGTGAAATCTTTTCATTCAAAATTAATCGAACCAATATTTTATGGACAAACATCTATTTATATAAATTAAAGGCCACGAAACGGGAGAAATTACTGTTGGTGGCGCAACCGTTCTCGATAGAGAAATGACGCCAAATATCACCATAACAGTAATGGCCAGCGATGGTGCTCATATAAATTCACGTCGAAGTACCACCGTTCCAGTACTTGTAAAACTTATCGACGTTAATGACAATCGACCAATATTTACACAACATAGTTATAGAGCTTCAGTTGCTGAAAATCTGCCAGTAAATCCACCTGCACCGATTTTACAAGTAATTATACCTCGTCTGTTTGAACTTACAGAATGATAAAGCTAAAAAACTGACATATTATATATTCATTGTAAGGTCATAGCTATGGATCATGATGAAGGGATCAACGGAGAAGTTTGGTATACCATAATTCATGGGAATGAAAACGAGTCATTTTCTTTAAATCGTGAAACAGGCATTCTATACCCCGGAGCAGCACTTCTTGGAAGAGCTGGCTCATACAGAATTGAAGTGGAGGCAAGAGATGGTGCGGGTAGTGGACCGCATTCAGACAACTGTACCGTTGATATACGAGTAACATCAGTAAATCAACACAAACCTCAATTTGTTCTACCCGAATTAACGAACGCTACTGTTGAAGTACCCGAAGTTAGTGTAAAAATAGATTATCGATAAAGTATTCGTCATTTAGATGATTACACGAGTGTAATAACGAACAACATTTTTTTAGAATACTGGTGTACTAAATTACTTAATATTGACGGTAAAAGCAATCGATAGAGATCCTGGAGAAAACGGACGCGTAAGTTATCACTTAAAGGTTGGAAATCGAAATACTCAAGAAACAGAAGAATTTTCAATAGATCAAGAAACAGGTGAACTAAGATCGAAGATTATTCTTGATCGAGAAGTAAAAAGCAAATTTGAGGTAAATTCCATTCACGTATCCAAAAGCTTTTTACAACAATTGACTTCAAAAATAATAACGTTAACTTTAATATTATTTCAGCTTGTTCTGGTAGCTGCCGATCATGGTACCCCTACGGCATATGAAACATTACGACTGCTTACTGTACAATTAGTTGATACGAACGACAACACGCCACAATTTTACGATGAATATCATTTTTATATATCAGAAAATCGCCCGAAAGATTACTTTGTGGGAAAAGTAACTGCGGAAGATAAAGACGAAGGCAGACATGCAAAGGTTTACTATTACATAGAGGCTGGTAAATAATGTTCTACTAAGCAATTTGTGAAATTATACTATTACTAAATAGAGGTACAAATTTATGTAAATGGGAATATTTTTCAGGAAACGAAAATTATGCGTTTTACATGGACAAATCTGATGGTAGCATATACGCAAATAAATCATTCGATCGTGAATCTCGGGACAAATATGTCTTATCGATACTGGCTTCCAATGATCCTGATATCTATATAAGCCCCGTAGATACAGGACGTCCACTAATGCACAATACAGACCATGGACACGTAAATGTTACCATAACTATTTTAGACGAAAATGATAACTTACCGATATTCGAACGTAACGATTACTATGCGGGTGTTAATTCAATGGCAAATGTGAATGATTTTGTAACAAAAGTAACAGCGTCAGACTTAGATGTTGGAGATAACGGTACGCTGCATTACTACGTTGCCAGTGCAAACCTCTACAAATATGGATCAGAGAAACCTAGTGGTTCTATAGTTCCAAGTCCTTTCAATGTAACACAAGATGGTAAACTTGTCACAAGTGGTTATATGGCTGAGTACAACCAGGACAGGTTCATTGTTGAAGTTATAGCAAAAGAAACTGCTATTCCAGAAAGATATGCTATGACTAGAGTTCATGTAAGTTATTTTATACGTGAGTATTTGTACACTTTTAACTCCTTAATTACTTATCTTTTATGTTGACAAAGGTCTGGGTATTCGAAGCTTCACAATTAATTAGAGTCATTTTGTCAAAATCTCCCGAAGAAGTAAATCGTGAACGTGATGAAATTGTGTCAGAATTATCAAATGCAACTCAAAGCAGAGTTGTTGTTGATGAAATTCGATACCATGTAGATGCATCAGGTCATATTCGTAGAGAATGGTAAGAAAAGAATATTTGAAACTTTCTCTAAATTAATTTGTACTTTTTCAAGAACGTAACATTTGAATGCAACTTATAGGTGTGACATGTATTTACACGTGGTAGAACCAAAAACCCAAACTATTGCTCCCATTCCACAAGTACTTAAAGTTATTGATGCAAAATATGACTTCTTGAAAGATTATTATGCTGGTTTTGCCATTGAAAATGTTGTGGTAAGTATTTCTTGCATTTCAAACTATAAATAAGATATTAACATTGTGTTAACTAATATAATTTTTCAGCCTGCTTATGCAGGAGTACAAGAAGAACCATTCGATCCTGCGTTAGCGGCTTTAATAGCCTTACTGGTAGTTTTATTAGTTGGTGCAGTTACTGTAATAGTAGTTTGTTGTTGTTTACGACACTGGTAAATGTTAAACAAATATACATTTTCTCATTTTAATATGAAAAACATCAAATATATTATATTACATGATATTTTAGGGTAATCACTGTGCCAAATGATATAAGGAAGAAGGATGGTTTAATAAAGAAACAAATTATTGACGAGTTAAATACTACAGAAAATCCTTTGTGGATCGAACAGTGAGTAAAGATATATCTTTTGTTAAAGATACATTCATATAACATATTTATATAATGATAATTTTTTAGAAAACTCAAATTATATGAGGAACAAGAATTAACAATGCAAGTATTCAGTGAACCTGAAGGTGGCTTAGGTACAGAGAGACGAGGAAGTGGTGTAAGTGTTGGAATGGGTGATACATCTCAAGATAACACTTATGCTACTATTCAGCGACCACTGCCTACGAACAGGCACCGTCCAACAACACCAGATTATACAACGCTTCCAGGAAACCATAATGTATATCAAGAAAGCCATTATATTCTTTAACATTAGATAAACTATTATATATTCAAAAAGAAACAAATTTAATTATATTATACATTTTATTTTAGCTTTACGAATCAGCCATGGGTTTTCAAGGATCAACATTTCAGCCATCCTCGAATGTAATGCCTCAATTTACACTTGATCGTGATGGTCAACCCCAGTTTGTTTCAGGGCTAGTATAAATTAAGTTTTACGCCAATCCCTTTTTTAATCAGTAATATAACTTTATCACCATACGTTGTACCTCTCTAACCACGGCTCTAACTGTTGCACGCGCCTTTCCGAAATTACACTCGCATGCACACACCTTTTCGACAATAATCGGATAATATCGTTAGGTTTGTCTGCGAGTAGACGCGTGTACAAGGAGAGCACAAAAATTATCCCGAATTACACAGGAAAATCTACTCTGACTGTGCACCTTTTGCTATTTCAGTTCGAACTCTTTAGCAATGAAGAATTCAAGATGAAGAGTAACGACGAACAACAGTCAATATTACTGGAATAAATATTTCCCTGTAGCTGGTGTGTGCATGTATATATGTGTGCGTTGCCAACCTATGGTCCTAACTAACTAATTGTTAGGTTCACTGTTAGAAAAATCAAAATTGCTAGAAAATAGATACTGTGAAATAGTTTAATGACCGAAGCTTGGCACGACAGATATATGTATATAAATGAATGTGTAGACTCCGTCCAGCGCAGTTTTCTGATTAATTCCTCACTAGTTTAGTATTTATATAACTTATGTACGTTTTACACGTAAAAACAAAAGGAAGGAACGTACTTATAGTGTCATTATCTTCTATATGAACAAATGAGTCACTTAATGTCATATCATGGCGTTAATACAACAAAATGTTCTAAATGTTAAAAAAAAAGAACAAGCTCATAATATTAAAAATATTTGTAATTAGAAAAACAATTCAGTCGAAATATCAACATATGTCATAAGTTCATGTACAACTATTAATTTGCAATATATGTTATATTTATTTAAGTTAGGGTTAAATGACTGATTTTTATCCGATTAATCTGTGATTTGATTACGCCCGCGTATATACGTGACAGTTATCCTACATTTGAGATTTTGTATAACTCATTGGCGATGGGCGGATATAGTCATATCATAGCTAGTTAAATGGAGACGTTCGCATCAAATTTCAATGTTATGTAACAACATAATCATCTCGCGCTATCTGCGAAGACCACATCGCTTTTCATCGCCTAAACCGTCCTCAACGAAACATATGTGCATTGGGGTCTATGGAATTTATTGCGAACGGCTCTAATCGTACAGTATCATATACCCGAAAAACAATAACTTAACTATGATCATGTTATGTCTATAAACATTTAATGTAAAACTAATATCAGTATCACAATATTACTAGATGGTTATGAATATTCCAGTTAGTAAAAGTATCTGTTTATTGATTATAAATTTATTGTAACATATTTTATGTATAAGTCATTGATAAAAAAAAATATTCGTATGTCAACATTCATCACATCTCACATCATGTGGAAATAAATATTCAAATCTGTGTACATTTAACTCTTTTCAGTATCCATATGTTTTCCTTTATCCAAATTCTGTTTTTTTATCTCAATATTAGACTTATTATCTAATGATTTTGGTGCATAATTGAAAATTTGAACTACCGAATTAGGTTGTTCAATCCATAATTTATATCCTTTTTTTGTGGGATATCTTTTAACACTTAAGCATGTTAAACATGTCCATTTCACACTTTTTACCGGTTTTGATACTAATCGCACCCTTGCAGTTTCACCAGGTATAAGTGGTGATTGACAACATTTACAAATTGTCCTTTTAATATCTGATTCTCTTAAAAAGAAAAATTGTATATATATATAAATCTTACTTACATATTTTATAGAAGCTTATTTACAATTATAACTAGATAGATATATTATGGTCATTTAAATTTTTTAAACTCACATTCTTAAAACTGATTTTTTTGCACAACCAACCATTATATTTCCATAATATGATGCTGCTACTCTATTTTTCAATGCCATTAGGTAACTTGCCTATGAACAATTTCTTATTAATATTTTCACTTTAATTTATAGTATAAAAAGTTATTCAAGATTATTATTACCTGATACAAATAATTCATCCTTTCAAAAATATCTTTACCTTGGCATAGTTTTGTATTTGTATCTAATAATTATAAAATAGAAAATAAATATAATAGAAAAGTGTATAAATATATATAACACTTAATATTACAAATATATTTGAAAATATATAATATATTATATTTTATACTAACCCATACTTCTTATAAAAATTAAAGTTACGTATCTTAAAACTTTGTTCGTAAAGAAATACTTTGAAGAAGAAAATGGTTTAGTAAAATAGGTTATGTTGTATTGTTTACGGTTACTTATGACTTACATCATTTAGATTGTCAAACATGTAATATATTATTAGACCTATACATCGTTACTAAAGCAAAATTATATTTAAAAGTTTCAAATAAAACTTTCAAGTATTATAAAATTAGATAAAGTTATTCACACAACTACACTGTCTATTAAAATAAACTATAAGTGAATTATGGTACTTTATTGCAAAATTGATATATATATATATATATACATATACACAAATTGATACAAATAAAAATTTGATCTTTTTTTTAAATTAAGTTTTCTTTACTTTGTTTTTGTGTCATAACATATGGCAACAAAGTTAGGATATTTAATATAAAATCTAGTATACTTTTAATTATTGAATTACCTACAAAGTTAAAAATTCTAAAAAAAATAGTGTCAATGAGTATTTCAATGTATAGTTGTACTTATACATTTTATTATCTTATATTTGAGATACGATATAAAAATAATATTATCTTAAAATAATTCAATTTTGACTTTAATGAATAATAATAATAATGTGAAACAAACAATATACAATCTCGGAAGTTTCATTTTCTCAATATAATATACAATATACAAATGTTTAGAAAGAGTTGGTACTTATAGACATTCTCTTTCTGAAATGCATACATTATTCTTGTGTATAGTCATCATTCCTTATCATTATCATAGTAATCCTTGTGACTATGATCAGAAACTGATGTTGAACTATTAGTTAAAGCTGTCATAAGCATATATGACTTATAATTATCTTTACATGCTGATGATAATCCATTTTCTTTTACTTTACATTTCCAACTAAGATTAGGAGTAAATTCAACTTTTAAGTTTTCTGTTTCTTCAACTGAGTTTTGATCAGGGCTCCTTGTACTGTTAGCATTTGATCTATATAATTTAGATAAGATATTAAAATAATAATTTCTACTTAAAATATTACAAATTAAATACTTACTCTTCCAAGACATTATTTTCATCATAGTGATAACCATACTCTTCAAAAACAGTCTCCAAATTATCGCATTGCTCTTTTAAGCTTTCATATTGTGCCTTAGTTTCTTGGAGAAATTCTTCCATATGAATTGAACCTTCTTTCATTTCTGACAAAGTTTGTTCTATTCCATTCTGATATTTTTTAGTGCATAAAGAAAATATTAAATAGTATCAGTAGCAATATAAATTTTTAAGAAACATTAAATAACAAAACATTAATTAAATGGTAGAAATAATTTAAAGAAATAAAATGATTTATGTGACACAAACCTGTGTATTCTTTATAACATTCCACATAGCTTCGGTATAAAAATCTGATTCTGCAGTACATTCTGCAAAACGTCCGATTAGAACGTGTGGAAGTTTCCATGTTGTATTTAGTTTTTCAATACCGTCATCAATTTGTCGAGCTTGAACTCTCAGTTTTCCAAAATTACTTGGACGCATTGAGCAAAAATTGTATCAAATTTATTTGCTATTTTACAAGTTAATTATTTTGAATGACTGTATACACAGCTACGTAAGCGTTTTTTAAATATGTAACCGTATACACTTTTGCCAACATAAAATATAAAATTCTCTGCGTAAGTAACTATCCCTTTTTATATTAATATTATATTGTTTTTACTTACTATATGTTATAATTAAGCAGATAAATGCAAAGGTTGTTAAATTAAAATATATTCCTATTCAATAAATTTCGAAAAATTTATATTTGAACATGTTTTTTATAAAACACTGTTTTTAATGTTTTTAATAATATATTATATTAAATTATACGTATGTGTATGCTCAGAAGTAAAATTTGTATAAAGTTTAATTGCATATTTCCATGTCATTAATGATAGCGCTTTTAATACCATTTTATTGGATTGAATCCCATCGACATTTTTTTACTAATATACCATATGTCATATAATACAATTATTAAGTATTAACTATTAACGAATTAAATAATGTAATTCAAAATCTATGATACTTATTAAAAAAACCATCAAAACTTTTATGTAATAGTGGTAGTATTATTATGTCCCAACATATATAATTTATTTTCATATAAGGATAAGAATTCAATTTAATATTGTCTCATTAACTTTCCATAGTTTGTTTCCTGCGAAAATTAAAGTTTAATACAATACTGTTGAATAAAATTTGAATAAAAATTATGGTTTATTGTTTTGATATACATATATATAACATATGCATATGTATGTATATTCGGTTTGATAAATCTGTCGAATCTTTTATACCGGTTTTTTTTTTACTTTAATTTATTACGTTTAAGATTCCTCAATTATTAAAATTACATAATAGCTACTTGAAATCTTCTCTAAGTGACATTTAAAAACTCGAGTTTTAAAAATTGTAAGAAAGGGATAAATTCTTTATGCTGTACATTACAAAAAAATACTTCTTAGTATAGATGTAACTGATAATATTTGCTTATTTAATACACAGAAAATAAATAAAAAATGAAAAAGAAGGCATATTGCAATAAAATATAGTTACTGAAACAATTATATATGGATGAAAAATAATAGATAAAATTATACAGAAGAAATAAATTTAAACCGTGCGTGCTTAAAATTACAATAGTATTTAGTAATCATACTATAATAAAAAGATTTCGTTAAATATGTACGTTAGATATATTAAAATCGTACAAAATTGAATAGTAAAATTGTCTGTGTTGTATATCTATAATAATCAATATTTCTTTTTTATAATCATAATAAAAGAAAAAATATAATAATCAGTTACTAATATCGAAGTACATAACAACAAAGTATTTTTAAATTTATCCACATTTTAACTAGCGAGAGACTACTTTTGACCTACTGAATATGCACTTATGTCATAATCGCACCAACGTCCATTTTCAGACGCAAACGCTCGTAACGGATTCTAGGGGAACATTAATGACGACATGTGCATAGTATAGAAAAAGCTACATAAATGTGAAATTGTAACCACACATGAACGCGGTTCGTGAATATATGACATTAGGCACAACGCATAATGGCTACTGCAACATTGTAAAAAAGTGTTTCGCCTGACAGCAGTAGAAATGTAGTTCGTGTAATTCAAAGAACATTTTGTGGTTTAATTGTCATACAGATTTTTTCGATTAACTAAGGTTAATAACAAACTCATTTGTTCCATGACTTCCTTACTAAATAATACGTAAGTACATAGGTTTTAAATTATATATAGGTTGTTATTTATATGATATAAATTAAAGTAATTAGTGCAAAGTAAAATGGAATTTAAATGACCTCTGTAAAAGCAAATTTATAATTTAAATGCAATTTATGTAAATGGACAACTATATAGTTGATTGTAATTCCAGGTTAACAAAAAATGACAGTATTAGAAACAGAAGAAGATGCGGATAAACGTTCAGTTCCTCCTAGGAAGAAACTTTGCTTATCCCTTTCTGGTCGTGCACGTACAATTTCTAACAACATTTCTCAGGCTCCTCAGATTTCAGAGAGGGAGAGCCTTTTAAACAGAGATACCTATACACATAGTACGTAAACTTCATTATTATATAAACTTTTATATTATATTGAATATTCATTATATATGATTATATCAAACATATATGATTTAACGTTTTTTTATAATGTTCATTAATTATGAAGGTACAATCAAAATGTTGAATGGTTATCGCAATCAATTGAGCAATCACCAAGATGGAAGTTATGATGTATCGAATAGTGGTACAGAAGGATTAAGAATAGCTACTTTATGTAATTTAGGAAATACATGTTTTTTGAACAGTGTGATATATACGTTACGATTTGCACCATCCTTCCTACATAATTTGCATCATTTGGCCACCGATTTGTCTAATTTAAATGATAAACAACTTCAAACAAAAGTAAGTTGTATTTTATTTAAAACAATAGATTTTGTTCCAGCAGTACACGTCATTAGCGACTGAGATGTTGATGCTAATTCTTTAATTAAAAGAAAGAATGCTTTGTTATATTTTTACATAAAAATAAAATGGAAAAATATATTATATATTTTTTATATTAGATAAAGTCATCATCTTTGGGAAGAACTGGTGTGTCACTTACATCAAGTGGCAGCAGGAGTTGGAGCAGTAAAGACCTATTAGCTTTGGCTGGACCTACTGGAGATAGTAACAAACATAGAATACAAATAGCTACTGAGAAGTTACATGAATTGTTCATGGCATTACGTGCATCTGAAGCAAGAGAAAACAGTGAACCATATCAACCAGATGCATTTTTGCAAGCTCTTAGGTAAATATAATATTAACAATAGAATATTATAATTAAGAATTGAATATTACATTAAAAACAATGATGCATGTATATCTTTTTACAGAGATGTGAATCCTATCTTCGAAGGAAATCAACAGCAAGATGCTCATGAACTTTTAGTGTGTTTACTAGATAACATCAGGGAAACATTCCAATTGTTGGTCAGGCATAGAGAAAGTCAGTTTGGACAAAATAACGATGGATTATCAGACTTCTCTACAGAACATTTAACAGATGTACAATCAGAAGGTAGTAATTCCAACAAAAGAAGCATTCGTAAATCTAGGAAAAAGAAAAAGATAACGACAAGGGGAAGTTCATCTTGTCTTGTACAATCGAATCTAAATGGTGTATCAGTATCTTCTAGACCATATGAGCATATGAAATATTATATGAAGTACTGTATGAAATATGAAAATGGTCATGCTGAATTTCCGGAAACTAATGGAGAGATAAATAGTCATAGACTAGAAAGCAAAAAGTGTTTTATTTCTGAAGATTTTGAAGGAGTTAGCCTTTTGCGGACTACATGTCTAGAGTGTGAGCATGTTACAGAACGAAAGGAAACATTTTGCGATATATGTGTGCCTATTGATATAGACAGATCAAGTGAAAAAGGTAGGTGATATTAATGATTATCCAATATTAAGTAACGAGTAACGATCAGAAATATACTGTAGATATATTTATTTGCAGATAAAGAAGTAAGACCAATGGATAGTAGTGAAGTATACAAACGTGCAGTAGTTACTAGCGAACTTCTTTGGGGTAGAGATAAATATTGGTGCGCTCGTTGTCTTCGTTATAATGAAGCTCGCAGAGCTGTGTGTTTTCCATCTTTACCAAGGCTACTTATATTGCAGTTGAAAAGATTTTCTACCGCAGCAGGGTAAGATTCAGTTTTTTAACTTTTATTTATTACAATGAAGAAAGAAGATTTCCATATTTCATATAAAGATATATATTGCATTAGGTCAATGGAAAAAATTAATAATCATATGCCAACACCGTTAACGTTACAATGTTTTTGCGAAGAATGCAACAATGATCAAACACGGGGAACTACAAGTGGCAGATCAGAGTCACGACATGTATATAAGTTATATTCTGTAATTATGCACCAGGGTGCGACAATGACAGCTGGTCATTATGTCGCTTATACTCGTTTACCTGATGAATCTGCATTCGCAGAATATTTTCAATGCGATCGAGGTAGTAAACGACAAACTTCTGGTCAGGGTAGTAGCAGCAGCACAAACACAAATTCGTCTTCATCAGACAAAACATCCGGTATATTCAAATACTTTAGAAGTAAACCAAGTGCTAGTGAATCTAAGGAACAATTAATTCGGTTTGGTTGTCGTAGTATGGATTGTTGTGGTATTCGACGTCATAAACATACTAGCACATGGCTGGAATGTGATGACGAAGCAGTACATGTAATTCCATTACGAGAGTTAGAAGATAAATTAGCGCCAAATCCACGAAATTCCGCCACTCCTTACCTCCTATTCTATGTAAGATCTATGACGTAAATATTTTTTTCTTTAAAAACGTAAAAATCATGCGTATATCAAGTATTCAAACACTAAGAGTGCAATGGGCCTTGTTCCTCCCTGTTAATGACTGCGCTGTCACACACATTCCACATCTGTTTACTCTGTACGTACTATATCAGGTTTAGGTGAATGTGTATAATTTCGTAGAAAATAAATTATGTATTAAAATCATGTTAAGCGTTAGAATTTGATAGTTAAATGATATGCAATAAATTCTCCACTCTACGCGATAATGGTACTCAAATCTTGCTATTAATACCACAAAGTGTCAATTTGTATTTAGATGATTAATGTTAACTGGGACATGGGGCGTTTTATTTTTAAGTTGTTTCTGTAAAAATAAAAGTGTGTATTCTTGATTTAATTCCCTATTCTTTTCAGCTTTGGGTACTTTCCAATGTAAATGGAAGTACAAAAATGATATTTACAATAATTAAATAAGCTTATATTCTAGATACTATTATCATATATATTTTTATTAACCATATTATTTTTTTTCATGTACTATCTACAACACATATTATCTTATCTTATGTTTTATTTATGAGAATGGTAAAAACAAAAAAGTATTTATGCTAGTAAATTAATAATATATTCCTTTTATATTTTTAAATTAAATTATAAATATATTTCTTTAAACGTATAATTTTTATACTTTTATTTCCTAAACAAAAAAAAAAGATAATTCCAGATTTTTTGCCGAAGATGTTTGCGTTTGAAATCGTTCTAATTTAAGTTCAATTATTATATACATAATCACTGTTAAATGTGCGAAAATCAATCACTATGACACATAGTTTGTAATAAATATTTATACGTCCAAGAAGTAATTTAAAGATGTCGGAGTTAAGCGATTGTTGTTAAACAATAACAGAATGAAATAGAGCAAAGAACAGTGAATTATTAATTGCGTAAAATGTCCTGTTTACGTTGAAATACATATTTGTAAAACGTCAGGATGTCAGTTTAATCATACGTGGCTATATACATATATCGATTATTTCGATAGGGGTCAGTAGTGAATAGTCGTGTTTCACCTGCCAGCCTGACGTATTGTCGTTTCTTCTACTTTCGACTCGCGTTACAAATACATTTAACTTTCCGCCTTTTTTTTATATAAAAAGTTTTCCTACTTGGACATGATTGCATCGTTTCTTTAAAGAAAAGGTAAGTCAGTCGTATATAGAGTTGTATACAAATTTTAACGTTTTTAAACGAAATCAAATTTACGCGCTACGAATAAGCAGAATTTAAACGAAAGTAGAACATTTATGTATACGTTATAGTGTGAATATATATTTTTTATATTCGTGTTATATTCATTGTTAAATACGATAGATTGTAAAATATTAAAACTTGCAGGAAGACATTGTATTTGCATAATATTGAAATCGGTAACGTTAATAAGTAATTACTATTTAAGATAATTATTTGATTACCAAAACTGTCTGTTTTTTTAAATTAATCATTTATATAAATATTAGAATACAAAGAAGAAAGTGTTGTAAGAAAAGTCAATTTTTACTGTTATTATTACCGTTTTAATAACTTTATATTCTTTTATTAGTTATATACATAGTTATTATTTGAAATAATGCTTTTCTTTATTTGCATAACGTGCGAGTAAACTGCGTACCTGCGTTTTATTCAACAGTAACAATTTAACGTCAATTTGTATAATGACATGGTGAGTGTAACATATAAGAATTTCATTGAATGTACGTATTTCGATGTGAAACACTATGGATATAGAAATCATTCACTTGACAAAAAAAGGCAATCAGTTGGAATCAGGCAAAAAAAAGACACAAAACAACGTTGATTGTTGGTAGAATTACCAGCGATAGTAAATGGAAAATGCTTAATGAACATTACAATAGTATAGAATATCTCCATAACGCATAGTGCACATTTATCGCTCTAACAAACTAAGCAAGCATAATCAATACAGTTACAGTATATCGTCGACAAGTATAATAGATGGATGTCGTAATATCATTGACGTTTATTACATGCACTGCACATTATATATTAGTGTCATATCTTTCTTTCTTAAAGAATTACGTTCGATACAAAATATATATAGTAAGCATCGTAAATTTATTAATTCACTGTTCACGTATACTTGATATACTTCACTTATTTGTATTATATCACATTTTTAACATTGCTCAACGTAGTGATAAATACATTTAATACGATATTTATATAGTCATTGTATAAGTCAACATAATTATTGATATCGACGTAAGAATTAAAAGTGATGTGATGAGATTATATCGTAAATATTTAAAACATTATTAGCATGTTGGTCATTAACTGTTGCAAGTTCGAGCACTATAAATATATTTATAATAGTAGTTATTGTGTACGTTGATTTATTTAATACGGTTACTACAAAAACCATATACTACAAATATAATACCACATATAATACAAGTATTTATATAATATATATAAATTTATTAAGTATTTATATAATTTATATATTATAATTATATATATTGTGTAATATGTATATTATATAATATATTAATATAATGATATAAGTAATATATAATATAATATATAATACAAATATATACTTTAACCAACAAATACTATATTACAAAAATAGTATCACCTTTTAATATTACACGAGATAAAATTAAGTCAATAAGAATAGGTATACATATACGTACATATGTCATTCACCTATTTGTTTTAATCGAATTTTCGTACCTCGGAGATGATCTTATCTGTTTTTCATTTATACGGTGATTACAGATTTTGCTAAAACTAATAAATTATCGGTATGAAGTACCAGCAGATCTCGGTCGATTTTATAAGCATGGTGTACACCGCTTGTTCGTACTTGGCTCTCGCTGGAGTCGTTTGGATATTCTTACGACTCATCCAGGCGTGCTTTTGGTTACCACGCCATCTGAAAAGACAAAATAATGTCCAACGAATGCTGCAAGACAAGGTTTTATTTTTCTATTCTCTTTTAACAAGTAAAATATATTAATATATTAAATCTGTTAGCGGATTAAGTGGTTAAATGTTTTTGTATAATATTACAGTAGCTTTTGAATAAGCAATCACATCTTTCCTTGATTAAAGTTCCGTAAAATTACCTTTACACTTTGTTTATGAACCAAAGCGAGTAGCAGGGGGCATTGTTTCATTGTTCTCAGCCTCACATGTCTGACCGGTGATAAATGAACCTGTCGAATTCTGGACATTGATCGAGTGATTCATAAGTGAAATTTGAATTTTTATGTTGGAACTGCATAAAACGGAACTCATTGATGAATGGTTGATTTGAACAGATTATCTGTTATCTTTATTATTTCTTTCTTTCTTCTTTTAAAAATTAAAGATAGTATTCAAATGTGTTCAAAAGTATGAAATGTATCAAAATGGGAAATATATGGAAAATATGAGAAGTGCTTGGATGAAAGTTGTAATATATCAAGCGTGCTGAGGTTATGTGATCTTCCAATTATTTTAAAAATCCCTAAATCAACATCAAGAGAGGAAAGAATAAAAAAATTCTTCTTAAAAGGAAGAGTACATTTCTCATTGTACATGGAATGTTTTCAGAATACCTTTGCTTGCTTCTTTCACACGAGATATTCTTGACACATTAACATAATGGATATTAGCATAATACCAAGACACATAGAAACTGCACGATCGAACCTCCATATACCTTACTTATGTAATAGCGTATACACATAATATATTATACGTTCATACGTATGTCACAGCATTGAAAAGGACCCTATTACTTAAAATCTTAGACTAATTTCTCAATGTAGAGATTTTCAATGCGTATGTATATGTATATTCGACTCTGTACTCTACTTTCTGCAATATTGCCGCAGTTAAATCTCGACATATCCTAACAATTCTACGCTTTATAACTCCAGATGTCCTAGAGCTTTAATTCAGTAAACGATACTTTTTAAACGAGGTAACGTAATTATGGTTAATCCTGACTTGTCCATTTCGAAAATTCATATCCCCAAGAATAATTCAAATTAAAAATGAAAAATATTTTGTTGAAAATATATAGTGTAATATGCAGTTATAATATGCAACGAAAAATATATATTGCCATCTATAAATTCGGAGTTGAAAATCATCATAAGGTCGAACAAATGTCAGTATAATCTGTTCCTCTCAATATTTTATAACTAGACTAAGGATTGTCCTGCATTTATGGAAAATTTCAGTGTGGAAAAATGTATAGAATGCATGTAACATATAGAAATACATAAAACATTCAAAGTACAGTAGTTGTTATAATATTTGGAGGATGAAACAAATCTCTATTCGACCTCTATTTCTTTAGTTATATTCGCAAAAAATCTGAATTTTCACAAATATCTGCAGTCCATCACTTTCGATCGAGACATTTTCTTATATTTTTCATACCTTCCGAGATATTTGCCTTTTTTATCTATTATTATGAGAATCATCGGCTTTTAAAAAAATGTTTTAAAAAAATTATTTTGTAATTTACGAAATTGAAATTGCTTTAATATCTTCACTACACTTATCAATACGAAAAGACATTTGAAAGAAAATTGTTCTGCGTAAATGGATAAATATTCTACTACCTTTTAAGTGTTTACACGCTTATTTAAAAATACCTATAGTTATGTGAACCATTAATTAATAATCATTTTTGTATAGATGGAGGGCTATGAGAAGTACATATTGGAATGCGAAAGAAAAGAAAAGATTGAACAAGAAATGCAAGGCGGGGATGCCAAGTGTGATCCTGAGCAAGCGGAGAAATGGAAAGAACGAAGAGAATGTCTGGAAATGTTGAAGAGGGAATTAAGTAAGATTCGCGATGGCGGTGACAATTCGCAAGACTGGGACTATCTTCTGGAAGATGATGAAAAGAAGGAAGCTAGTATCACAGAAATTCAAGATGACGAAATTTCTAAAGATGAATCTAATGGTAAAATAAACGCAAGCACGAACGTGATCAAACAAGTAGCCGATTCGGAGGAGAAAAAGGACAAATAATTATGTTCCGCATCATCTCTGTAAGAACGCAACAGCATCTATGATAACAGATTGAAGATGTTTTAAATCTTTTTAGTTCGTAAAAATCGTAAATAAAATGGTACGATGAAACATTTAAAGAATTCGATTCGAAGTATTTAAAAAATATGCAACCAGATAAATGTGTGTTCATTTCAAAACAAACAGAAGAAATAGTAATTATTAATTCTGTGACAAAATTTTTAATAATTTTGTTTTTGAATGTATCGTTGCTGCCGCGGTCATTCAATAATTAATATCATAAACAGTTTTAACCTTAATACGTTTCGTCCACATATTCACCTACGAGGCACAAGAATTTAGTAATTAATACGTATTAAGTGTTTGATTCTACCTATACTTAATTATATTTGCAATGATATATGAGTGAATGCAATTTATTGTACGTACCTAAATATACAATATGTATGAAAAATTACCTGTTGACACGAAAATGTAAAATAAGTGCATATACATTAGAAACACAATTCAAAATTAAAGTCTATTACATACACGTGCCTCTTTAAAATTACAATGTAATCAAGGGATATATCGAGTTTTGCTATCATTAACCTACAATAATTTAAAGAATTCAAATTAGTTTATGACATGATAAAATTATTATATTATAATATAGAAGATGTATTACGATATTAATGATTTTAATATATTTTTGTTATATTTATTGTATTAGCATTATTTAGTGCTGTATTGAGACTTTAAAGAAGTGCCCTTATAAAAATAGAATAGGTATATTCTTAAAGATGACTGAAACACATACACGAAAAACAAATGAAATTAAGATATTTAAAAAGTCGAATTTATAATACCTAACAGAGTTAATTTATCGAAATATTACATATGGAAAGAACGATTATGATATTTTTGTACTGGATTTTTATCAAACATAATGTAAAATGTAAACTTTATAGTATTTATAACAAATATTTAAAGTTACCAATTCTAACCAGGAAAATGAATTGAACTGAATATAATAATATATAAACTAAGTGTGATTTCGTATGCAACTAATGCACCGTATTTTTTACATGTATGTACATCAACAAAATCCTATTTATTCTTCAAACGTGTTATACATCTATGTACGTATCTTTGTATCGTTTGAATTACAAAAGTAAAGACACCAAATATACTTAATATTAATCATGAAATTTTTATTAATTAGATCGTATCTAACTAAATTTAATTTATCATTTGGTATCTCACAGTATTATTAAATAAATGTAAAATAAAAAGAACTTCTTAAGTTTCAATTTTACCACTAATCATTATTATTAACATTTTTGTATGAAAATGTATCGAATGAAATAACTTTCAATAAATCATATACACAAGAATTCTTTGTTATTGGAGAAAACATATCATGTCTATGTGAACTATCTTTTTAAACATGTAAATAACTTATCATTTTTGGAATACCATTAGTGAAATTTATAAAAAGGAGTACACGATGGTCCTTTCGCGGAAACGCATCGTCGGTATAATTCATTGTCGAAAAACGCCCTTTGCGAAGGTGTGGTCCGGGAAAACACTTGGAGGCCTGCTGCAAAATGACGCGCACAGTGCCGGAGTAATCGGTTCCGCCGCACATAGCGCGTCGTATCGTAGCAATAAATAAATTAAGGTCCTTTCACGGCTGGGCCAAATTTCTCTTACGATCAAAAGTTTCTTCGCATGCACACCTAATTCGAAAATAAAAAGGTTGGTAAGCAGACTGTTGCGCCTCAACTCGACATCTGTTTTCAATCGAGTTATTAATAATTTAAACTAACAATTGATACAACCGTAGAAATAATTAACTAAGAAAAGGATTAATTCATATGTGAAAAGAATTTCCTGTTCTTATGATATGTTTTTATCGTTGAAAATTTTACGAATGTGCACTAGAAAGGGATGGTTGCGTTAGCGATAATTATCGAAGTTTGTTATCTAAAGACAGAGTTTAACCGAAATTTATCGATTAATTTTCACGAGTATTTTCAGAGAATAGACACGAACGAATGCAACAACTGTATCTAGATGTTCCCATTACAATACCTTGGGAAGCAGGTGCAAGATACCGGGTAGAGATATACACACGTTTTACGGCCTGAAAGTCAAGGCTACGCTCGAAGGGCAAACTTAAAAAGGAGCTACATTTGCTGGCGCACATCCAACTGGAGCAACGATTATTTTCTTTGCCTGCGAGGCGATGGAGGTCGCTGCGCCATTCTAAACATGTATTGGGTCTAATCCAGCCGAGGCATGTGCACGAATCATTTTTCTTCAGCTGTCGGCCACGACTTTTTTCCTTCAGCATCAATTTTTCGTAATGAATCTCTGATTGCAATGTGGAAATGCTTTATGCAGCTATATCCTGTTCTAATGATAAATTAATTCCGTCAAATGCAACTACTTATGAATTTCAACAAGAAACAAGGAAAACTTGTTAGTTCAGGATGTAACTTTTACTTTAAGTCACATTACAAAATTATAGATTTATCAATATACGTTCTATAAGTAATGTAATTGCAAAGAAATGTATAGAAATTTTCAGGATCCGATTACTTTGAGTTTCATTATTTTAGTGTTGTTTTATACGTCATTTTATAGTAAAATTTTGTATAGTTATTGAGTTCTGTTAAATTTGAAAAACATTAATTTTATTCATTTTTATCTTTACAGCATAATAGAATTATATTATAAAGCTAAATAGAATCTACGTTTAATACAACAAACTTTTATAAAATACACATTTATAATTAATGAAAACAATTAATATATGTTTACACGCGTACTGTTCTATACGATACATAAGGAATCCCGCGAACAAATTGAGAAACTTTGTCAGCGCGTTCAGAATGTATCGGTCAATTTGTCTTTGATTTTGAGATATGTAAAGTATATTGAGATATAAACCAAAATTAATTATACGGATTAAAGCTACTTAATTTTTGTTCATATTTAACATTGTGTTCGATTTTGACATAATGTATTAATCATTTCGTGTTCCTGTGTACGTAAGATGGCTTTCACATTAACCGTGTCTATTTTAAATATCGATAAGATCATTCCAAATGCTAATACTAGATTCATTGATATTTGTTACCAAATGCTCATGTGTATACACTTTTGACCTCAATTTGAAAAACATTTGAAGGGGATAGGTTAATCACTGTGCGATTTGTGTTACACATTCAATATCAGTTTTCCTTTGACTTTGATAAACATTTTATAGATGTTAAATAACAAGGACTTCCATGATATTGATATTGCTATTCATATTTTTCTGCAACGGTATGTAATAAAACTTCATTTATTGGAATAACTGCAATTCACATGATGAGAAATTTAAGATTAGAGCTTATAAGAATATGTGCGATTGAATTTAATAAGATATTCAGTAACATATTACGTTTAGAAGTCAATTATACTTTTTCACATTTTTAATACTTATACATATCTATAAGAATCTAATTATATGTTATATTCCACTTAAGGTCAATGACAAAGCAAACACATCAATTGCATATGTTTCTATGTTGAATGATTTAAAATTAATTCATATTAATAATTTCAGTACATCATCGCTATAGCACTAATTACTGACGAATCAAGTTATTCTCTCACTATATTTCGCATAAAACCGTCTTTTTCGTAAGGCCATGCAACTAGTGTACTTACATGAATCGATCACTAACTTCGTGAAAGTTTTCGTTATTCGTGCGCAAGGTGGTGCCACCGGCGTTATTTGTACACAATCAGACAGTTTGATGGCGGGAGGGCGCTACTTGCAATCGGGTGTATAAGGGTTCGTGGACGAAATTGGCCCTCTTCATGGACCTAGGCGATTACGTTTCTGTCGTGTAACGCGAGGGACAACACGCGAAAAGTGGTTTGCACGTTGATCTGTGGGATTGACGACAATGTCGTCGAGAAGGCGACGTTCTACGTTTATTTAAAAATCGTCGATGTATACTCTCGTCGCTGACCTGGAGACCGGCGACAGGAGCCATGCCGCAGCACAACCCCTGCCTGAAGAGGCTGATGACAATGACAGCGACGAATCGTCATCGTCTTGTCAGCTAGGGAACGTCGACAGCAAGTAAGTAAGTAGTTGAACGTCATGTTCCTGCTGCGTACCGCCTTTCTGTTTTATTTCTTTCACCTGCACGATTTCATGGTCGATAATATTTCTCTACCTGAATATGCATATATCATCGCGCGAGTTTTCGATCATTTGAATTAATCCACGATCGAACATCACTCAATCATTGAATTTGATATTTAACGTACGATGGTTACGTGTTGATTTGGCTGGTTAATGTGTTTGTAGATGCAAGAAACTGGTTAGTTATGTTCTAATTGTGTAATGTGATTGTCCAAAACAATATCGACGCGGCAATTTGAGCGATAAAGAGGGGAATATCAGAATAATAGAGAGAGATTCGGTAGTTTGCCAGTCGATGCATGCACTTATATATACATATATATATGGATATGTGTATGTGTGTTTTTCGTATAAATGTGGTGTTCACTATGTGGATCAATTTGGTTTTCGCGTGCACTATCGCGTGGTTCTATCGTTGATCTACTCGGCGCGGCGTGTTTACGCTGCGGAAATATAGCCAACGAAGGATCGTACAGTTGAAATATTGTTTCGCGAGCAGTTGCGCCGAGTCTTTTGTTACTGCTGCCAGGTGACTGGAACGAGCAGAGGTCACTGACCGGTGAACTCTGACCGAACATGACGTCATTGATTGTAGCCTCCATCCAGGGAGTTTATTTTTGTGTCACTGTATAGGTCGGTATAGGAGGTGCGACGCATCTGTAGAGAGTGGAGCATCTATGGCCTTTAATCCTTGTTGCATGTTCCACCGTCAGACCTATTGCGTCAAACGTATATAACGTACATACGTTTGATTTACTTATAATTGTATACCTGTGTCTTTTTAATAAAGTATGAACGAATGAATGAATTCGTATTATGAACAATTTGTTTGTTGGTTCATATTCAACTATGCTATAATTTTAATCGTGAATATAATACAAGCAATAGACATACGATTACTCATCGATTAAAGAGTCAACATTGACGATGCCGTAATATTTGAAGCGCGCAGGATTAAGTAATCATAAGATGGAAATAACAGATCCTAATAATTTATAAAATATGATTTTGCGTTTTATACTCATGAACGATTGTATGTTTTTAATGTTCACGTTGCAGATAATAACATCTTAGAAATAATTTAATATGCAGTAAATCAGATTTAATTAAATATAACCGAACTAAATGAAATATAATTGAAATATACACAGTACATGTAGCTCTGTATTTTGTAAAAACTTCCTATTTACAGAATTACTTGTTGCACACAGTGAGTACTTATGAAAACATAAATTAATATGCAAATTATACCTTTTTTGCAATGAATTACATTTATTTTTCAAATATCGAAATTTAGTAGTGTCCTATCGGCATTGATAGTCTATATAAATTATGAGATAACACAGTAAGTAACAAATGATAATCATTAGCAGAGAGATAATCTTTTAATAAAGTATTATTAATGTGAAAGTAAAATTTTGAATAGTTATAGCATATTTAGCTACAGGAAATTTAATTTTCAAAGTGCATGAGCCAAACATATTTTGTAGCTGTTTTTGTTATAAAACAACTTACAATTACCTGTTCTCGCAAGAAAAAAGACTTGTGTGAAAAAGCTGTTCTGAAATTTTTGAAACATCAATAAATTTTTCATCAATATGTTCACATGTACAATAGGTCGTGTGAATCGCAACCGTTCCCAAAATCCATACCGAATTTCAGCTGTTTCTAAAATGAGAATAAAGTATACACATAAGTATGCAAAATTTTATTCTATCCATTACATAAAATAAATATGACAAATATAAATCTGCTGTTACTTGCATTATGTTTAGTATTTGAACGTGAAGATCAGAGCATTTAAGATTGTACATAGAATTTATATATATATTTTAGCCATTAGTAAGAATTTTAGAAAGTCTCCTAACGTTTTTTTAAATAAATTAAACGTCGAGGCACTTGTAACGTACTTAATTGATCAGCAACGTACTTAATTTACTATTTATATATATATATGTGATAACGTTTATGTACTGTAGATTGTAAATGATAAATTTAGAAAGAAGAATACTAAGATTAGATAAATTCGGTCAAAAGGTAAATAACTCGAAAAGTTATCTTTTGTTATGCTTCTTTTCAGAAAGTGGAAGATTATAAGTAATCTTAGTAGCAGTAATCCTAGTATCAATAGTGTTTGAATAACAAGATTCATAAATTTGTAGATAATACAAGATTTAACAGATGGCAAAAACTATTTAAAGAGTAAAGTTTACGAGGCAGAATTTTATATTTATTTCTATTCAATCTCTTTCAGCGGTAAATGTATCTCTGGTCGAGTATTAACAAGAAGAAAAATAAAGATCTCTTGTTAAGTAAAATTATTTTTAATGAAAGAATTAAATTTTTTCTTGCGAGACATGAAAGATGGACTTTGATTTAATGTACAAAGATATTATCTATAGTTCTTTAATTATATATCTGTCTTGAAACAAAGATGTATATATGTTACGTTGGTTTTCCAAAATCTTCTGTCTTCCAAACTTCTTGTAAGATCACTAAAAACAGTCGACTATTCCTTCTACGTAAATTAATGTAAAGCAAAGTATATAAAATTCAAAAGTTTTATATACAAACGCCGTGTATTACCTAAAAAGAACTAGAATATACATGTACATGTATAAACAAATCTATTACGTATATATTCTCAACACATATCCTTGATCTCTTTTCTTTCTGTATATAGTATACAATAAAGGTGATATGTTGCTTTTGAAAGTCTCATTGATTCATTTGAAAGGCATCGGAGGAGCCCAAAACACTAGCAGCAAGCCCCATCGACCTTAACAATTTCGGGAAAAAACATCTCGCGGTAATTTTTAGTTAGCGACGGAAATTTGACGAACGAGCCAGTAAAACCGTGAAACGCGAAAGAAAGTGAAAATACGTAGCGGGAGCAACGTGGTTGCGTTTTAGAAATCGTTGAAGTAAAAGTAATTACGCGATCTCGCGACCAAACAAACAACAATCTCGTATATGCACATGGTGACGTCAGAATTATTTGGATCATCAGCGGTGCAACAGTTTTCAGCGCGAGCTCGTTGGCGGACTACGTTTTCCGCGCGGTAAATCTCATTTTACGTTGCTCGTTCACGGCGAGAAACGTGGCACACGCTTTTTGTATTAACAACGCCGGCCTTCGTACACACTTGTAATTTTCTCGAAGCATGTTCATCACGTAACCCACGTATCTCATTCATGGCGTTCCATCGCGTCTATCGGTTTCCTGTGTGGAAAGCCGAGAGCATCACGCAGCTCCGTTCTATCGATCTGCAGCTGGCAGGAGTTCTCCCTCTTACTCCTCTGGCCCTCAGCCCGTTGCTCCTTCCTCATCTCGCTCTTCACCAACTTTAGGCGTCTCTGTCCATTTTCCAGCGATCGTTCGCTAGCTCATTCATGTCCTCTCCCTCCTTTTCGTCCTTCTCCTTTCCTTCTCTCTTACTCAACCCCTTTCTATACTAGTTGTCCCTCTTTATCTAATTTCGTTTCTCATCCTCCGTACCGTCCATTTCTTTCTTCTCGCGTTCTTCCATCCTTGTACAAGTACGTTCCCTATCTCCTCGACCTTCTCTTTTCAGCCACCCTTCACCCTCTACCCTTAGCCCCCTATCTCTTTGCCTTCGAGCGGTAGATTCCCCATCCTCCCTTGTTCGTGTCTTTCCTGTCCTCTTCTACCTTTTGTGCTTCGTCCGTCATCCCTTCCACTCTTCATTTCTCGTTTTCTTTCTTCGACCTGTCCTCGAGCGGAATATCCTAGTGCAGCGAGCGAGGAACAGGTAGCGATAGGATGAAGTTCCATATGTGTGGGAATTTGGCGTGTAACGCGGTAGATAAAAAGTAGATGGAAAAATGCCGTATGTTGTGAAAATGCGTTACACACACGGAGAATTAATGCAAACGTGGTGGTTAGGTGCTGACAGTTAGGAAAAGTACATATGTCATTTCTTACGATACTAAGGGAAATACGTTTATTAAAATAATCAACGATTAATTTCAAGTATTACGTATCCATATTATTTATTTTAGATGTGAACAATCCCATCGACTTTTTATCCGAGAAGCTTGCAGTTGCTACTTTCCTAACAAAATGTTCGAATGCGAAGGATTAATATTCCGCTAAGTAAAAGTGGATTAAAGATTTCGATATTCAAAAGTTCCGTACTCTTGCTCCATTAAGAAACATGGAACGACGGTGCTTGCGTTTAAAAATTCTCATTACCTTCCTTTGTTTCTACGGATTTCTCCAATTCTCCCAATTCTCGAAGCTGGTACAGCGAGTCCGTGTTACAAGAAAATACCCTTTACGCGGGGGATATCTGTATTCATAAATCCGAATCGAATCGAATCCAATACCCAAGCTTCACTTCATAGGATTTTCGAATGGTCCGAATACTAAGATAGTTCACGTTAAATATGTCAAACATATCATAGATATTAACACCAAGTTTAAATATACAATACACCCATCCATGTTGAACCACATAGATACGCAAGAAACATGTACATAGCGAAGAAAATAACTTTTCGATACCTCAAAGTAACTTTTCCTTACTCACTTAAAATTGTAATATAAGTATTTCCCTTGCAAGTAGTTAATTTTCTATTTGTTCATCTTTCATCTGGTCTTTTTCCAAGTAATTCCGATCGTTACTCGGCAGTTTTGAGCGTTTCGCTAGTCAAAATTTATAATTTAAACTCGAAAGTGTCCGAAAGTAAGTGAGAAGGTGAAGAATACTATCGTCTGGCGTGGACAGTATCCTGCAACACGAGGAAACTAAACGAAAAATGTGTGCGATGTACCGAGTGTAAAGGTCGGGCACATGGAACATGCACCGAACAAAATATCTTTTATATTTGTCGCAATTGCGATTGCTAGTGATTAATTACAGGTTTTACTCTTCTTCTGCTCATTATCATAATTTAAATCGATACATATCTTAATCTTTCAAAGTTAAACGTGTGTTACTATCGTGGCCGTGCAGTGTTACGGTCGATCCGGGGTCAAGGACGGTTGTAACACTTTCTCTGCTTCTGGCTTTTTATCAGTAACCTGGTTATTACTTGATACGGTGAAATTCCTGTGACTGTACAATGTCAGATAAGTAAGTAACACCTGCGTGCAAGAAGCTTTCTTGTAAACGTAATAAAACTATTCAATCAACGTGAAAAGTTGCAAAGTCAAAGTGTTCGTTCCAAAGTATTCAAAAGTATTGCAAAGTGTTCGTAACATACTCTAACGGTTCACACATTGTATTATTTCATTGTACAGATCGTTCTCAAGCCACAGAATGAACAGTTGCGAGTTTCGGGAATCTGTTCACGAGATGTTCAGCTTGTTGGTAGGGAGCGTGGCTCCCATTGTATGGAGCGGAGATCTGGGGATAGGGAAGAGAAGAATGGATAAGATACAGAGAAGGTAATTTGAAGCGAATCCTAGGTGTGAAAAGAACCGCACCAAAGTATATAATAAGACAGGAAACGAAGTCAAAGGAATTGAATACTGTAACGGATAAAAGGGCAATGAAGTATCAGAAAGAAGCGAGGAGGATATCAAGTAAGAAGTTGGAAGTGGAATGTGTAAAGGAAATGGAAAAAGAAAAGGACAAAGCGAGAGAAACAAGTGGAAAAGGAAAGAGGATGATCTGCTTGGATGAAAGCATAGCGATATAGAGAAATAGATAGATATAAAATAGATAGATAGATGTATATAGTAGCAGGGAAGATGAAAGTGAAAGGAGAGGGGGATACAGGTGCCAAATTATAAGGAGTACTACAAATACATAAGATTGCACGTAAATCCATCATGCATAAGAGGAAACCGAGAATAAAGGAGAGAAAATTAATAGCCAGATTCAGAGTGGGAAATAAACACTGGCGAACAAACACTTGACAGAGGAGGATAGCAGGAGATGCAAAACATGCGGAGCTGAAAGGGAGAATATGAAATATATAGCGAAATGATGCGAGGAAATTAAATGCAACAAATAAACAAGGGAGGTGTTGGTACACGATACAAGCAGGATAACAAACATGAAAAGAATAGTGGAAGTAAAATGAGCGAGTTGGGGCGAGAAATAGAAGGTGAAAACAAAAATCAAAAAGTTGTGGGTGTGGGAGGCCAAGAAATAGAGGAAAGTCTGTTAGAAGTTGAGAGTATCATGAACGAGTAATTAAGTTAATTAATTAATTGATACTGTTAAACAGTGTAATAGTTAAGGATATGAATTGTACAAAGAATAATAAATTTGGGGGATAGATTTAAGAGATAAGGAAAATAAGAGTGAATATGAACTGGAAATCGCCATGAGTCGAAAGACAAAGATTATGAATAATAATAATAATAACAATAATAACAATATATTCTTATTTTTATTATACTTGTATTAGTTATTATTAAATGTTAACTGTCATTATTATACAGTATATCCATTTTAAATGTCTATACGTGATTTATTTCTGTAAATATCAGAAGTGCAAGAAAATGTTTGAGATGAAAGTCGTTTGACTTCACGGGGGAAACTTAATAAGCTATTTCGATTCTTTTCATATTTTTATTTAGAGAGATCTCAGTGCCAATGTGACTGAGTAATGCAATGTAATTTTAAACGACACCATGTGTGTTTCTATACACCATTCCATGCATTTCGTAATTCCCTATAAGAAAGTATTAGATACTTGTGTCTGAAAATGTCAAGTTCAAAAGATATTTTAATGATACACCATTCGATGCATTTCGTAATTCCCTATAAGAAAGTATTAGATACTTGTGTCTGAAAATGTCAAGTTCAAAAGATATTTCAATGATAATTTCGTTAAATTGAGTGTACGAAGGTCAAGGAAAACATAAACATAAAAGCACATTGCGTTATATTTCCTTTCTTAGTCTTTCGTACGATAAGTTTTATAAGATTGAAGTCGAAATATGTTTCAAACTAATTATTTTTCGGCCCAAACACCTCGATGCTTCTTCGTAGAAAATTAAAAAATCCATCCAATTGTGTATAGAACTGTGGTGGATTATTATACGTATTGGTTTATTAAAGAGACCAGTGATAAAATTGTAATAATCAATGTATATTAAAATCACTTTAAATATAAGTACAAAGACAGTGTATGTCGGTCGTAATGAAGTATGCTTCAATGCTACTGTTCAACTCTACGCTCGCTATTCGACTGTATGACTCGCTATAGTCATTGTCCTAGAGAGCATGTTCGTCTATTTGTATCGACCGATGATATTACAAAAAGCTCAAATGTAACTCTGGTTGACGATTATAAATACCGGCGATAATATTTTGTCCGGAGTTTGTTTACCTTTGAACCTACCAAACCAAAACAACGTTGGCACTCCAAGGCACAACAATATGAGTCTCTCCCGATTCGAATCTTTCGTTGACTCGTGTGTCGCTACAGAACAATGTGTAATTCCATTATTTAAAAAAATAGAGGTAACTGAAATTTTGTATATGCCTTCACTTTCAGACAAAACATATGCAACACGCGATGCAACACAGGAAACCATAACAATTAATTTTTCCTAATGAAATTTTTTCTACCTTCCACCCACTATGGCTTGTTTCAGTTGCTGGGGGGCACCCTGTATGCGGTTTATATGCAATAGGAAGTTCAAATAACAGAACGTTCATAATAGAACGTTCACATAACGGAGGTTCTATTGTACTTATTTCGATATTGCTATGATTCGATAGTCTTACAAAAGCTAAAACAAGTCACAAGAGTCAGGAAAGCATTTAATTATGAGCGTGGAATTAGATTACGAATGAAAATTCCTATGGATTTCACCGATAACCGAGAAAAATGATTTTAAGGAACTGTTCGGTCAACGTTTGATTCTATTTGGGAAAAATTTGTTCGCTCCTCGAACTGCTCACAGTTCGTTCGAACGTGTCGCGTTTAAGTTTCCCTATTTCTTCTATTTCTTCTCTTGCGATATCCGTAGAGACGCTTGAGTTTGTAAAATTCTTGAAAAGCAAATGCACTTTCATCTTCCCACACGCTGTATGATGTAAAAACATCTTTGAGAAATATCAACTCAGAACTGTGAAAGTCCAGGTTTCATGCTCTGACCTCAACCCCCGTGTCAATTTCACACACTTTTCCACTGAAAGGTTAAGTTACTTCGCCATTCATGCAGCAATTTTTTCGCAACTTTTTGACTTTCACGTGCGAATGAAATGCGATACCTTTTTAGACGAATTGGTGCGAATGCTTGAAATTATTTATTCGTCTTTCCATTTTATTGATCATCCACCATCGTGTCAATCTCGTACACGAGTGACGCATCGAATTACGAAAATGAAGGATGGCTAAGGGTAAAAACGAGCCCAGCTGGATCGTTGTACGACATTTCTTCGCCAAGTTACGACAGTTCGAACATCGGCAATTTTTCGCCGAAGATTTAGCGATTTAATTTTGTACGCCAGCGTACTTACAGAAGCTTCCTATTGGCAATTTGAGGCCATCACTGAAAACAGGAGATCCTCTGTCTCCCTTCCTCGTCACCTCGCAAAGGTCCGG
This sequence comes from Bombus affinis, assembly GCF_024516045.1. Lineage (NCBI taxonomy): Eukaryota > Metazoa > Arthropoda > Insecta > Hymenoptera > Apidae > Bombus > Bombus affinis. The sequence goes on from NC_066345.1 coordinate 4,373,798, forward strand.
AGAATCGGATACGATTGCTCGAAGGAAGGAAGTGCACGGACGAGTAGGCGAAGTCAACCCTTTTCAGTTCTCTCTCTTCGTCTTTCCTCGGTTGCTTCGCAAGGTTATCGTTGCATCCAATTAAAGAGAATCGTATGCATCGATTTCGGCTTGTGATAACTTTACTTGATCCCATAAGTACGCTTTGCGATAGCAATTAATTGCGATATCGCAATGAAACGCATCGATGGGTTCCGGTTGGCTAGTAAACGCTGCGTTTCCCGCGTTTCATTTTCATTACGCGAATAGAGTAACCATTTAATTTCGCCGATAAGGATAAAGCCGAAATCCATTAGCAGAAACGAAATTCTGACATGCGAACGTTAGGTAGATTCCTCTTGCAGCGAAACATTAACTCTTTGCACTTGAAATTTTATTTCAATTTCGATACCAGCAGCTGCCAATGCTTTTAAGTGTTTTATTTGAAATTTACTTTAACTAAAAAATAAGACAATTTAAAGAAATAAAGGAAGAAACAAATTCACTTAAACACCAGTTTTATTCACACTATTGTTGTATTTTGTAATTTTTAAGTGTATGATGTATCTTAAAACAATTTCCAGGATGCAATCCTGGTTTTCTTTCACACGTTTCACAAAAAAAAGGTGGGACTGAAGGAATGTCAAGTGGGACTCGACAAAGGAGCTCCTGAGATAAAAAAACTGATGTTGAGTCACACTCGACATAGGAGTGCAAAGGGTTAATTTATTCTCCTCTCTCTTTTTATCTTTCTTATCATTTGGGAAAAGGACAATTTCGAGAAGCGAATTTTAATTTCTGAAATTACTTGATTTAAGTATATTGAGTTAATTTAGGTAAACATCGGAATACGGTAATATATAAGTAATGATGTCGTAATGAGTTCCGATATTCCAACTAACTGCCTAATAATGAAGCATTCAGTTTAGGAGATTGCAAGTTCACTTTTTAATTCGCGTATTGGTTGTTAAATGGGGCAAGACGATAAATGAGAAACGGGAGTTAGAGAATGTTTGCAACGTTTAAAATTTAAGTACACAATACGTGGTGTAATATTGATTTATTTACGACGTTGAAACAAAGAATATGATGCAGAGTTTAATATTTTGGTAAAGTAATTTAATTCAGTAATTTAATTTAATAAATTAGACTTTTGATAAATCAAATAATTCTCGTTTTCGTCGTCAAACTTTACTTGCAGAAAATAACAGGCCGGGTTTTTGGTTTCCTTTAATTATCTAAATACAAAATCACCTCTCTTTTATTGTCTAACCCCTTACCCCTTCGAGACGTGCTTAATTAAATGCTTAATTAAGTGCAATTAAGACGTAAGTAGCTGATATCTCGAAAAATTAATTTTCACCGAAATTCTAGCTGTTACAAATTTACTCTGATTATCTACCATGCGATAATATCTTAATCCCTCCTTTAAAAACATAGACAAGCAGATCAAGAATTAGGAAGAGGAGATTTAAGAATATAGATATGCAAAAATGTTCGCCAACGAATTAGTCTTTTAAAATATCCGCATTTTCTCGTTGATTACGATGTAGCACGAAAGCTATTTTGTTAACAGAAACGAGTACACGAGTATACAACTAATAAAATTAATTTTTCATTTCAATGATACAACATTTAAATCCGAAAGAACGTTTAATGACTGGTGCGTTCGTGCTCGGTAAACTTATCCATCGCACGTGTCGTAACCTGTTGAACTTTCACGCAACGTTGTTATTCATCAATTAAATTTGATAAGCGTGACTAAGGATTCGATGAAGTCTCGATAACGAAAGTCAGGATGTACTAACTTAGAATCGTATCTCTTATGTGTAGCGAGTCAGGCTTAGATATTTCTTCCCTGGATCATCCTTGACCTTGTATGCTGATATCATTTGATAACCTTGAGGTAACAAATATTTCGCTCGCAGCCCTGAACCAGCGTTGTTGTATTTAGAGCGAGCCTTATTCACAGAGGCAACGACTAAGGGTTATACACGTATGGACACATGCTACAGTCACCTCTTTGAAAGGCTTAAAACGTGCAATTCTTTCTACGTGGGAGTAATTTTAAAAGTTAAGGTCAAGGCCTGGACCCTGCAGATTGAACGCGAGCGTAAGAGGACAATTTACTGAGAAAAGATCGGATGCGAGCCAAAGATCGCTTTGACAAGCTTTAGAAACCAGTTCCCATCGGGAACATATGCTGAATATATTTGTTTGGTTGTGGAAGAGAAAACCGGGCTAGTAGTTCTCGGCCAAACTTTTTCTCCTGTTAATAGGTATTTAGGAATATTTAGCAGCCGTACTGTTTTAGTATAGTTGCTGGCAATTTTCCATGCTATAGTCGATTAAACTTTGGCAAAAATTGCGCACTAGAAGCATAGATTCGATTAAATGATGATATTTCTGTTTAATTATTTCTAAATTGTGTGTAGCAGAGTTGTAGCTCAATTAAGATCAGCCCGCAAGGCACGAGACCTGGGTCGATGTGGTGGTGCAAATACACTGAAATTAAATGACTGAGTTTCGTCGACTGTGTAATACGCAAAGAAATAGAGAACTTTAAACTTTTAAGTGATTGCCCACGACCGAACCGTGTAGAGCGAGGAAAGAAGAATGGAATTCCTCAGAAATGGTGATCGTAGGGAACATTTAAAAAGGAAAATAGTTGGTGTATTTTATTCAGGCAGAAATAAAGGTGACAGAGTTGACATTGGAGCATTAGTCGCGCAACTAATGCCCTGCCGGTATGAATAAGATCAAGGACTGATGTTATACTGATGTATATCTAAGGAAATTTGTTAATATAATGTGGCTTAGACTTAGAGCATAAGTAGAAATAAGGAAAAGATACCAGGTTTTAGATAAATAGCCATTGACATAGATCTGTAGTCTTAAAACGTGATGTATGAAAAATAATCGTGTAGCAGATAAATATTGTTGTATAATATTTTGTATAATCGTCAGTTAACGGTAATTGCAAAATTAAACAGAGAAATAATTAAAAAATAATTGTATTCAATATTATATACAATATAAAATATTGTATAATACCTTCTATTGTACTTATTTCATATTTTATATAATTATTAAATATTATTGAATATAATTATCATTTAACTATTTCTGTATAATTTTGCAATCAGTGTTGACTGACGATAAGAAAAAATATTCTCAGCATTGCTGATACTCACCTTTCATGTATGGAAATAATACATAAAAATAGCGCACACTCAATATTATTGGAAAATATAAATAAGATAAATTACACACTGTTTTCTCAGAGTCTGTTTAAATATACAAATCACAGACACTAAAAAGACTTCTACTTTTAAAAAACAACGCTCTTTACGATTAAACATCTGTTTTATTCTCTCTTTCACAATTAATACTGTAATTAATATTATCTTTCATAATTAAAATTGTATACATTCGTCATAACGGTACAAGTTTCGTACTTAAATTTCTTCGAACTTCACAAAATTAGAAGATTTAGATAAAAGAGATAAATGGAGAGAAAAGATGATCGAATTAATCCTCGAAATTCTCTTTTATAACCATAGTGTTAAAAAACAGAATTTAATAATTTGAATTAAAAAAGATTGTAAATTAAACGTAACGATATCATAAATTGACTTTTATTAATAGGATCTAAGTTATTAGAGGAACGAATTTAAATAATCTTCGTACAAGATTCTTTTCTGTAACACGCAACGACGAGTCAAAAGACGTTCCGTTTTGTCCCGACGACATTCTCGCTATTTTAGGAACATTCGAGAGACTAGATACGCCCTGTTGGCCCTTTTATTTATAGGAATGACCCGGTTCAATGACCTAAACGTCAGTTTGCACTTTACACTAATTCGACTGATGTATTACAACACTTACAGCAACTTCTCACAAATATATTACGTATGTTCAGGCTGTATACTAATTTTGTACCGCAATAAGTGAGTTATAACTTCTATACGTGTATAGACTAAATTTTACAACGAAATTTGAAAAACTTTTCGTATAATACGCGTAATACGCGTCATAAAAGTCTTTTATACTTTCGTATGTCACAAGAATCATGTGGTTTGTATCTTTGTAATTTCTTATTAAAAAATATTTTCTACAGCGCGATATCTTCGCGCCTTTATCGGTAAAGTTTTATTAAAAGGTCTTTCCTATAACACACAATATCCTCGCGCTTTCGTTAACGCTTGCTCGACAATGCTTTATTGTTTGATACGCAAACAAAAGTTGTACATGTGGTAGGAATTTTAATTAACCAAGCAGCTGTCTGCTCTCGTTCGTGCCATTTAACAGTTTCCAAACGCTGTCGGAAAATTTGAGTTGGTGAGCGAAAGGTGAGCTCTTGTTCGAAAAAAAGGTGAAACACGGCTCGCGGCTAACGCAAAAGCTATTAAACGAATTACACTTGCAGTTAGGAAGAGTTCAGTAGGATGAAAGCAATGCCGAAATCCAGATTAATAAATTGATTTAAAAGTCTAGTTTGAAATTTTAGTATCGTGTTAGCAATGTGATATTTGTAGCAGTTTGCGTTATATTGAGAACTTTTGGAGTTTTATTGAAATGTGAAAAACGTAATAAAAGCGGAAAATAAAAAGTTATAATTAATAAACCTATTAAAAACTCATAATTTCATGCCATACATTTTTTACAAATAGAAACCTTTCATGTAATTCACTTTTTAGCTGCGTTTATACGTTTGTCCTTTTATATGTTTCACGTAGAATTTTTTTTTTCTAATTAAAAAGACTTTATTTTTTGGCAGGCAGAACTCGCGTGATTAATCAAGTGGTTGAATTTTCAGAAGCGCACAGTCAGCACTTAAATTAAAATTTCTTCAAAGAGTGAATCACTATGTTCGTCTTTGTGTTACGGAAAATAGAAGGAATCAAATCTCAAGATGTTTCATCGCTTTGCCTAACCTAATGTTGATCTTTTATTAACATCCTTTGCTACGCCAGAGAAAAACGATTTCATGTCTCCATCTGTATTTTTTCTCTTTTTTGTAAGAACCTGTTAATCTAATGATTTAGTCCTATTACCTACGTTTGTGTTTCATCGTGAAAGATAACAACGACTGATAAAACAGTATGAAGTTTTAAACAAAGAATTATGCAGAAATTTTCTCACGCAAGGCTTACTTTAATTTTCTCTATCCATGAAAATACTGCTACCGATTTAAATGTCAGCATTCTTACATCTATCAAAGGCTAACCTTGTTATATTTCAGCATAATTTTCATTCCATCTTCACGTTGTATATGTGGCGACACTCGACCACGCAACTTTCCAAAGGCTTCGCGACACAAAGCGTTATACTGAGCGTAAGGCTGACATGCCTAATGTACCATCGATATCCCTACGGTTCTTTCGTCGAATATTCGGAAGAAAAAGATCCACTTTGCCCCGAGCTGCGAAGTGCGAAAGGTTTAGCGTCATAGCGAAGCAAATACAATTCGAGATACGTGATTATTAATTCTTGATTGTTAATCGTTAATCGTTAATTGTTGATCGTAAATTGTTGACTGTTGATTGTTAATAGTTTAATGAACCTTTTTTGTTGAACATCAAGAATATTTCTTATGGTTTATAGTTCATCAACTACCATACTACTCATATATATCGTTAACAACACACAGATGCAAAATTTCTTTGTCAGTATTTTCAAAAGGTACCTAATTCATGCTCGATACTCAAGTGTTCGTATAAATTCACTGTAAAATATAACATAGCGATGGAAAAGTATTATAAGAATAAGTTGCATTTCGTAACTACGAGGAAAACAATATTAAATTCACGTAAACTGGAATCGTGTCCGAAGTAAAACAGTTTAAACTTTAATTACTTCCTTAACATATCTGCGTCTTTTATTCTGCTAAAAATACTTTGCACTTGTGTGTATTACTTATGAGACACGCTATATTGGAGAAATGTTAGAAAATGTTGGGTACTAGCTCTTCTTGTAAGTACATAATACCGCTTTTACAGATCTTTCGTTGGAGAAGCTCTTATCGACCTCAATTATAACGACTATGCTCGAACCGAACTGATTTAAGACAGGTGAAAATGGGCCATCGGTTCGGTCTTGTCGTTACTTTGAAATAAGACCTCTATCGGGAAAGCTTTTCCTCGGCAAGCAAGAAAACGATTCTCTTAATGTTTTGAGAATAAGGTAGCTTTATCCTCCCTTTTATCGCATTATTTAAGGGTCTACGATGGTTCTTCATCTTCTACGTAGTATCTATGAAGAGGAAATCTGGATGTATTAAAAGTAATTGTCTTAAAGTATTATATCTTTTGGAGAAAGATTTACGACAGAGAAGGATTTTCATTTCAGTAGTACAATCGTGGCCAAATTATCGAATCGTCTGTGATAAAAATATTATTACGACGAGATTCTTCTGTAGCAGAAAAATAATATGTTATTCGTATAGTTATATAATTTTCATGTGTTTGTTTTTATTAGAAAAGCATACTAATTTGGCAGGTATATTTTTAGACAAGATATTCAGTGTCAAATGTATAAAGTACTTTTTATATGTAAATTGTTTTACAGTTGATTATGATATATAAAAACATAAAATTTAACATAAAAGTGATTAATTGTATCGTTAATATATATTAGACGTTATAATCCATGGAAAATAATATTTAGAAAATGAATATTTATCCCTTTATTATCACAATACGAATTAATTGGAAGGCTGCATGGAAAAATTGTACGAATATACTCTCTCGTAAAAATGCTACAAGCGTAGCACATTATATGCAAGACCCGCGTTTGTCTAGAAAATTCTGTTATGAATTTCCACAATGAGGTGACTTTATGACTACACGCGATATCATTTTTCTTCCGAGTACCTCGATCAGTATAATTAATTTTAATTATACCCATCTCAAGCTCCTCTTACATACGTAAAATGAGGAAATATAGCCAAGAATGCTTATTCTTTATAAAGTACATATTCAGCATAGTATAATATTTGTACAATAGTCATATAATATATTACGATACCAGTGTATCAGAATATTGTTAAATGAAAATGAACGATAGTGAATGAATCAGCATTCGTCGATCAACGATCAACGATCGCCACGTATTTGTTGATGCACACAAGGTTATATCGGATGAGGTCCGAAGTTTCAGCAAACAACGTAGTTGTTGGAAATAAACGGAGCAAATTAGTGTCTATTGACCGGTGATTCAAATCAATGACAGATGTTCCTGTCATCTCTAAAAAAATGTATTTGTCTGCGATTCGACCGATCGCTTGTTCCTCCTACGATATGCACGTGCAAACTGTTCAATGGAATTCGTTACGAGAAATCTTTCGCAAATGTATTCATGACATCCATACGAAGTTTCCGTGTTTCTCTGCGCGAGGTAAACACGCAGTTTACGTAGCTAATATATTCGATCCACTCATCCATCCATTGATACGTCGCTACGTTCTCTTTGGGAAAATATCGCGCTAAAATTTGAAACTTTTAAAATTAAGAAAAATGCGTATTATCTTATAACCTACGGCGGAAGGTAAAGGAGCTAATAGAAGTTTGATATTTCAACGTTTAACCCTTTCCCTTCGAGCGTCGCATATAGGCAGCGACCACGCTACGACTCCTAGGTCCGGCATCCAAATGATGCATATACAAGTGCTATCTGTAGTCGATAATATATTTTTTCAATTATAATCAGCAGAACATTATCTGTTGATTTTATTGACATATTGGATGAATCTCTTCTTAAAGTTACTCATTGTTCAAACAACATCAAAACGTTTCAAACATTCAAACGATCGTATACTGTTTCATGCTAAAAGATCTATTAAATCCATTGACAGTGAAACGATATTTTATATACAGTTCTTATAAGAATTATTGTTATTTAAGACTTAGGAAAACGTATATACAGCAATCACGCACACTGTGTGTATCTCTGTGTATCTCTGCGTTTCCGTTCAGTGACGGTACTTCAGCGGACTGGACTGTCGAAGCGAAAGGGTTAAATCACATCGATATCGCTTATTCATTACAGTCCCAATTTCATGTGAACTTACATTCGATTACACATCAGACGTGTCATTACAATTACATTAGATACATATGCGAACACGCATTAACACTTTGACTGGCACGCCGAAATCACATGCTTCGCTCAGGACGCCACAAAAATATTTTTATTATTCAAAGCATATAATAGCAAAATAATAATAAATTGATAATGTAGTATCGTGGACAAAAGGCCTAAGATATCGGCCGAACCGTATACAATGTTGCGAGAACCGCGGTGTCGTTGGGTACAACAATGTATCGTCGATCTTTTCAACTGAACAGTTTCGTCGAAAAGGCCTACGTGACCCTGGCCACGAGCGTTTTCGGGACACGTGCGCTATAGGGCGGGGAAAAAACAAAAGAGACGCTAAAGACAATGTTAGTTAAGACGCAGAGGAGAACGAATGCAAAAGGCGTGCAGTATGAGTTGAGAATCGAGAGCGTGCGAGTGCGGATGCCGAAGACGAGAGTTATAGAGAGTGATTTGAGCGGAATAAGACTTTTGTGTTTTAGTTCAAGTTGAACATTTATCGTTCTCTGTCCAATTAATCCTTGTTATTTTTATTTATCTTAATAAATAGTATTAGGAGAATTTTACAAACCTAAATTATCCTAATCCCATCCTTTTCCGATACTACAATAATGTAAGACAACATTCTTTCCCAATAGACCGTTTATCCTATTGGTAGTCACGGGTGATCATCCTGGCGCCTGGGTAATAGTTGATAGCAACATATTATAACAAAGCTATCGTTATTTCGTTGTAAGCAAAACGTCCAGAATATATTGTTGAAACGTGTAGAAGATATTAATAAACAATATTATGATTATTTTTATGATTTCGATAAAACATTCGACTGAAATGGTAGAGGTCCGCAAAAAATTATGTTTGTGATAAAACAATGGTAGTGGTAGATTACAACAGAGGAAAATGTGCTGTAAATTTATCAGATCAAATGATAGCATATTCTACACCGCATAGAAGAACCCTCAAGTGGTATATAAAATTAGCTTTAAAGTTATTGTTAAATACATCAATTTCAAACGCGATGATACTCTATAAACAAGCAACAAAAACAAAAATCAAGTTATCAGATTTTAGAATGCCACTCGCAATGCACCTTACACAGTATCATTCATCCGAGCCATCAAATACACTTATTCGACAAAGATTGCGACACGAAATGCAGAAAAAAGAAGGG